>NC_056736.1:188678583-188846083 GCF_019279795.1 Protopterus annectens | reverse complement strand
GTCATGCATTACCAATGTAAACAGTACCAGTACAGGGTAACATTCTTGTATTTCTGGGCACAGTGTTGGTATCCGACAAACCTGCAGGAGAACTGTTTGTTAGCGCTCCCTGAATGTTGCCACACACAGTACCATATTACACATTACTAATATGCACATACATCTCACTCTGTTACTGTACACACTCTGGCCACAGCTTGACAACATGGGGGTGTAAATGGGACATACGTGGCTTCTTACTCTCATATGGTTTTGGGGAGTTGCTAGTGTGCCAGCTTTGTTCTCATAGATGTGTGTCAATCAGTTGTATTTCTTGTTTGCTGCCTATACGTCTGGGATCATCCCACTGATTTCACAGATGGACAGATTGACAGGCACCATATATGGGCCACTTTACTGGACATTCTGGACATATCAGTAAAGTTGTGGGGTATGATTCTGTATGCAGACTACTCTCACTGCCACAATGTCCAACCATGGCTGTGTGAGCTAAAAATATAACAGTTCACATCTCAGTTGCATGTACTATTTGGGTTTTGTTGTCTGCCTTTTCCCTGTTTTCTGTCTATGTGTTTCTTAGTTGTACTAAATGGCCTCTGGGGATTACACCAGTCATATACAGGCATTCCTACATATTCTACTTATGGAGCACAGTGTGGGTAACAGTGCTTAATACAATAGTACTATTATGTGGTTGCAAATCTACATTACCATATGATACCAGAGTATACACATGCAGTCCAGCAGTTAGAACTTTATTGTCAGACTATTACACTTTATTTACATACAAACTATATGAGACTCTTCTTGCCATATTCTCTAGTGTATGCAGTACTTGCCTTGAACAATACAGATTTTTATACAGACAATTAATTTACTAATACTTTTAGTTTTATTTCCTATGACAGTAAATGCATGAGTATTACTGACCTGCCTCATGTCGCAACCTCTCCAAGCGACATCCATGGGCCTCCTGGTTTGTGGCCCACTCCATTGCATCTATGGAGGACATAAGAGGAATATTTACCCATACCTATCCATGATATACATGAGCTGGCAATTATTACACACATAGTGGGGTGATACTTTCACACAGCTGGGACATCCCCTTCCGCTCTAACCTCTTGGATCCACTGGTCCAAGAGATGCCCCTTACACCGCTTCAGGTCAGCATAGTGATGCCTGACCTGCTCACCAGTTTGAGGTATGCCAGTGGCACTGGTGAGGTCACGGGCGAGATGGTCCCAGGTCTCCACCTTATACTGGAAGCCCTGGTGCTTGCTCTGCAGCAGTCTCTGATCATGGTCTTTGACAAGGAGTCCTGCCATGACTCTGGACCCTTGGATGCACTAGTGCTGCACCCAGAAGTGCACACCTTCTCCCCTTCCTGACATTGTGCCTGCAAGGGGAAGCTACAACCAGTTATGAGATGTATTCTTGCCTATTGGGTTTAAGTAGGGCTGATTTCCAGCACTTTTCTGTGATTGGCCAGTTTTCAAAAAGGCTAAGCTATGGGCAAACCTGCTTACCTAGGACTGGCATTGTTTGAAGGGGTATACTTCTGGGCACACTGAGTTAGCTAACCTGCCCATTGCTTACACCTCCTAGGCTGGCCTGTGCAATACTTAGCGTTGCTTGCATTAGACTTTGCATTATGTTTCCTTTTTGGCATTGATTTATTATTCATTACATCTTATATGTATGCCTGATGGTTTACTATCACAATGCCGACGTGCAATTGCATGGCTATGAAGTATTCGAACAACAGATGTTCGAATACTTCATAGTTCGGCAGGTGATGTGAGCGAACGTTATCATTGCGAATGGACTGCGCATTCACAATTATAACGTTCGCTCATGTGAGGGGATCGCAGTACAGTGCAGTTAGGGAAATACATCCCTTTCCTCACTGTAGTGCGATCTCGGAGTTGGAATATTAAGTTAGGGGGGGTGTTGGGGGCACAGCCCCCCACAGAGGGGTGCAGGGGGGCTTGCCCCCCTGCATAACTGTGAGTTTAGGCTAGTTAGGTAGGGAGTTACGGGATGGGTGGGAGTGCTGTGTATTGTCGAAAATGTCGCGAGCAACATTTTCGACAATACACAGCTGTTTTCTACATTAGGGACACACGGAAATGTTCATTTCCAATGTTTAAATTTGAAAATACAGACACGTTTTATTCTGATTTTTGAATTTATGATAGTAAACCATGCCTGATTTCCATGATTCATGTGTGCATACACTGTATGCGGTCCTTGTGTTTTTTTGGGGACTTCAACTATCTATTACAATTACACCTGACTTCTGGGATTGCTGCTGTACTCCAGCTTACATATTTATGTTATGTAGTGGGTTGAGGCACATATATCTGTATACTGATTCCTTTCCAGGTTCAGTTTTATTTTACTATGGTGAAGACTTGTTTGCTGATACCTCATTCTTCTGTACTTCTGTGATGGCTTGGTGGTTAACTACTGTTACTATGGTATATAGGATTCTGGGTTCAAGACCTGCAAGGCTGTTTATTTTGTCGATGGGCAGAACAAGGGCTGTTGGATACAGAGTGATTAGGGCACTTTTGAACATTTGTAAGCATGTTTGCATGGATTTGTGTGAGGGTAAGTAATTATAGCCTTCAGTTACATATGCTTACAGAGAGTTAGCTTCAAAATTGCTTAATCTGTGTGCGCATTGCTTACCCCCGTGCAAACTGGCTTAAACCTGCTTACTATTGCTTGAATATGCTTACTACTGCTTATTGGTGCTTAAACCTGTTTACTAGTGTTTTATTCATTATGATGTTGACACCTCATATGTGCATTTACTACAGTACCCCAGTTCATTACTATATGTTATTTAGTGGGTTATGCAACAGAAATATTAGTCATAATGTGCTTTGCCATGAAAAATGGAATGTGCTGCAGTGGGACTCGAACCGGGAATGCCTGCTCATAAGTGAAATGCTCTGCCCACTACACTATTGCTATGCTGCTTCATTTGCATATATCTTCATTGTTATCCTCTTCAGCCATTTAAGCTGCATTAACTGTAGCTAAGCGATGGGCACACCCACGCATCTATGGTTAGGATTAATTGGATTTAAAAAAAAAAAGGGCTTGCTCATTTTATTTCTGTATACTTGCTGTTGTACACGAGGGGGACTGTTGGTGAGGATATGCGGACACCTATGAGCAGTCTCGCTCATTTCTTAGCCCTTTCTGCTGTTCTTCATTGTGGGGGGCATGTATATTCTGAGATCTCTGCTCTCAGACACACCCTCTGCACTCTTACACGCTTCATGTAAGATTAGGAGCTCAGGCAGTGAACCTCATTGATATGCATGGTGCGCTGCAGTCCTGCTTCTAAATGGCCACCTCCATGCAGGACTAAGCTAGTCCTGCACAGAGGAATAGCAAATCGGGGGAGGGGGTAGGTCTCAGTAATGGCACATATGTCTATCATTTCCAGAGTGAGTAATTTTTTGTTAAGGCTCCTAGCATTGAACAGTAACACCTTTTGGTTACTTTGGGTTTTATTTGCTGTATTGGTAGATTTATCACTTTGGCATTACCTAAAAAAGGCTCTAAAGGATAGATAAAATTGTAGCCCAAATCTGGAAGTCCAGGAGGGACTGGTGAAGGCTATCTATGGCAAAATAACATACTCTGTTGACTATGTCCTCTCAGGCTGACATACATTACATCACCCTGGAATGACACCAGAAACTAAGCCAATTGTTAAAGTCGATCATATTTGTGCTAGTACTGTGGCACCATCCTTGGCAAAAGTAGAATGATCATAGGTTCATAGGTTCATACTAGGCTATCTGCCCTAGGGCATTTATAAGCCTAGCAAGAGTGTGTTTGGCTTTCACCACCCATTTTAAATTAATTTTGCTATGCCCTTTTTCGAGGTAAGTATACTGTGCCTCTGTCTAACAGTGACACAGAAGTGATAGCCGGGGTAAACCTACTATCTCCCATCCACTAATCAAGATTCCTCTTGAAGATAGTCAATGAGGGACTCTGCCTAACCTGGACTGGGATTTTATTCCAGAGTGAAGGGAGCCTCTGGGTTATGAATCTGTCCCTCCAGCATGTCCTATTTATTTCAGTGCTGAGGTTCAACTTTCTCGAGCGTGTAGCTTGATGGGATTTGGATTTTCTGAGGTGCAGCATGTCCATTAATTCCGGGTTGGGCATGGCTTTATGCATCAGGCAGAGATCGCCTCTGAGCAGGCGGTATGCCACTGAGTAGAGCTGGAGTTTCTTTAACCAGGCAGCATATGGCATCTGTTTGAGCCCTTTGATCCTCTTGGTGAGGTAATTTTGGGGTCTTTCCAGTTGCTGCAGGTGTCTGGTAAGGTACATCCCAAAAGGGGCATTGTACTCAATTATGGGCCTGATGAGGGATGAGTAAAGAGGCACGATGACCTCCCCTGATCTAGATGTGAATCCCTTCATGATGAGGTGGGCTATATAAAATGTTTTTCTAACCACTTTGGCCACGTGGTTGTCAAATGAGAGATTGCTATCAATTTGGGTCCCCAGGTCCCTAATTTCTTCGTATGTACTTAATGGATTACCACCTATGTGGTAATTTGCGGGCACTTAGTTTTTGCCAAAGGGAATGACTATACACTTTTTGGCATTTAGCTTGAGGCCATGGCTCTGGCACCAGTTGTCTGTTTCTATGAGACCCTTTTGGAGGATGCTTGTGTCTGCTGGAGAGTTGATTATTGCACCCAGTTTGCAGTCATCTGCGAACTTGGTAAACCACAGTCCTTCCATGTTGGCCTGTACCTCCAAGAAATATATACCTAACAAGAGAGGTCCCAGGACTGAGCCTTGTGGGATGCCACTTGTAACTGGTTTAGAGTCTGACATGACTCCAGCAGTTCTAACCATGTGGGTTCTGTCCTTGAGCCAGTTTGCAACCATCTAGTGAAATAGGGGTTTATATTTAAGCTGGTGAGCTTATCTATAATGCCCGAGTGGGGTATTGTATCGAAGGCTTTTGCGAGGTCCAGGTAGGCTGTGTGGACCACCTTCCCCTCGTCAATGGCCTTGGTGACTGTTTCAAAGAAATCGACCAGGTTTATGAGGCAGGATCTGCCCTTAACAAAGCCGAACTGGGTAGGATCCAGTGTCTGTAGGTCCCCAATATAATTACTTATGAGGTCCATGATGATCTTTTCCATAGCTTTGCAGACCAAGCTAGTCAGGCTTATGGGGCGATAGTTTCCAGGATCCGTTGAGGCACCACCTTTGTGAAGAGGGACCACTGTTGCTGTATGCCACTCTTTGGGTGCATATCCTGTAGTAAGGCTGAGATTGAACAGTAGTTTTATGTTTGGGTTTAGCTCTTCTTGGAGTTCATGTAGGAAGCAGCCCGGGACACCGTCTGATCCCATTGATGCTGTGTTTTTTGCTTTGGAGAGGGCAGCTCTTACCTGAGCATCTGACATGTCAGGGGGGCAGCACTCTGCTGGGATAGATATTTGCCCTTTTGGTGGGGGGGGGGTTGCGCTGAACCTGTCAACTAGGATGTTGGCAATGTCTGTGGGTTTGGTGTATTTTTTGTCATTTTGGACTAATTCTGAGCATATCTGGGAATTCCCACCCAGGTTCCTAACATAACTAAAGAAAGCCTTGTGATTATCCTTAGTGTCCTGTGCAGTTTTTCTCTCGAAGCTGGCCTTAGACGATTTTATGAGTGCCCGTAGTTTTTTGCTAATACTGATCAGAGATGCCTTCCCTTTTTGGGATTTTGCTCTATCATGTTGTAGCTTCCTCCTTCTATTGTATAGTCTGTTTATGGCTGGGATCCACCAGACAAGATGTCTGCCTTTGGAGGATTGGGTCTTGGTTTTATTTGGGATTGCAAGACCCATGCATTCCTGAAGGTGTTCATAGAATGCATTTATAAAGGATTCTGCAGTCTGGGCCGTATTTTCCACAGGCCCAGGGGCTTTGAAGGATTCCACCTCGGTTTTGAGGAGTGTGAAATTTGCTTTAGAGAAGTTTTTTACTGTTGTTTTCTGAGCAGGGGGGGGTTGGGATTGGGATGTGAATATCCAGTGAGATTAGTTTATGGTCTGATCTTACCAGTGAGGGATACACTTCTGGTCTGGAGCATAGAGTCCCCATGTTGGTGATGATCAGGTCCAGTATGTTTTCCCCTCTTTTGGGCATGGTAACAAGTTGTTCCATAGCATTTGAGTTTATAAATTCTAGGAACCTTTGGGCTAGGGTGTTGGAGCTAGAGTAATGCTCCCAGTGTATGTTTGGGTAGTTGAAGTCGCCCAATATAATGGTGTTTGGAGAGACCTTCATATTTTCCAGTGTTCTCAGGAAGGCCGAGTGGGGTTCCTGGGTTTGGGAGGGTGGTCTGTAGCAGGCTATAAACTGGAAGGCAGTTTTACCCACTATTAGTTGCACATGGATAGTCTCTGATGCTTCGTGCTGTGCCACCAACCTGGAGGTGTGGGTATCTTTGACGAATATTGATACTCCCCCTCCTTTTGTGGTTCGGTCCAAGTTTGGGGCCGAAAAGCATGGTATCAGGTATAACCTGGTAGTGCTGGGGTGCTCTCGGGAGCCTTGAACCAGGTTTCTGTTACTGCACAGATATCGATGTTCTCCATGCTAAGGAGAGTTTCGATTGCATGCATCTTGAGGTTTAGACTTCTGGCATTGAGTAGCATTACTCTTAGTTTCTTATCCCTTGTGATACCTATGGAGGTGGGTTTGTCTTTTGAGCCTTGCCTAAAAAAGGCACTATGGGGGTAGCAAGAGTTTTTGCCAATATCCGAAAGCCCAGAGGTGACAGGTGCAAGCCGTCCTTAGCGAAGCATCGTGGCTTGTCGAGCATGTCATCCCAGGCTGACAGGCACTGGATCCCCTTTGAATGACACCAATACTTAAGCCAGTTGTTGAAATTGATCATCTTGTCTTCATATTGTGGCATCATTCTTGGTGAGGGTAAGATGCTACTCAAGGTCAGGGTCATACCGGCCTGGGCTACATGCTCAGAGAGCTCCTCTATGTCTCTTTTCATGTAGTCCAGGGAGGTACATCTCAAATCATTCACACCAGCATGGACAATGACTGAGTCATATCTGTACTTGCCTTTGAGTGACCTGAGTGCTTGTGTTATGTGGCGGATCCTAGCGCCCGACAGGCAGCTCACCGTGACCTTCTCCTTGTTCAGCCTGGTGAGCAGGACGTCAGTGTGCCTGACAATAGAGTCACCTATTACAAGTGTATCAGGTGTGTTGTTTAACCTTAAGGGCTGTGACTGTTCGGCACACTGGCTTTGTGAGCTATGTGTTGCACGTGTTTTGTTTTGGGGTAGCGGTTGCTTGGGTGTCTGCTTTGGAGGTCTCTGCTGCTTAGGCAGATTTTTATTTAGAGCCTCCGAGTATGTTTTTGTGTGTTTATTTGTTTGGTTTGCTGTCGTGGTAGGTCTATGTGAGACTGGATTTGTAGTGAGTGTGGTTTCCTTCTCCTCCTGACTGGTTATGCCAGTACTGAGTTGATAGAGCTTAGCCTCCAGTTTGGCTATATGGTTGCATCTCTCACATGTGTTGGAATTTGTTGGGAGGAGGAGAGGGTTGTCTGTGTACATAAGGCACTTGTAACATTGCCTCAAGATTCCCAGATTCACCAGCTGGACCGGAGAGGAGATTTACAACTGACCTTTGGACATGCTAGAATAGTATTGGGAATTCCTTTATAATTGAAAAAAAGGCCCAATGGGGAACAAGGTACTCAAGGGGAGTTTGTGAGGGTGTAGTGCTTTTAATTTTTTAGTGCTGACTTAGTGAGCAAGTGCCAGGTAACTTAAATGCAATGTGTTACAGGTAACTTAAATGCAAAAAACGACAAACAGTAACTTTCTTTCAAGTGAATCAAGAAAATAGGTACAGTAAGCAATGCAGATATATATCACTAGGGATCCACAGAAGCACTGAAAAGCCGTGTTTTAGGTGAAATTAGTGTTTCAGGGAAATAAGCATACAAACAAAGCTAGATTCAGCAGGCCTGGATCTAGTCTATGCTACAGCAAACAAGGTGTACCAATTTCAGTAAGAAACAGTTCAAATATGCAGGCACTATAAGCCTTTAACCAGAAATTTCCAGCTCAGAATGGCAGAGTCCAGCCTCTCCTCCCACAAGAGTGCAGACCATGAACCTTCTTAATGTAAAATAACTGGCCTGAAGCCCAAGTGCTTAAACCAGAACTAATACACTTTTAGAATAACAGACACTGAGCCCTCAATCAGCAGTTCCCGACTTAGAAGGATGTAAGCTACTTGTCCTGCCACCACAGTGCAGGCCACAAACCTTCTTAATGTAAAACAACTGGTCTGAAGCCCAAGTGCTTAAACTAAAAGGCTTAGAATGAGTTTCACCAAGCAGTAATAAATACAATTGAGTACTTTTAAGATGACGCAAAAGCAAAATAAAGTAGGAAGAAACACAAATACAGTAAAAGCAGATAATTTTTTTTTTTTTAAGTGGAAACAGAGAAAATAGTCGAAGGCAAATATTCCGAAAGGTCCATAATGTCTCTCTTCATATAACCCAGATATGTCTGTCTCAGGTCATTTACACCCACATGAGCTATGATAGAATCACACTGGGACCTGTGGTCAAATAAGTTGAGTGCATGTGTAACTTTGACCACCAACAATGCAGAAGCTTGGAGCATTAGTAACCAATTAGGAATCTAGCCAGGCCTACCAGTGCATCCAACCACACAAGCAGACCTACCAGTGCATCCAACCACACAAGCAGATACCTGCTGTAGCTTCCGTAGGACAAATGGGAGAAAAAGTTTAGTTAAACTTCCAAGCTAAATAGTAGTTATTTAAAAATGTCTCCTCTGATAAAATTAACCATAAACTTTATTTAAGGAATAAAAATAAAACCAAAAAACTGAACGCTTTCATCAACACTAATCTGGAATTCATCAGAGTTTGCTAAATTACAGCTCCATCTTCATTTTATAAAATGAAAAAGCCAATCAGATAACATCAGTTAAGCTGCAGCTAATTGAAACCTTGCTTTCTTAAAGGAAATTGCCACTTAAATGTTAAAAACTTGAACAATGTATCACAGTGTAACATATTTGTTTTGTTGCAATCCAAGCCATTACACCATCATACCAGGTCATATAAAATATAAAAATGTGGGAGAACACCATAAAAACATCTCTCTTATGTAAAAATCTTTGCAATATAAAATATAACATATAAAAATATATATAATAAATATATAAAATATATACATCTATTTAAACAAAATAAAGAATTTAAAATTCAGGTCCTGTCTATAACAATACATACTCATTTATTTGATATAAAAATACAAAAGTGTTTTCCTCCTTAAAAACAACTTAATTTACTAGCCCATCCTTGAGAATGCTTATAATAGATACCAAGTCATTCAGTTCAGGAAGTTGGCATGCATTTAATCTAAATTGCCACATTAATTCCTTCATTTCTAGCTTACCAGCACCATCACCCCCCTCTAACAGCCTTAAAGACTTGGTCAATAACAAATAATAAAAAATCTGAATCTTTTAAAATAACAAGATACTGAATGTTTATATAAGACATCAATAGGGTTCAATTTCTTAATATCATAAAGATGTTCCCTCATTCATTTTGTTCAATTTATGGATAGCTTTCCCTACATACAATGCTGTGCAGTTAATACAATACCAATCTGAGGCACATATTAGGAGAGGTTCATAATGTCTCTCTTCATATAACACAGAGAGGTTAGATTCCAAAAAGGTAATTGTAGAACTTCCCATTTAGTCTATTTAGCAAAGTGTAACAAATGCCCCTGTTTTTATGTGGGAGAGACTGATAGATGTCTTAGAAATAGAATTTATGACCACTGTTATAACATAAAAAAACAGGACACAAATAATGCCTTATGGAGACATCTTAATGGTAACAAACATTGCAATTCCTTTAATTTTGGTATATTAGAATGTATAAAACCAAAATCCAAGAGGGAGAAGTATGAAGTACAAACTTGGAGAAAAGTAGACTAGGTGGCAGATTAAACTCAATGCCTCGGTTCATCCTGGACTTAATGAAACTATCTCCATTAAGCCTATATTGGAAAATAAAGGATAGATGAGATAGTCCAGTGACCATACAATAGATTCAGTGAAAGAAAGGAATTGTTTTTATTGTTGTACATATTTTTTATTGTTATACATATTTTTATTGTCATACACATTTTATGTTGTAGGCAACTGTTTTTTAACCTAATGTTTACAAACATTGGAAGTTTTAACGGATATGACTTGTTCTTTTACATATAAAAGGCAATCGACAAGGAAATGAAACACTGAGCACTTTAAATTTTAATTACACTTAAAATAATTTTTATTGTATTTAATTGATGTAATTGATTGGTTTATGGTTGTATTTAAGCGGGTAGTGGCAATAAAGATTAGTTCTGATGAAGTCTACACAGGGTAGATGAAAGCGCTTAACTCTTGAGAAAGAAAACGTATTTCAGCTTTTTAATTTTCAATAAACGGATTTGCTTGAAGTGGTTGGTGGTCAGTGCTGTTATACATTCAGGCTTTGAGCAGATTCTGGTGTTATTTTTGTTATACCATCATACCAGGTCATATAAAAATATAAAAATGTGGGAGAACACCATAAAAACATCTCTCTTATGTAAAAATCTTTGCAATATAAAATATAACATATAAAAATATATATAATAAATATATAAAATATATACATCTATTTAAACAGAATAAAGAATTTAAAATTCAGGTCCTGTCTATAACAATACATACTCATTTATTTGATATAAAAATACAAAAGTGTTTTCCTCCTTAAAAAAGCAACTTAATTTACTAGCCCATCCTTGAGAATGCTTATAATAGATACCAAGTCATTCAGTTCAGGAGGTTGGTATGCATTTAATCTAAATTGCCACATTAATTCCTTCATTTCTAGCTTACCAGCACCATCGCCCACCTCTAACAGCCTTAAAGACTTGGTCAATAATAAATAATAAAAAAATCTGACTCTTTTAAAATAACAAGATACTGAATGTTTATATAAGGCATTAATAGGGTTCAATTTCTTAATATCATAAAGATGTTCTCTCATGCATTTTGTTCAATTTATGGATAGCTTTCCCTACATACAATGCTGTGCAGTTAATCCAATACCAATCTGAGGCACATATTAGGAGAGGTTCATAATGTCTCTTTTCATATAACCCAGAAAGGTATATCTCAGGTCATTTACACCCACATGGACTATGATAGAATTATACTGGTACCTGTGGTAAATTAAACTGATTGCATGTGTAATTTGGCAGATCCTAGCTCCAGATAAGCAACTAACTGTAATCTTTTCCTTGTCCAGTCTGGTAAGTGAGGCATCCGTGTGTCATACAATGGAGTCACCTATGACAAGAGTCCTGGGTAAATTGTTTGCTTGCCTAATGGGTTTTGTTTTTGGTGGGATCATTGGATGTAGGATAATATGCAGTACTTAGTGTTGCTTTTGGTGTATGCATTAGAGTTTGCTGAGGAAAGTCATTGTTGTTTACAAGTTTAGGAGGTCTTTGAGGTTTAAGGAGATTACTTTTTAGTGTCTCAGCAAATGTGGTCTATGTATATGTGGACACTGTGTGGTGGATGTTGTGTGTTCTTGACAGCCCTGTTTGTATGTGAGTTTTTTTGTCTCCAAGGGAATTGTACATGCATATTTCTCATACACTGACCTGGTTTCCTTAAGGATTAAAAGGTTGTCAGTAAACACGGGACAATTTTTCCATTATCTCAGGATGCTGATATCTATTAAGCTGGCTATGGAGACAATTGGAAATTGCATATCCATGTTGTCCCATTCAGTATTAAGGAGGGCTATTAGGGTGTGAGGACAGGGTTTTACAGAGGTCTTCTAGAGTTGTCACTACGGTTATGTACTATAGTTGAATAGTGCTAGGATATAGTATTAGATAATGTTAGGATATGATATTAGTACTATCTGATGTACAAGATAATTGCTCTGAGCATGAATTTGTGTAATGTGCCACGAAACTGCAGGTTACAGTCCAAGTGTTACTTTTACAGGTTTACTTCTGTGTTTTCCAACTCAGACAGATCAGGCCACCAGCTTACTGCCACTAGATGGACTATGTCAGTCCTCAATATAAAAGCAGAAAACAAACAAACAAACACAAGATTGCTTGAGAGTGTATGCTACCATAATACAAAGCAAATTCAGTAATTGTAGCCTTAAATGCAGATAAACGCACAAATAAGAAATTGGTAGTCAATCAAAAAATATAGCTTCTGGAAGAGTGATTTTTAAATACAAGTAATTAACTTGTGCCAGATTGGCATGTGGTACAAGAAAATCACTTCAGAGGCTCAGAGAAGGACAGTAAGAATTATTGAGCTCTGTGGGAATCAGTCAAGAGATCTCAAACATACAAAATTTATACAGGCACTTAAAACAATGGAAACGGCGTAGAATCCCTATAGCACAGCCAGCATTGCAGGAATACAACTATTAAGTACCAACAAAGATATAAAGTTGCAACTTATTCAGTAACACTCCCATTAAAGCTTCTCAAAAGTTTTCTCAGTAATCAGCAAACAGTACAATATCAGAGTTGCTTGAAAAAGGTTTAATGTGCAAAAAAAAGTAAAATAGCAGATTAAGCAGTTGGATAAAATAACAGTCCAACCATCAAGGCTAGTGGCATATAATCCAAAAAATGAGCGGCAAGTAACATATATATTTTAAAAACAGAAGTTTAATTGCCACAGGACTAGCACTTTCACAGATCCTACAAAAACATACTGATAAGCATCTAACATTTAATATTAGCAAAAAACAATAAAAAAAAACACAGTCAATTAATGATGTAAAGGACAAGCTTTCAGGGCTGGCTTTAAAGGTATAGTGAAGTTTAACCCAGCTTTGTTACAGGCCGATCTTTAGTCATTAGCATTATTATATTCTTGATTTTTTTGAGATTAAGCAGTTAAATGAAATGCAAAACCGTAAAATAAATCTTTTATCTGTCAGGGATAGCACAAAATTTATACAGGACCCTTTCAGAGTGTGGCAAGGGTGATAAACAGATGGGAGCTTTGTGAAAATGATAATTTTTAGTGAAGGAGCTTAGCTAAGAACTATATATATATATATATATATATATATATATATATATATATATGTATATATATATATATATATATATATATATATATATATTTTTTTTTTTTTTTTTCTGAATGGGCTGTCAGTATGACAGATCTATATAAAACAGTGTGTGGGAAAAGTCCTTAATCAATTTACACAAGTAACAACAGCAATCAAAGGAGGAGGGAGGGTCTTTGATAGTCAGATTAGCAAAAGGGGTGAGAGCCAGAGATACTGGCTTTTAAAATAGCAACAAAAAGGTTGAGAGGGTTGGGGAAAAATTCAAGTTGATGTAAAATGTTCTGGACTGCAGCTTGCTCCTTATCAGAGATACTGGCTTTTAAAACATCAGCAAAAATGGTGAGAGGGTTGGAGAAAAATTCAAGCTGGTGTAAAATGCTCTAAACTGCAGTTTGCTCCTTATGTAATGTAACTTTTGGGAGGTTTACCACATCAGTATAGACAATCATTGCCATTCTGTTTAATATAATCTTACTGGTTGAAGTTCATCTGCTTCTATAGCACTGGGCAATATGTCAATATCTTATAATTGCCATCTTACAAACTATTTCAGCCAGTAACATTTAGCTGTATATATCAAACGTTATACCATTTGTTCCATGTGTCTTGCACCTTCTGATAGATGGTACCCAGTACCTGCTGCTTTACAGTAGCCCTGCTCATTTCCTCCTCCTGCATGTGTACTACCTCCTCCATGGCCACACCCAGCATGTGTAAATATATTGATACCTCTCAACCTCTTAGAGAAAGACATCTGGAGAAAGACAAAATAATGGGACAAATTGGCTGGGTACTGGCTCAGGTGGAAATGTTTTAATTATTGCTCTTATAAACTTAGGTCTTGAATTAGCATCCATTTTTCCAAATGATATGAAATCTGAAATTCAAATGTCTCTCATTATTTAGTAACATTGATCCTTAATAATTTGCCAGAAAATCACAAGCTTTATAAAGAACAGACCAAAAATATGAGGCAAGAGTCTAGAAGTCTGGACAGCTGAGAATCATGTGTTCCCCTCTAATAAAGTAACATCTGCATGGCAGCATTTTTACTGCTTTAAATTTTATTTTTTAATATATTCATTTGTAATTTGATAAGTAAACTGATTTGACAATATGCATGAATAACCAAAAGTAAAGTGGTTTGTGCAAATTTGACCAAGAACCAAAGTACATACACAAAAAGCCTTTCACTTTATACCACAAATACAGATCATGTAGCTCCAAAGAAAAGCAACAGTAGCTGAAAAATAACCACTTTAATGAAATGTTGAGCGCTTTTGTCTTAAACACTTTCAGACTTCATCAGAGGAAAGTGGGACTATCAGTGAAAATCAACTCAAATAGTGAGACTATGCAAACACTACACAGGCAACGAATCTTGACCCCCAGATAGTGGAGTTATGAGTTATGAGGTACTGATGTAATTTACTGAGCCAGGGCGCTCATATGTAGTATAAGACATGTTGGCAGGTACTGTAGAAACACCCTGATTATATAATATTTCATTTCATCTCATGTCTTTCTCCTTCAGAGATGTGACAGCAAATTTATATAAAGCTGTAAAACATTTCTTTCTAGAGGCAGTTAGAAGTCTTTTTATCCCCTATTTTAATTAGAGATCTTTTGCCCTGTACTTGGATAATATAAATTAAAATGTGGAGTGGGTTATTTTATTGAACCCCGCAATCAGATATGTTAAATAGAACATATTACTTAAGGGATTGTTTTTACATAACCAATGGATAACACATTCTCTCTCTAAAAGAGACTCTTGTGCCACATCACCAGATGTTTAATAAGGAAGGATTAGCTATCATGTCTGACATGCTAACTGGCTCTTAAATATAATTTCTTTTTAATAGAATTATCATGCATTCTCTTAGGAACATCTCCTTCTTATAGTTTAAATTGATGAATAATAAAAACACTGAAATAATTTAGATAGCCTTGTAAACAACCACAGGATTACAATAATTAAATATGATACAATTAAATATGATGCAATCACCATTTTTAAAGTTGCAGTATGCTTAATACAACCACAATAAAATAGATTAACTTAGTAAAAACATTATATGATTAACCATATTATTTAGACTGTGTGTATGTAACCTGTGTTTGATTTATTTCCAACGTGATTTATTTTTTTAATTATACATTTGAGCTTTGATAAATGTGTATTATGTTCTGATGAAGTCCCTATTAGTAAAGGGATGAAAGTGCATTTGATCACTGTGTGGTGTGTTCAACTGTATTGTGTTGATTTTAACTACTTTATTAAACACTTCATGGTTTTAACCAGATTTGGTCCATTCCTGGTTGAGGATCATTTGGGTTTCTTCAACTCATTGGTTCTTGGCTTGCTCTCAGAGTCCCTTTGACCATGTTTTTATTTGATTAATAGTTCTTGGCCATAAGTCTTCGCACATACCATGGAGTCACAGGGACAGCAATTTTTCACTTCCGGGTTAATGGACATTCCACTTAGTGGAGCAGCCTGGTCCCAGCACCACTGTGGAAATTTCAATGAAAAGGAGACTTAACTAGATTATTGAATATACTTACCCATTTAACTTTTGTCTTAATTTGGGATTTCAAAGTACAGTCTTGCCTTATTTGAACATGGTTTAAATGATAATATGCAGGGCAAGGATTTATTGTTTTACCAGTCACAACAACGAGTGGTTGAACAATAAGATTCAAGAAAAATTCCATGACACACAAGCTACAAACATGGAAATAGAATGATTTGTTAGAACAAATCATCCTGGATCTATTATTACTGAAGGTCGGGACAATGTATTTAACTTTAATAAGTGGATGTACAAATTTTGTAAAATGTCTGATATTGACACTTTGGCTGGTGGTGATAATGGCCATATGGTGGAGGCAAACCTCAGACTACTTGAAAGGAAACTTTTAAAAGTAAGAAGTCTACATTGGACAATAGTATTATTTATTTATTTATTGTGAATGTATTCATGTAGGCAGAATTCCTAAAAGATATATATACAAAATTTCCCAATTGTATGTAAAAAGACAGTGATTTTTTTTCAAAAACTAGTCACTTTATTTAACAGACAGGGTTTAGAATTACTGGAAGTTATTGGATAAGCACAACACTCACGTTATTACTGATTTAACTAAGGAAGTTAATGATTTAAACAATTGTGTTTTATAGGATTTATTGCTCTTTAGTTATAAATCTAAATATGATATTATTTTTTAATATTGACAGACAGGTGGAAAAATTATAGTTCGAAAGATGAATACATTAAAAAGGCATGCCAAGGAATACCAAAAACAGTATATTGTTTTGCACACAGTGGTTCTAAGGATAAATTTCCAGTATATGACCACCACAGAGTTAATGAAACTTTCAATTATAATTCAGCAACAGATTATGTACTGTAGATCCTGACCACCTCCCGTTATTAATATTTTTGAGGGTCCTGGTAATTCACCTGTTGGTTATACTCCTAACCCTGTAGAATCCTCCCCCCAGGAAATCAGAGAAATTGGTAAATAGGACCAACCAAAACAAAAGGAATTTCTATCAACATTATCTAAATGCACAGGGATTGAGTCAACCTAAACATTTTTCCCAGAATTATTGAAGATGGTCCAAGGGGAGAGGGAGAAGGAACCAGAACAGATAAATGCGATAGGACCTATTTTTTTATGAGTTTGGTGGTATTTGATTAACATGTCAGAATTATTAGATTTTTAATTACAATTGTCTGTCATAGGTTCATAGATTAGTACTAGGCTATCTGCCCTTGCGAGCCATTTTAAGCCTAGCCAATTATCCCTTGTGAAACTCAAACCCTGCACCTTGTGTTTGTAAGGCAAACACCATAGCCATTAGGCCACCCTCCCAACCCATTGAATGACGACACGACATTTGAATCTACTTAAGAAGGGTTTTACATTTATTCCTAAGACACATATGAATGTAATTGATATTTTAATTGAATTAAAAATCATTACAAGGAAATTAAATCTATCTATTCAATTTGAAGGAAATTTACCCAGTGGTCCTTCTACTTTTGAGAAGAAAATTACCTGTAATTCTCTTTGTCATCCTTTGGTTTTAGTTTTTGAAAGGGCCTGTGAGATAGACATTCATAAATATTTATTCTACTCACTTTTCTAGAAGTTTCCACAATTTAAATCAGGATGAGAAATTGCTTCTAGTAGCCCTTATGAGTAATAAAAATATTAGAATTATGAAACCTGATAAGGGAGGGGGAGTGGTTATTTTGGACAGTACTGATTATGCAAGTTGGACGTTTGAAATTCTACAGAATAGTTATACTTATAGTTTAGTATCTCAAAATGAAATAAATATAGCTTACAAAAGCAGTGATTTATTTTTGGATGATTGTCAATCAGAGGGGACTATATCTAATGCTCTGTTTGAATTCCTTTCCCATAGATCCCCTTTTATTTCACTGATCTTTGGAATACCTAAGGTTTACAAGGATATTGTTAGCCTCCATTGAGACCCATAGTTTCAGCTCAGGGATCTAAGACGTACCAGGAGATATACACAGACAGACTACTGAAGCATTTTTTCCCCATCAGATCAGCCATATTCTGAAAGATTTTAGGGATTTTATTAGGAAGGATTTCCTCAGATTTATAGGAAGAAAATATATACTTCCTTACAATAATTGTAGTAGACTTGTTTACATGTATACCTAACGCTGAGGGTCTCAATATTTTCAAAGATGCTTTAATTCATGTTAATTTGGGGGGGGGGGGTGATGAGATTTCCTTGTTAGCAAATTTTATGGATTTGTTATTACCGAATAATTTTATTTATTTTGAAGGCAAGGTATGTAAACAGGTCTAGGTGGTTGCAACGGACTCTTTTTTTGCCTCTGTTTATGCCATTTTTTTATGTGAGTATGGGACATGGAACACCTTTTTCTATCTAGTTTGTTCTCTTATTATAAATTGTACCTGGGATATATGGTTGGCATTTTTATTTTGTGTAATGGTCCTGTTGAGTTGATTAATAATTGTATGTACTATATTAGCAATACTACTCATTTTTTAAATGTATTCATTCTTTTGAACAGATAAGTTATATAGATACTACCATTAAAAAGAAAAAAACAGGTTCTGAGTCTGTAATATACAGAAGATCCACCTTTCCTAATGCATATTTGCATTTTAAGAGCTACAATTCTATCCATTATAAAAGGAATTTAGTTAGAGGACAATTCATTACAATTGTAAGGGTGATTTTGAATATAGACAGACTTATGAAAGAGGCTAATGTTTTAGAACAAATGTTTTTGGAGAGGTGTGACCCTGATGCTATGGTGGCGAATATTATAAAGAAAGTTCTTGATGAATGGGGTGTGAGATACAAACCCTTATTGGATGTTGGACTTGAAAAATATTCTAGCAATGCTGGCAATAAGGGTCATAATTTTATTATAAATCAACAGGGTTTTGAGAAGGCTTTTGCTTTACCCTATAGTTTTGGTATGGACAAGGTTCAGGACATGGTAATTAAAAATCGGACCATTTTTAGGGCTAATGACCACCTTTACAATTTATTGGGCGATTCTCTCTGTTTTGTATATAAAATAAGGTCAGACTTAAAAAAAAAAAAAACTTTATTTATTTTATTTTACATTTGTTAACTGGGAAAGTCTTACTTGGAATGAGACAATTTTCAGCAAAGGCTTCGGGAGAAATGCTCCCGATGCATGTCTTTGTAATGTGGGAGAAAACCAGAACACCTGGAAGAAACCCACATGAATGCAAGGAGGATATGCAGACTCTGCACAGAAGGCATCCCAGCTGCGAATCAAACTGGAGAACCTTTTGCTGTGAGGTGGCAATGCTACCACTGCGCCACTGCACTGTCCAAAATTGTTTGAAAGCCCAATAAAAAGGATATCTTGAAAAACGCTCCCTCTGGAGAACTGGGTACTAAGAAATGTGGTACTTGTAACTATTGTAAATTTATTATAGAAAGCAAAAAGATTTATTTGGAGGATATTAATAAAACAAAAATACAGGAAGTGTAATAGGTTCATAGATTCATAGAAGGTTACTAGACAAGCAGCCTTAGAGCCTTTACAAGCCTAGCCATGTTAATCCCAAGTATCCCCATTTGCTCTTTTTGAGTAATTTATGAACAGAGCAGGTCTGTGATCAACACAGGCTACCGTTGTTCATGAGGGAGATGGGTGCCTCCTCATGGATGAATTTGCAGTCTCTCATCCAATTATCTAGGTTGTGTTTGAATAGGGTCAGTAAGGAGCTCTGTTTTATGTGAATAAGATGTCTGTTCCAGAGAACTGGCAGTCTCTGGGAGATATATATGTCTCTCCAGCACTTTCTGTTCATGTCACAAGTTAAGTTGAGATCCCTAGAGCAAGTGTCTCTTGTGCCATTTGACTTGTGGATGTGTAGAATTTCCATTAGGGCAGGGTTGGCGATTGCCCAATAGGCCAGGCACAAGTCATCTCTCAGCCGCCTATAAGATACAGAGTAAGGTAACAAGGCTTTCAGCCTGTCCATGTAGGTCATGGTTTGGAGACCTTGTATTTTATTAGTGAGAAACCTCTGAAGTCTCTCCAGCTGTTGCAGGTGTCTGGTGAGGTACATATAAAAGGATGCATTATACTCTATAGTTGTCTGATGAGGGTTGAGAACAATGACGTTATAACATCCCTTGACCTTGATGCTATGTGCTTGCTTATGAGGTGCGCTATGTAGAAGGCTTTCCTTACCACTGTGGAAACTTGGTGGTCAAAGTTCAGATTGCTATCAACCTATGTTCCCAAGTCTTGTACCACTGGGTTGGAGTTCGGGAGGGGGGTGCTGTCAATATTGTAGTTTGTAGGGTATTCCATTTTGCCAGAGGGAATAATAATGCATTTTTTTTGCATTTAGTTTTATACCATGGCTTTGGCACCAATCATTTGTTTGTGTTAGCACTTCTTGTAATATGTTGATGAATGGGGTGTGAGATACATCACTGAGGGACTCGTTGATTGCTCCAAGTTTGCAATTATCAGTGAACTTGGTGAGTCAAAGGCCATCTATTTTGGCCTGGACATCTGAAAAATAGATGTCAAACAGTATGGGTACCAGCACAGACCCCTGTGGTACTCCATTGGTAATGGTTCTACTGGTGGAGGTGGAGTCACCAATTTTGCTAGAGTGTGTGCTGTCAGTGAGCCAATTCATTATCCATCTAGTAACATAAGGTTTAATCCCTATCTGGGAGAGTTTCTCAAAGATTCCAGAGTGGGGAAGTGTGTCAAAAGCTTTGTCAAATTCCAAGATAGGTAGTGTACACTGTCTTACCTTCATCATGGCTTTGGTGACATTCTCATAGGAGTCCAGAAGGATTAATTAGCAAGATCTTCCCTTAATGAAGCCAAACTGGGTTGGGTCCAGTGTATGGAGGTTGCCTATGTCCTTGTTGATAAGGTCTATGATAATTTTTTCCATGGTCTTGCAGATGAGGCTTGTTAGACTTATGTGAGAGTAGTTCCCATGGTCAGTTGATGATCCCCTTTTGTGCAGGAGGATTACTGTTGCTGTTCTCCATTTTGCAGGGACGTAGCCAGTTCCCAAGCTGTGATTAAAGAGAACACCAAGTGGGTCCACTAGGTCTTGTTTTATATTGTTTAGAAAACATCCTGTGATATTATTTGGTTCCATTGAAGCTGTGTTTTTGGCCTTGGAGAGTGCAGAGATGACCTGTTCTCTAGAGATGTTAGGCAGAGGGCTTGTGCCAGCTATGCTTTGGGATATAGTAGGTGGGGATAGGGGGTGAAGTTTGGGCTGAATCTGTCAACTAGCAGGTTGGTGATATCTTCCAGTATAGTATGAGTGATCCTATCTCCAACCATTTTGGCACATAGCTGGGCATTCCCTTTTAGACATCGGACATACTTAAAGAATGTCTTATGATTAATCTTGGCTAGGGATGTGATTTTACTTTCATAATTTGCAGACTTTACAATATTTCTGTTTTTCTTATTTAGGTTTAGGGGGGATCTCTTCCTCTGCAAAGTGATATCCCTTTTGCTTTTGGACAACACTTTCTTCTACTTCTTATATAATCTGTTTATACTTGAAGTCCACCACTGTGACTTGTTTTTACGGGAATACCTGGTTTTGATCCGGTGAGTTACAGTAGCGTTAATGCAATCACGTAAGTGTTTGTATATTGCATTTGCGTACACTTCTGCATAGTGATCATTGATGTCTGTGATTGTGATTGGTATGAAGCTTTTTATACCATCGCTTAGTAGGCTGTAGTTAGTTTTGGTAAAGTTTTTTATAATTTTATTCCTTTGAGGGTATCAGTTCCAGTAGTTACTTCAAGCAAGACTGATTTATGGTCTGACCTAACCAGGAAAGACATCATGCATGGGGAAGTACAGTGATCCCCCATGTTGGTGAGTTCTATGTACTGATGATTAGAGCCCCTAGTGGGGTGCAGACTATCTGTTCCAGAGAATTTATGTTAGCAAGTCCAGGAACCTCTGGGTGAGCATGTTTTTGCTTGTGTATGACTCCCAGTCTCTGGAGGGGTAGTTGAAATCTCCCATGTCTAAAGTGTATTTGGTTTTAATGAAGATGAATACACCTCCATCTTTGTTTCCTTCATGCTCATTTTGAGGTCTGAACATGTGGGAGGCATTGTAGCCATGCACAGATGAGGTGATCTCACCGGCCTTGAACCAGGCCTTGGTAACTGCAGAGATGTCAGCTCAGCATCATCTAAGGTGAGGAATGTTCCCAGGAGTGCAGTTTTGTGTTTAAACTCCTAGGATTAAGCAGCATGACCCTGAATTTGTTTAGATTATATTTTTTTACAATTGAAAATTTGTTTTGACATTGCCTAAAAAAGGCACTATGGAGGAGGCAAGTGCCTTTGCCAGTATCTGAAAGGCTAGGGGGGACAGATGCAGACCATCTCTAGCAAAGCAGCAAGGTCTGTCTACCATATCTTGCCAGACTGACAGATACAAGATCCCCCTGGACTGACATCAGAAGCTGAGACAACTGTTGAAGTCAATCATTTTTTGTTTATATCATGGCATCATCCTGGGTGAGGCTAGGATACTGCTTAGAGTTAGGGACATACCTGTCTGGGACACATAATCAGAGATTTCCATTATGTCTCCCTTCATATAGTCCAGAGAGGTAGGTCTCAAGCCATTCACTCCAACATAGACTATGGAAGAGGCATAATGGTACTTGTTGTTGAGTGACTTGAGGGCATACATGATTTGGTGGATCCTGGCACTTGATAGGCCACTGACTGTAACCTTCTCCTTGTCCAGTCTGGTGAGGGGGACATCTGTGTGTCTCACTATGGAGTCGCCTATGACCAAGACATTTGCTGTGTTTTGACATAGGTGCTTTGTTGAGGCACGGGTGTGTGTGTTGATATGTGTAGTGGTTTCTTTTTGCTTACTGGTGAGTGTGGGTGGTGTGCATTTGGGAGGTATCTGTTCTTTTGGTAGGCTTTTAGTGAGCACCTCTGCATATGTGGGTTTATGTGTCATGACCTTATTTCGTGTGAGTGCACTGACAGTTGAGGTTTGCATGACAGGTGAAGCATGTGTGCTGACAATCTGTTTGATGTCTGGTTTGTTTTTAACTGAGATAATTGACTCCAGTTCCACAATGTATTTGCACCTCTCACATAGGGTGTTAGTTTGCTTTAGGAGTAAACGGTTGTCAGTATACATGAGGCAGTTGCTACATTACTTCAAGATGCCCACATCAATCAAGATGACAGAAGAAATTATTTGAAATTGCCATCCATTGTGGCATGATTTTTCTGAATTTGGTATTTGGGAAGGAAGTGGGCTAGCTGAACTTAGTCACAGACAGCAAAAATGAAGCAGTAATTCAATTAAAAACAATTAACAAAGTTTAGTACTGGCTTAAAATCTACTTATTTTTCGTGTTTTTTTTTCTCAGAAATAGGAGTTAGTGTATAAAGCTCTGCGTGGGATTTACCCAGCCTTTTATATAGGTAAGACCGAAAGGCAACTAAAAAAAGTACATATATGACCACTATTATGATATATCGGCAAGGAATCCCAGCTGTGCACTGTACAAACTCTCCACACATTGTGATAATTTCAAGAATTTTCTTTTTGGAATTATTGATATTATAGGCTCATAAGATCATATGCATTTACTAGGATAATGGCCCTAGGGCCCTTACAAGCCAAGTTCTGCTCTTGTTTCCATGATCAGCACTTATTGCCTCTGTCCAAGAGAAAAACAGGTGGCACCCCCAGGGTGAATTTATGGTTACCCATCCAATTGTCCAGATTGTGCTTGGAGACAAACCTGTCCCTCCAGCAGGTTCTATTAATGTTACATTAGAGTGGGTAACCAATGAGCCATTGGACCTACGGATGTGCAGCATTTCCAATAAAGCAGAGTCAGAGTTTGCCTTACATGCAAGACAGAGATTGCCTCTGAGTAGTCTGTATGAAATGGAGTAAAGCTATAGTCATTTCAGCAGATCCACATACAACAAATGCTGAATACCTTGAAGGAACTTTTGTGGTCTCTCCAATTGTTTCAGGTGCCTGTAAAGGTACATAGGGAAAGGAGCATTGTATTCAGTTATTGGCCTGATAAGGGAAGGGTACAGGGAGGTTATAACTATAGATCAATGTGTGTGTATGCACCTTTAAGAAGCTATCCAGGGGCTCGCACAAGTGTATAATTACTGAAAATGTGCAAGTCTGACTGCCATTTCGTAGTAAGCTGTTGAGATGTAAGCAAGTATGTATGCAAGATCTGTCTGCTAACCAGCATGTTTATATTTTATGATGCTGCTATCCATCCTGATGTGTTTCTATGTATTAAAGTATATAAACAAAATACCTCATCTGCTTGTCATCTATGTTAGTGAGGGACAAGTGACATGGTGTCAGAAGTGACATGTCTCAAAGGACATGGTGTCAGAAGTGGCATGTCTCAAAGGACATGGTGTCAGAAGTGGCATGTCTAAAGGGACATGAGATTAGAAGAAGCATAACCAAAATGATTTGTTGCCAGAAAGAGTTCCAGTTTCTTCCACTTAAGTCCGAGAGGCACCCGGCTTAAATTGGAGGAATATACAGGAGTGAATCATCCCTACTGCACGCATAATTCACAAAACAGGTCAGAAATGAATTTCAGATATTAAAACTTGCTCAAAACTATTTCTTATTCACAAAATATGAAACAAGGCTCTAAACAATATTCAAATAAACCAATATGTCTGATATGGATAAAAGTGTCACATTACTACTAAAAATTTTTGAAATAAAGTCCAAATTGCATAAAACAAATAAAAATAAGAGGAAATGGCTTCACTTTTGCTAAGCACATATTTTTCTTATTAATTAAAGATATCCAAGTTATCAGACATTTATAAAGTGTTTGCATGTTTGCACTTCAGTGCTATAGTAAAGTTATTTCACAAGATGCAGCCACTGCAGAGCATATTTCACAAAGTACATTATTTCCAAGAGTTTATTGTGTATTTAAATGTTATTACAAGCTCACAGGATAGTTTGTTCACACATAATTATGAGGGCCATATTTGCAATGTGTTTGTGCATACTTTGCGACCATGGCAGATGGATTTCAGAAACCCAGTGCACTTCTGTTTAACAATAATATTGCAGACAACTGGAGACTGTTTGAGCAAGAGTACAACATTTTCATAAAGGCTGCATTTTCTGATAGAGACGACCATACAAAGGTATTTATTCTGCTTAATTTAGCTGGGTCAGAAGCCATTGAAAGGGAGCATTAATTTGTGTATGAACCTGCTGTCTATGCAGGAGTGGAGGAAAAACATCATATTGTTGTACAGGCTGAGTCATGAGAAAGCCCTGAGTACTAAAAAGTAAATTTAGAGAAATGTGTAACCCCCCAGACAAATGTTACAATAGAAAAACACCTATTTTGCACAAAGGATCAAAAGCCTGGGGAAAGTTTTGCAGCATATGTAACTGACAAACAATTGCAATCTGAGGGTCATGCTGCTCAATGCTAGAAGTCTAAATCTCAAAATGCACTCACTGAAAGTACTCCTTAAAATGGAGAACATTGACATATGTGCTGTAACAGAGACCTGGTTTAAGGCAGCAGAAAGCACTTCTGCACTAACAGACTATAACTTATTCCACACTTTTCTGCCCCAGAACTTGGACTGAAGCACCAAAGGCAGTGGTGTTTCCATATTCATAAAGGATGTGCACACCTCCAGACTGGTAGCCCAACATAACGCATCAGAAATACTTCAGGGGCAGGTAACATTGGGTAAGACAGTGATTCAGGTCGTAGTGACCATTACTATATATTAATAGTCAACTCCTCCTTGGTTACATCTGACCACAATCAAATCGCCTTGGAAATCCACATCCCTCCCACCCCCCACCCCCTGCAAGGGTAACCACCATGAAAAACTTATCCAAAGCTAACTTTGGGCTCTTAAAAACAGAGGTGGCTAACTTCACGGCACCCTAGTGATTGTAGATCAGCTGTATGACCACCAAATCATACACTAATGCCCTGCACGAACACGTACACAAATGCATGGGTCTTGCCATGCCCAATAGAACCAAGACGCTTTCCTCCAAAAAAGGAAGCCAATCTGGTGGTCTTCTGCCATAAACAAACTCTACAACAGAAGGAGGAAACTGATGCAGAATAAGGTGAAGTCCCAAGACTTATTTGCCTAAACAAAAATTTGAAATCCCTCATCAAATCCTCTAAAGCTAGTTATGAAAACAAAATTGCAGCAGATAATAAAGACAACCACAAGGCCTTCTATAGTTATGTAAAGAATCTCCATGGCAATACTCAGATTTGTTTGGAGCTATTGCACAATGGCATCTCCAACACTGAGCCAACAGATATTGTTAATATACTGGCTGACAGATTCAGTGCCAACTTTCCCCCTCTTTCCTCCAACAAATGACCAATACCAGTAGATTGCCAGGCACCCAGTATTACTGCTGCACAGGTTAAAACAGCACTGTCCAAGGCCAAGATTACAGCTTCTATGGGACCTGACAATATCCCTGGCTGTGTTCTACATGAAATACAGAGTGAACTGGCACCTCACCCGTGTGCCCTGTTATATCACAGCCTCACCTCAGGCTTTGTCCCTACCCAATGGCACACTGCTACAGTCATCCTTCTCCACAAAGGAGGAGTGACTACAGACCTTGGGAACTATCGCCCTATTAGCCTGATGAGTCTGATATGCAAAGCTATGGAACGCATCATCATGGACATAATAAACAAGGATATAGAGAATCTCCAAACTCTGAATCCCACACAGTTAGGTTTTGTGAATGGTAGATCATTCTTGCTCAAAATGGTCGACTTCTTTGAGTCAGCCACCAGAGCTGTGGATGAAGGCAAGGTGGTTCATACAGTCTACCTTGATCTGGCCAAGGTGTTTGATACCATTCCTCACTCAGGAATCATAGAAGAACTCACTAAGCTAGGTATCAACTCCTATATCACTAGGTGGGTTCAAACTGGCTTACAGATAGAACCACAGTGTGAAAGTAGCTGACTCCAAGTCAGACTCCCAACCAGTCATGAGTGGAGTCCCACAGGGTTTGGTCCTGGGTCCTCGCCTGCTTGGTATCTACTTCTCTGAAGTCTAGGCCAACACGAAGGGACTCTGGCTAACAAAGTTTGCAGATGATTGCAAGTTGGGAGCCATAATTAACTCCCCACATGATGTTTACATCCCACAGAAAGGCCTCACTCTGACCAACGACTGGTGTCAGAACCATGGCCTTAAACTCAATGCCAAAAAATGTGTTGCCATCCCCTTTGGGAAAAAGCCGGTTCCCATGAATTACCACATCAATGGTAGTCCAGTGAACACAGAAGGTGTTATACGAGACCTGAGAACACAGGTTGACAGCAACCTCTCTTTTGGCCACCACATTGCCACTGTGGTCAGAAAGTCCTTCTATGTGGCACATCTCATTACTAAGGGTTTTGCATCCAGGAAGAAAGAGGTCATTGTCTCCCTCTACTCTTCCCTCATTATGTCAGTCATCGAGTACAATGCCCAATTTGGCATGTACCTCACTAGGCACTTGCAACAACTGGAGGTGCCACAAAAGTACCTCACAAAGTGGATCCTGGGCCTTAAACACTTGTTCTATATGGACAGACCAAAAAATATCCAACTATTCTCTGTCTCATATCATCTTCTTAGAGGCAATCTCTGCTTGACTTAAAAAGCCACGTCTAACTCAGCCCTGTTAGAAATGCTACATCTAAAGAAATTCCAATCCCTCTGCACTATACACTCCAGGGACCTCAACCTCATTACAACAATCAACAGAACAAGCAGGAGGGACAGTTCCTAACCCAGAGACTGCCCATGCTATGGAATAGACTTTCCATACATGTCAAGCAGAGTGCCTCACTGGCCCTCTTCAAGAGAAATCTTGATGAGTGGATGGGAAATAGAAAATTCACCCCAGGGATCACTCCAGTGTCTCTACTTGACAGAGGCACTGGGAACTAAGGTCGGGTGGCATGATGCCAGGGTAATCCTATGGGCTAGGCTTGTAAAGGCTCCAGGGCCATTAGCCTAGTACACACCTAAGAACCTATAAAACATGCAGATTTAGTGACTTAAGGGATGAGTTGATAAAGGACAGATGTGTGTGGTATTAAAGATGATGCTGTGAGAAAGATTTTGGTTTGTGACAGTGATTTAACTTTGAGTAAGGCCATTGAGACTTGTCAGACAAACAAGATCACAGAGAAGCACACAAATATGCTTACAAATGTGAGATGCATGCTTCCAGTAATGTCCAAAGCTTGTGTTGATAGTATACAGCACGTGGTTAAAAGAAACAGACCCAAGCACGTGGCAGCAACTATAGTCCCTGCAGCACTCACTGGTAAACCCCAGAGCTTTCCAGCAAATTCTAGAGTTTGCACAGTCTCAGTGAAGCTTAAGAGTCAGTCAGCAAACTCAAAGCATGGGCTTTAACCCAGTCTCATTGCCAACTGTTGTAATTGTGGTGGAAATCATGAATCTAAAAGAGAAAAATGTTTAGTTTTTGGTCAGCAGTGTCACAAATCCAATAAATGGAATCACTTCAAAAGGTTTTGTACATCAAAAGGCCCACGTTCTTTTCTTAAAAGGGAACATTTTAAGAAATTAGTTGATCAATTAGAAAGCTGCAATCCTACTATTTATGTTGATGGTATCAGTGCTTTGTGAATCAGTCAAGCAAAGAAAGAAGTATTTTGTAGTGTTAGGATACATGGCAAACCCATACAGCTCTAAGTTGACACAGGTTCAAATGTGCAATGTTATGTCAACAGAAACATTTCCTAGAGTGTGTCATGGTGAAAGGCTAGATTTGGCATGGTGTGTGAAGCTTGTTGCTTATGGAGGTGATGAAATTCAGACTGAAGCCTCAGTAGTGCTTTCATGTTACCCTGGTGGAATATGTTATGACTTGTTATTTTATGTGTTGCAGTCATTATTAGGGCTCAGAGACAGTTTGAAAAGGGGAATGCTTTCATTTAAAAATTAAGTCCATCGTGTTAGCTTGAAATACCACTACTCTAATTTCACCCAGTATATTTTTTCTACCTATGGTGATCTTTTCGATGACAATCTAGGGAAGCTTCCAGTTGTGTACTCCATGAAGTTAGATCAAGATGTCAGTCCAGTTAACAGGACAGCTGGTAAAGTTCCAGTAGCCATGCAGGACAGAGTCAAAGCTGAGTTAGATAGAATGATGCAACAAGGTGTGATTTGTCCAGTTGGTTCTGCTACTCCAACTGAACGGATAACTTCCATGGTGGTAGATCATAAGAAAAGCTTAGATGACATCTGAATATATGTTTTGATCGATGGCATTTGAACAAAGCACTAAAAATACCTCATCATCCAATGCGCACAGTCAAATAAGTTGAAGCATGTATGCCAGATGCCACTGTTTTTTCTGTCTTCGATGCAAAGAGTTCATTTTGGTGAATTTAGCTTGACAAGAAATCATCGTTGTTCAATACATTTAGTACTCCGTTTGGCAGGTACAGATTTTTGAGAATGCCATTTGGGATAAATTCTGCAAATGAAGTCTTTCAGCATGCAATGGAGCAATTTATGTCTGGGTATCCATTTGCTATTATAGTAGATGGCATACTAGTAGGAGGTAATGGTGAAGATGAGCATGACAGAAACCTCAGAAAGTTCTGGAGAGGGCACGTCAAGTGAATCTTACACTCAATCCACAGAAATGCAAATTCAGGCTACAAGAGGTTACTTATGTTGATCATTTATTTACTAGTTCAGGCCTACGGCTAAACTCTTCAAAGCAAACAGCCATTCTCAAGATGCCAACTCCATAAATGTTCAAGCCTTGCCATTTTTTCTTGGGATGGTTAACAACCTATTCAAGTTTATGCTAGACTTGAGCTAACTTTCAGCACCACTAAGATCACTGACACGTAAAGATGTATCCTAGTCTTGGTTAGAACACACCAAAAAGCATTTGATGTTCTGAAACACAGAATTGCTAGTCCGCCAACTCTCAGATACTATGATGTTCACAAACCAGTTGCTCTTTCATGTGATGATTCAAAATTTGGCCTTGGTGCAGTTATCCTACAAGAGGGTCAACCTGTTGCCTATGCATCAATATCACTCACTCAACTGAAAACCAATATGCCCAGATCGAGAAAGAGCTTTTGGCAATTGTATTTGCTTGTTCAAAGTTCTGTGATTATATTTATGGTAGACCTATCCAGATAGAAACAGACCACCAGCCTTTAGTCATTATCTCGAGAAAGCCTATGCATTCATCTCCAGCCAGATTGCAATGCATGACATTGAGATTGCAAAAGTATAATTTTACTCTTGTCTACAAGAACAGCAAATTTATTTACCTTGAAGATGCATTGCCTAGATTTCCCAGAAACACCACTGAACAACATGAGAATGAGAACCTTGATTTTGAAGTCATGGAACTGAGAATTTTTTTTCCATATGTCTTAATGAGCTGAGAGATCATATAGCCACAGATCCAGTTTTACAAAGGCTCAACCACTTTATCAATCAAGAATGGTCATCAAGGCAATCTAGTATACCCCAAGATGTGTAACCTTATTTTCCATACAGATATGACATTTTTTTCTTACAATGGTATCATTATGAAAGGTCCAAAAGTAATTGTGCCAAAGTCCTTGCAATAAGAGTACATTACTTTCTTGCATCATGGTCACCCAAGAACTGACTCTACCAAAAGAAAGGTGAGAAATCTAGTATTTTGGCCTTCTACATCACAAGATATTGAGAGAGCACTTTTATCTGGTTCCATATGTAATAGTACAAAACTACATCGACAGAAAGAACCACTTCACCTAAACCAGATTCCTGAACTACCTTGGTTGACAGTAGCCAGTGACATTTTCGAGTGGAATGGTCAACATTATTTGGTGTTAGTAGATTCTTACTCTGATTGGATCGAGATTGACCTACTTCCTAACCTAGCATCCAGTACTGTCATTACTAAGATGAAGCATCATTTTGCAGTCCATGGTAGTCCACACAATGTTATTTCTGACAAAGGCATGCAGTTTACAAGCCAACAGTTCAAAATATTTGCTGAAAAATGGGACTTTACTCATTTCCCAGGTAGCTCAGAATACCTGCAGTCAAATGGTTTAGCAAAACATGCAGTTCAAAGTGCAAAACATTTACTTGAGAAGACAATAGTGATGTTTTCTTGAATCTTTTGAATCTCAGAAATGTTCCTCAAGAAAAACATATTGGCTCACCTGGTCAGAGACTTCTGTCAAGACAAACCAGAACCACATTAACAATCAGTAGTCAATTGTTGGTTCCATGTATGAAGAACAACAGGTTAGTAAAAAAACAATCTTTTGAAGACATGTTTAACCCAGAAGTCGTACTATGATAAGACTGGCAAACCATTCAATCCATTATGTGAAGAGAAGTGGTAAGGATGCAAATGTAGGTTATGATCAGATAGGTGTCGTGAAGAGCATTTGCCCAGAGCTGAGATAGTCCATTGTGGAATTACAAGGAGCAGACTTCAGATGGAATCAGAAACATTTGAGACCAGTGTCCAAGCCTATACCACAGCACACAGCCTGTGAGAAAGACTCTTTATCTCAGAGTGAGTTGTCCGGTGTTCCAATTCTAGAGGAAGTTCCAGAGAATATTCCTATTCCTGTGATGAATCCAGAAGTTCCTGATATGAGTTGTTCACCAAAGACTGTCCCTGTTGCTAAATTCAGTTCAGATTGTTATGTTACGGGATTTGGTCATAATATCAACAGACCATGTAACAGATACATGGCAATTTGGACATGAACATTGTGTTCGTTTCTAATATCTATAATAATGTATATCTAACTCTAATATTGTTTTTTCTAAGGGCAATCTTTTTAAGAGAGAGGATGTAGATCAATGAGTGTGCATGTATCTTTTGAGAAGCTATACAAGGGTTTGCACAAATGTATGAATATTGAGCATGTGCAAGTCTGACTGCCATTTTGTAGTACGCTGTTGAGATGTAAGCATATATGTATGTAAGGTCTGTCTGTTAACCAGTTTGTTTATATTTTATGATGCTGCTATCCATCCTGATGTGTTTCTATGTATTAAAGCATCTAAACGGAATACCCTACCTGCTTGTCATCTATGTTTGAGAGAGACAAGCAGCAATAACTTATTTTTTGTCTGGAGTCAATGCCCTTACTTATGAGATGAGCAAAATAGAATGTCCTTCATACCACTGTGTAGACATGGTGATCAAATGTAAGGTTGCTGTCAACCTGTGTGCCCAGGTCTCTTACCAATAAATATGTGCTTAGGGTGTTTCTATTGATGTGGTAGTTAGCAAATACATTGCTCATACTGAAAGGGATGATAATACATTGTTTGCATTGAGTTTAAGGCCGTGACTTTGGCATGTTTGCATAAGACCCTCTTGTAGGATGTTGACATCATTTGGGGATTCTATGACTGCTCCCAGTTTGCAGTCTTCAGCAATGTGTGTCAGCCACAGATTTTGGTTTTAGCTTGTACTTTGAAGAAATAGATTCCAAACAGTAGAGGTCCCAGGACTGATCCCTGTGGAACACCAGTGATTACAAGTCTACTGTTGGAAGTGGATTCCCCTATTTTGACTGTATGGGTTCTATCGGTAAGCAGGTTAGTGACCCACCTAATGATATAAGGATTGATAACTAGCTGGGAGAGTGTGTCAATAATGCCTGAGTGGGGAATAGTGTCAAAAGCCTTGGTCATGTCCAGGTAGGCTGTAGGCACAGTTTTCCCCTCATCCAGAGCTCTGGTGACTGTCTCAAAGAAGTCCACCAGGTTTAACAGGCATGATCTCCCTTTGACAAATCTAAACTGAGTCGGGTCAAGTGTTTGGAGATTACCTATATCTCTGTTGATAAGGTCTATGACGGTTCACTCCATGACCTTGCAGATAAGTCTAGTCAGGTTAATAGGTGTATAGTTCCTGGGGTCAGTGAAAGCAACACCCTTTTGCAAGGGGTTAACAGTGGCCATTTTCCATTCAGCTGGGGTGAAGCCAGTGCTTAGACTATGACTGAAAATAGTACCCAATGGTGTTACTAATTCTTGTTGGCGCTAATGTAGGATGCAATCTAGGATATTATCAGGTCCCATAGATGCTGTATTTTTGGCCTTAGAGAGGGCATTTATAACCTGTTCTCTAGAGACACAAGGTTGGGCACAGGTGGAAGGAATGTCATGGGGTATTTGTGGTGAGGACAGGGGAGGGAAGTTTTCACAGAACCTGTTGGCCAACAGGTTTCCTATGTCCACAGGTTCAGTGTGTGTGGTAACATTAATTATCAGTTCTGCGCAAATCTGGGTTTTACCTTTTAGGCTACGGATGTAACTAAAGTATGCATTATGGTTGTCCTTAGTTGAGGAAGGTAATTTGGATTCATAGTTTGCTTTGGAGGACTTCACAAGAAGTCTTATTTGCTTGTTTAAGATGAGGAGGGGGTGTTTCCAGTTTAGGGCATGCTCCATCTTACTTCTTGAACAACAATTTCTTCCTCTTTTTGTAAAGCCTGTTAATGGTAGTTGTCGAACTGGCAGGTTTGCTCTTCCTTGAAGAGCTTGTTTTGGTCCTATCACATACAGCCATGTCAAAGCAGTTATACAGGTGTTTGTAAAAAGCACTGGTGTAGGACTTGACATAGCTGCCAGTTACATCTGAGGGGGGAGATGCAGTGAAGCTATTTATACTATCTGTTAGAATGATATAATCTGCTTTGGAGAAGCTTTTTTTAATTTACTTGCTGCTGGGGGTGGTGGTGTGATAGTTATTTTGATTAGACTGATTTGTGGTCAGATCTGACCAGGGAAGACCTCAGTGTGGGGGTGCTTCAGTGGTACCCCATATTGGTAAGCACCAGATAAAAGATCTTGGCTACCCTAGTTGGGATGTCCACCAGCTGGTCCGGGATGCTGGAGTTAATGAACTTGAGGAATCTTTGGATAAGTGAGTTTGAGCATGAGTAATTTACCCAGTCAATGGATGGATAATTAAAATCACCCAGAACCATGTTGTTTGGATGTATCCTCATGGATTCCAGTAGGTCCAAATAGGCAGAGTGAGTGTCTTAATTCATGGAGAGGGTCATGCAGCTGGCAATGGCTTGAATGCATGTCCTACCAACAGTTAGTTGCACCTGAAGTGTCTCTAGGAAACTTAGTTATTTATTTATTTACATTTGTTAACCGGGAGTGTCCGACTGGATGTAGATCCATTTTTCAGTGGAGGCCTGGGGAGAAAAGCTCCACAGTTAAAATATACAGACAGTAGTTACATTGGATTTACATAGCAATTAACAATTTGATCAACATAGCAATTAACAATTACAAACATAACTACAGATGAAGAACATAGTACATCAGTAGACAACTAGAATCTTTATCGTCTGCGAAGTACATAACAGACATTAACAGTTGTCACAATAAGAAGTTCCTGCTGTATAATAAGTAGTTAGGCTTATGAGCATCTCAGCTTGCTATAATCAAGGTAGTTAGTGAGGTGGAAAGAAGGGTAGTGGGTGGATGGGGTGGGTGATATTAGAGGGGGAATTGCAAGAGCATAGCCAGCATATTTTTAGGTGCGCTTTTAGTAAAGTTCTGAAGTGGGTGCATAGTGGTACAGAAATAATTGTGACTGGGAGGGAGTTCCATAATTTGGCTATGGCACAAGAGAATCGTGCTTCTCCAGCAGAGTTATTGGCTTTAGTGACCTGTAAGTGATTTTTGTTGCTGGATCTTGGTGGTCTGGTGGTGTGATAGGGTTGGAATAGATTCTGGAGGAATGGGACTTTTAGTGGATGGTTTACTAGTTTGTGGTCGAGTGTGAGTTGATACCATTGAAGGAGGTGAGGGAGTTCAAGCCAGCCCAGTTCAGCAAGTGAGAGACAATGGTGACTATGGTAGGATGCCCCTGCGGCGAATTTGGTGATTTTGTTGTAGCGGGTCTCAAGCTTGTTTAGATCACATTGCCTTAGGTTGGTATATATTGGAGAGGCATAAAGTAGGGTGGAGATAAGGTGTGAATTTGTTACTGAAATATTTGCTGCTTTGGTGAGAAGTTGCTTATTTCTGTATAACGCTCCTATTTTTTGTGGACTTTTTTTATGGTCATGGATATGTGAATGTCTAATTTTAGTTTATTGTCTAATTCCACTCCTAACAATTTGGTGTGTTCTGTTGGGTGTATAGTGGTGTTGTCTTTTGCTGTGATTTTAAAGTGAGAGTTGTTTTGAATATGTTTGGTGGGTTGGAAGATGAGTAGTCTATTTTTGTTTGGGTTGAGTATTAATTGGGCATCAGATAACTAAGTTTCCACAGATGAAAAGGCTTCCTGTGTGACTTTTTGCAGTTTGGGTAGGGACTGGGCTGAGCAAATGATGGTTAAGTCATTTGCATATTGTATGAGTGTGCCATGTTTGGTGGCAGAGGCTAGATTACTGGTGAAAATAGAGAAGAGTAGGGGTCCAAGGATGGATCCTTTGGAACCCCTATAGAGACAGGTAGTTGGGTAGATATGCCATTCTGCCATACAACAGATTGTTGGCTGTCAGGTAACTCTGAAACCAGATGGTGAGTGACTGACAGAAGAAAAGGTTATTGAGGACATAGATGAGTTCTTTGGGTGGGACCATGCCAAATGCTTTAGATAGCTCTAGGAAAGTAGCAGAGGAGAGATAGCCATTGTTTTATGCTGAAGGATAGTGTTAGTAAAGGAGAGTAAGGCAGTGATGGTGGTATGGTTTGGTCAGAAACCATGCTGAGTATTGGAATGGAGGTTGTTAGTAAGGAGGTAGTCTGAGAGCTAAGAGTGAATGCATCTCTCTAGTATTTTGGAGAGTGGAGAGAGAATAGCTATGGGGCAGTAATTCATTAGTTTTGTGGAGGAGCCGCCTTTGTGCAGGGTAATTATATGTGATACTTTCCATAGTGTGGGAACGTAACTTTCTGACAGAGATTGGCTAATCAAGATGGATACTGAGTAAGCTAGAGCATCAGCATTGATTTGTAAGTATTAACTTGGGAGGTTGTCTGCTGTTTTTTTTTTATGTTGGAGGTAGGAACAGGAGAAAAAGAGAAGTCAGTTGGGAGATTACTATTTGAAGGTGTGGGTTGGAGGGGAGGGGGGTTGTGTTGTCTAGCTAGTGATAGTATGGTTTCTGTGACGTGTGTGTTGAAATAGTTAGCAATATTTTCAGAGGAGTGAGGGATGTTAGGAGGAGGGGTACTGACGTTACCTGGGTGGAGGATGGAGTTTATGGAGACCAGAATTGTTTGGGGTTGTGTTGGGAGGAGTCTAGGGCAGACTGGTAGTATTAAAATGTGTCCTGTTTTATTAGCTTTTTGACTCTATTGCGTAGTTCTAGGAATTTCTGTCTAGTTGAGGGGGTTTTGGTTTTGTATCAGTGCTCCCAGGCTTTATCCCTGTTTTTCATTTCTGACTTAGTGGTTTTCTGTAGCCATGAGGAGGGTTGTGCTGTGGTTCTGGAAAGTCTTATGGAGGTGTGGTAATTAAGGATGCTCAGGAAGGTAGTATTAAAAATTCAACTGCGTCATCAAGACTGAGGTACTTTAGAGGATGCCAGTTACATTCTTTGAGGGATGAGATGAATGTGAGTGGGATAAAGTTTAGTTTTGTACATATTTGATGCTAGATGACAGGTTTAACATGGTATAGGTGTTTTTTGAGTAGGAATGTTGGGGAATGATCACTGAGGCTATCTGATAGACAGCCTGCTATATAGGACTGGGGGCTCTTACTGACTAGTATCCAATCCAGGGTAGTGTGCTTGTTGGAGTTTTTTTATTTATCCTAGTTAGTGACTGGACTAGTTGGGTGAAGCCATGAAGGTTTAAATGATGGGTTGGATGGTTGCCAGAACAGGATTGCCAATCAATATTAAAATCACCTAAAATTAAAGTTTCTTGGGGGAGATTATGGGTAGTCCAGCTGAGGAGGTTTTCTAGTGGAGGGATGTTTTGGCCAGGTGGGAAGTAGCATCCAATTATGTTGATGGTTTTATTTTGTTTTTTTTTAAGGTTGGTATATATTATTTCCTCAGTGCCTATTTGTGGAGCTGATGGTTTTAAGATCTGGATGTTTAGATGCTGTTTAAATATTATAGCTATATCACCTCCTTTCTTGTTTAGCCGGTCTACTCTTAGGATGCTGTAACCAGTAGGGAGGATTTGCTCACTGGTAATATGAGGTTCTATCCAGGTTTCTGTCAGGATGACTATATCTGGGGAGTACAAGTCTATGGCTGTTATGGACCTTGTTAGATATACTTCTAATATTTAGGCTTACTAGAAGGAGGTCACTTAGCTTTCTATTGGCTGTGATTTGGGAGAAGTTGTGGTTTCTAGTCTGATTATGTGGAGTGTGGTTGGAGATGACGGTGCCAGGGTTGGGATGGATGTCTCCACTTAGGGCTAGTTTTGATATGCATGAGGTTATTAGTTTTCTCACTTTTTTAATGTGTTTATTTATTAGGGAAACTTTATGACTGTGCTCTGTAGGTAATAGTTATAGTGGGAGGGTTACTATGTTAAGTTGTAGGGATGCTTTTTGTTTGAGTAATATAGTTGATAGAATATGTGGGGGGTGCATAGGTATGGTTCTTGAGTTGGTGGGAGGGGAGCTGAGTGAGGGTGAGACATGAGTGGCTATGTGAGTAGTAGTACAGTGGAAGCAGTTGAGTGGGGGAATGATGGAGTTTTGGTAGGATGTAAGATATGCAAGGAGAGTGCATGCAGTGAGCATAGGTATGGTTTGCTTATACATGCTACCTGAGGAGGAGTGATAGCAGTGGGAAGATGGAGGAGGTAGTGTTGGGTATAGTACTGTGGTTGGTTGTTGGAAAGATGGGAGGGGTTTGCGTGTGTAATAAAGGTAGGACCACTGGGGGCGGGAGGTAATTGGGGGCAGGGTGGGGAGTGAAATGGGCAGAGACCCTGTTAGTTGCTCTTATGAGGGGGTTGGAAACAATCAGGTAACAGAGTAAACTGATTTAAGAACATGTGATAGTGAATGTGGAGACTCAGGTAGGTACCCTGTATTTCCACAAACTGTTAGTTAGCTGTGCCCCAGTTCAAGTAGTTTTAGTAAGTTTTATGGCAGGGCTGAGCATAAAGTGCTCAAATGGTGGTTGTAGTTTTAAAAATGGTGCCTGGTACAGGTAATATTTATTAACTTTGGGATTGGTGTAAAGTAATAAACAGGGAAGGGGGATGGGGAGAACAAGGGTGTGAGCAGGCAGTTCCTTTGTACTGCTGCTGATGAGCCAAGATCCAAGATCCAAGAAAAGACAAGTTTGTGTTTAAGAAACAATCAGAATTGACCAAGGACTGCTCTGAAGCTGTAAGTAATTTCTTACCCATTTCTCAGGTGGAAAAACAGGATAACCTTGTATCAGTAGGCTACTGTGGTCTCAATTTAATTTATTTTATTTTATTTTATTTTTTATTTAACATTTGTTGACCGGGAATGTCCGACTAGATTCCACAGAGCCTGTTTTCAGCGGAGGCCCGGGGAGAAATGCTCCAGATGTATGTCTTTGGAATTAATATATTTAAATTAACAAACACACAGTATTTGATCAGTTATGTATAATATTTGCTAACAGAATGGAATAAAAGAGAAAATGGAAGATGAGTGTGTGTGTGGGGGGGTGCTTACAAGCCAAAGCAGAGTGCTCTCCAGGGGATAATGAATATTAGCTCAAATAGGTAGACACATACTCAAAGTTAACTTTAGCTGTTTGTGTTTGCAGACAGTTCAGACCTGGACTGTGCTTTTCTTATAACAATGTATCCACCGGTTGGATAAAAGATACAGGTAGCACAGCAGCTGAATACTTAGAGTGGTGTTAGTCTAGAAAAGAAGAGTACAGAGAGGAGTAAGCACTTTTGAAATGGTAAAGATATATTATAAAGATTACAAAAACAAACTGAGCAAATAGCTACAGCATACAGGAAAATATGTATTGAATCAACTACTAGTATATGCAGCTACTGAGCCAATTGGAAAAACACATCAGTGAGAAGGGACCTCAGCTGACAGGTATGCAGTCACAGATAAAAATATAGTGAGTAGCACTCTGCCCTGGGTCTCTAATGTGGTTCTATCCACCAGTAACAGAAAAATTATATAGAAACAATTAGACACCATAACAGCACAATTATATAGAAATAATTAGACACCAGTATGAGCTGTCTACACACAACTTATATACATGAATAATATTAGTTAACAAGGTGCAGTTATGCAAATAGACCATACTATTATACTAAAAACAACTTGCAGACAAACACAATGCTAGCATGCCATAGTAACTTCCAGTAATAAAGCATAAATCATATTAGATCATACTGTTTAGCCAATATAGAGGTGTATTTATCTTTGAGTATTGATACACTACCTTCTTTTCTTTTCATGCCTCCCATTCATGGTCTGAACTTGTGGTAGGAGGTGTAACCCGGCATGGCTGGGGTGTTCTCCACTGCCTTGTACCAGGTCTCCATGACTGCACAGATGTCAGCATCTTCAAAGGTGAGGACTACTTCGTGTGAGTGCAATTTCATGCTAAGACTCCTAGCATATAGCTACATAACCTTGAGGTTGTTTTTTGATGAAATTTTTATGTCGGGAATTTTGTTGTTGTGATTTTGCCTAAAAAAGAACTATGTGGTGGCAAGAGCCTTTCCCAGTAGCTGAAATCCCAGGGATGATAGATGAAGACCATCTCTGCAAAGCATCAAGGTCTATCAATTATGTCATCCCAGGCGGATGGAAACTGGATCCCCTTAGAATGACACCAGAAACTAAGCCAATTATTGAAGTTAATGATCTTTTTGTTTATATGGTGGCATCATCCTAGACGTGGGTAATATGCTGCTAAATGCTAAAGGGACACACCTACCTGTGACACATAATCAGAGAGCTCAATCATGTTTTCCTCATGTAGGCCAACGAGGTACATCTCAAGTTGTTCACACCAACATGTATAAATCATAATGGTACTTGTTGTTGAGGGACTTGAATGTCTGTGTGATCTGATGAATCCTGGCACCAGCTGACTGTGACTTTCTCCTTGGTCAGCCTGGTGAGGGGGATGCCTGTGTGTCACAGTATCGACTCTCCTATGACCAAGATATTTGGAGTGGATGTGCGTTGCCTTATGGGCTTTGATGGTGAGACACTTAAGCTTGTGTCATTATGTGTATTGTGTGTTTTGGGTGTTATGGTTCATTTAGTATGTATGTGTTTTGGAGATCTCTGGTGTTTAGGTAGATTTTTTTGTGACTACCTCCACATATGTTGGTCTATGTGTATGTTGTGTGTCATGATTAGGAGTTGTGGTAGATGGGCTGACAACCTTCTCTGCATTGCTATCTATTGTGTAAGAGAGCTGTGATTCCAGATTCATAATGTAGGTGCATCTCTCACAAGTGGTACAGGAATGATTTAGAAGTAGAGGTTTGTCAGTGTACACTGCCTCAATAGACCCATTTCAACCAGGCTGGTAGGAGAAAAGGAGGGACACTGACAGTTCATGGTTCTAGAAATAATCTTGGCATGGCTATAACAGTTGAAGAGAGAATACAGCAGTGGTATATATTAGTAGATTTAGGCACAAAGAGCTCTGGTTTAAGAAATATGTGTGAGGCTAAAGAGCAGGCATCTGTAACCAGCAAACCCTCTGTGCAGTAGTGTGTGATGCTGTACAAAGTGCAAACAGGCTCGAACAAGAACAAACCAATTCAAACAGAGGCTTATTAAAGCAGAAAACCAAGAAACAGCCAAAGTTCAAATTATCCAGTCAAAAACACCCTAAACAGAACCCTGCAACAGTAACTGTAGCTGGATCAATCCAAACTGAACCTTCCTTCCAAAAGTGCACAGGGGGATCTATACAGACAAAATATTAACTGTTTTCCAAGCTCCAAAGGTCACAAACAGTACTAGATTCATCAGTAATCTGAACCTAGTTCGGCTAGTGTTTTTTAGTGCAGCCAACAAGTAAAATAAACAAAACAAGCAGATGAACAGTAATTACAGTTATAAGAGGAATTCAATTAGCAGACAATCTAAAAAATGTAGTAAAATACAGTTGCACAGTTTAAACAGATATGCAGCAAATAGTGTTTTAGTTAATCAGCAAGTACAGAAAACAGTTGAGAATAAGTACTTATCTTTTGTAGTCTCAGCAAGTATTTGGAAAACAGTAGAGGAAGGGCAGAAGGCCTAACTCACTGCAGCTTTGAGCAAATAAGTGCAAACTGGTTTAAACAGAGGCTTATTAAAGCAGAAAAACAGAAAACAGCAAAAGTTCAAATTATTGTATTAAAACACCCTAAACAAAGCCCTACAACAGTAATTCTAGCAAGATCAGTCCAAACTGAACCTTTCTTCCATGAGGGTACAGAGAGGCCTCTCCGGACAAAATATTAACTGCTTTACAAGCTCCAAAGGTCACAAATAATACTTGATTCAGCAATAACCTGAGCCTAGTCTATACTAGTATTTTAGTGCAGCAAACAAACAAAATGAATAAATCAAGCTGATGAGCAGTAAGTACAGTTGAAAGAGGAAGTCAATCAGCAGAAAATCTGAAAAATGCAGTCAAATACAGTTGCACAGTTTAAACAAACAGATATGCAGCAAATATTGTTTTAGTAAATCAGAAAGTGCAGAAAACAGTTGAAGATAAGCACTTATCTTTTTTACTCTCTCAGCAAGTATTTGGAAAACAGCAGAGCAAGGACAAGGCCTAACTCACTGCAGCTTTGTGCAAACAAGCACAAAGTGGTTCTAACTGAAGCTTATTAAAGCAGAAAACAGTTATACCCCAAAATGCTAGATGAGGGGCCTGTGAAACTAGAATCAAGTGCAGAGAATTGTTTTTGCAACTTAAGGTTAATGTCAATACTTACCCAGATATTAATGGTATTTTATCTATTACTCCCATTTTACAATGTGGTGATACTAAATTATGATGTGCTTTTTCCTCCCTTTTTTATTTAAGTGAATTTACACTTAGTAAACAGCATTTGAGTTTTATTACTTTAATATTTTAACATAGACACATACTCTCTCTCTCTCTCTCTCTCTCTATATATATATATATATATATAAGGGTCTATATCACTTTGTCAAAAGTTCATTACTGAGAACCTTTGTTCATCGAACCAAATAAAGTGAATGTTCACTTAGTGGGCATTCATTTTAATGAATGACTTACTCAGGGAAAGGAACAAATTGTCCATCATTGGAAATGCGCCCTTTTTCCTACTGTAGTGCAATCTCGGAGTTGGTATGTATAGCTACGGGGGGGGGGCTGTGGGGGTGCAGCTCCCCCACCTAGGTGAGTTTGAAATAACGTGCTTTGTGTGACACTCAGAATGTTATGCAACCTGTTCCTTTTATTGGGTAAGTCATTAATTGTAGTGAATATTCCCTGAATTGAACATTTGCTGTATTTGTTTCAATGAATGAAGGTTTGCAGTAATGAACCTTTGACAAAGTGATGTAGACATATATCTATATCTATATCTATATATATATATATATATATATATATGTATATATATATATATATATATATATATATATATATATATATATATAAATATGTGTCTACCTGAGAAGAACAAAAACCCAATTACCCGAATCTCTAAACACTGAGACGACTTTGCCAAAACCACAGTTTAAGGAAACCTCAGACCACCGATAATGAACTAAGGGAAATTAATAACAACTCATCCATCCATACAAAAAAATGCACACTGAAGCAAATCATACCCACCCATGTGGGGGTATTCTCCACCCACACCCCCCCCCCAAATAAATATACCAACTAAGAGATCGCACTACAGTGAGGAAAAGGGCAAAGTTCACCCTGGTGGCCAAGTGATTCCTATCCCAAAGTAATTTTCCAGTGTTCCAAGGTTTCTTTTTAAACTGTATATCGTTTAATATATAATTTTAGTAGAGTGGCAATGTATATAAGACCATTTTTTGACATCATATAGATATACTATTATACATATTTATTTTTATTTTATTCATTTTACATTTGCTGACCGGGATAGTCCGACTAGATACATGTCCATTTTCAGCGGAGGTCCGGAGAGAAAAGCTCCAAGGTAAGCAGTTAAGGTTACAGATACAATATATACAGTGGTTACATACTTAACAAGTTATACAAATTCCAAGGTTAGAGATAATCCCGAATGTAAATCCAGATTAAGTAACACAAATAATCTAAATTACAGATTTTAACTCATTTTAGAGGAGAGATTTAAATAAAAACATTTATATTTTTAGATAAATTATTTTAACTTAAATTTTTCGATAGTATACCTTTATTAAACACTGCTATGTTCATCTTTACATACTATACATACTATCTAATTGATTTGGTTAATCTTATAATGCTTTTACTAGGTTAATGCATTTTATTGTGGATGTGAGAACACTGTAGCTTTAAAAATGGTGATTGTATCATATTTAATTTATTTAATCATGTGGTTGGTTTATTCCAATATGTGATTTATTTTTTAATTATATGTTTGAGGACTGATTGATGTGTATTACTTTCTGATGTAGTCCTTATTAGTAAAGGGACAAAAGCCCATTGGATCTCTGCGTAGCATGCTCAACTGTATTGTCTGGATATTAACTTCTTTATTAAACACTTTGTGGTTTTAACCAGTTTTGGTCTGTACTTGGTCGGTGTACAATGCTCTTTTGGGTTTTCTGAACTCTTTGGTTCTTGGTTTGCTCCTGGAGGCTCTTTGGCGATTTTTTGTTTGGATTTGAATGAACTATGTAATGTTACACTGACAATGCCTGGATAGATTATAAGAGATATAAAATGTCTGCAATTAAAAATATGTCAATATGGTTAGTTTTCATTTATATAAATGTACAATTATTTATGCCATAACTGATAATTTAATAAATATGTTTCTTGCTTAAAAAAGCACATGTATATGACAATATTTAAATTAGATGAGGGAAGAGGACTGGTTCTGTATTTACAGTTAATTGGGTTACATGGACGTCTTGCCCACAACCAGACTCTAGCACTTATGGATATCTCACAGTATAATTCATGTCATAACTGATATATTAAAGCTATATTCAAGCATGGACTTAAAACAGACACCTTCAAGGCATAGGGCAACAGAACATTGACTATGACTCAGACAATCCAGGGCTGACTGTTGGTCTGAGTGTTGCAATGGAATGTGAAGGTTGTCACCAAATGTAGATTCACCCATTCTTGGGGAGATGGCAGTGTGTTCATATGCTATTATACTGACATCCTCCTGATTCCATTTATCAATATAATGCAGTGCTATGGCTGAGATGTATGTTCAACTCATTCAAGTAGTGTGCAGTATTGTGACTACATTCACTACATATGTAAAGGCATATATGAGCCACTAAAATGACATTACATGTCTACCTTTGAAGCAATTGTAGTAAGCCACGATGGCTGGAGTCCATTGACCACAATTTATAAATTTGCCTGGATGATAACACTTCCATTAATCATCACTGTCATCTCTGACCACTGAGAAAACACTCATGGAATAGGTGAATGAACGGGCTAGTTAGTCAGTTGAGTGAGTCTGAGGTATGGCTTGTGCTGGTATGAAGAAAAATAAAAAAAAGCTTAAACTAAAATTCTGAATAAGCAAAACATAGTCTAAAGGGATACTGCACATGATGGTCATAGTTCACAAAAATGTACTAAATTTGAATGCTAACAAAGCACATTGAAACCAAATGTTTTAGTCATACTTGACTCCATTGTGAGATACACAGATGTCCTACTCACTGGGCTGGACAAGGAGAAGGTTAAAGTCGGCCGTCTATCGGGTGCCAGGATTTGTCAGATCACACATGCACTCAAGTCTCAACAACAAATACTGTTATGACGCCATCATATTTCATGTTGGTGTGAATGACTTGAGACATACCTCACTGGACTATATGAAGAGAGCATGATTAAGCACTATGAATTTGCCACCCAGGCAGGTATGTCCCTAGCCTTGAGCAGCATTCAATCCTCACCTAGTATGATACCAGAATATTAACAAAAATGATTGACTTCAACAACTGGCCTAGTGTCTGGTGTCACTCTAAGGGAATCCACTTCCTGTTAGCCTGGGATGATATGGTTGATAGACCATGCTGCTTTGCTAGAGATGGTCTTCACCTGTCACCTTTAGGTTTTCAGTTACTGGCTAAGGCACTTGCCTCGCCCATAGTGCCTTTTTAGGCAAGGTCTCAAGAACAACATTTCCTATGTGAAAATATCACTCACAAATAAAGTAAAGGTTATGCTGCTCAACACTAGGAATTTAAATCAGAAACTGCACTATCTAGAAGCACTCCTCTCCCTGGAGGATGTGGATGCCTATGCAGTCATAGAAACTTGGTTCAGGGCTGTAGATAGCACCTTGGGCTTGAAAGGCTACAATACTTCCACACATTCAGAGCACAAAATGAATGTGTGAGAACCAAAGGAGCAGTATATTTCATCATCAAAGATAAATGCCCCTCTAGACTGGTTAGACAGGAAAACTCCATGGGGGTGCTCCGTGTTCAACTAATTGTGGGTATCATTTTCTACAGGCCCCCTACAATGAACCAAGATACCTATGTTGTTTATTTGGACCTACTTGAATTAATCAAATTACAAACACTCTAGTTATGGGTGATTTTAACTATTCCCCCCAATGACTGGAAAATGTATATGAGTACCAACATGATTGCACAAAGATTCCTGGACTTTGTTAACATTAATGCCCTGGAAAAAATAGTAAGCAACACCAAAAGGGGCTCAAATATTCTCAACCTGGTCCTCACCAACAAGGGTGACCATTGCACCACCGCAAGTATATGACCCTCACAGTTTAAATCTGATCACAAATCAGTCACATTTGAAGTAGCTATAACACCTGAACCCCTCTTAGGTGAAATCAGGTTAAGAAAATTTGCCAAAGAAAATTATACCCTCCAAGTTCCTGTTCCCACAGATGGCATTGACAACTATACTAAGGTATACACATACACCCTGTACAAACACTTATGCAAATTTATTGACACAGCTGTACCTGATATGATCCTCAAAAAAAAAAACAAGCCTCCCTGGTGGACATCTAGCATTTATAAGTTATACAACAAGAGGAAGAAGTTGCTGTCTAAGAATAAAAAAAAAAAAAAAAGAGTTAAGTCCCAGCACTGGAAAAACATCCTCCTCTTCTTGAACAAACAAATAATATAACTTGTAAGATCCTCTAAGGGCAACTTCGAAAAAGAAAAATTGGCAGCCATTGCTTAGGATATCCATAAGGCATTCTTTAGCTAGATCCATAATCTAAAAGGTAGGACCCAGACATTGCTGAACTAGCTGTGGATGGGTTCACACACACTGATCCTGAGAAAATAGCTAACCAATTAGCTGACAGGTTTGGTGAAAAATTCACCTCCCTGCCCCCTCCAAATATTCCACAAATCATTCCCTCTATATCTTCCCTACCTTGCATCTCCAAAGAGCAAGTCATTAATGTTCTCTCTCCAAGGCCAAAAACACAGCCTCTATGGGACAAAGGGTATCCCAAGTTGCATTTTAAATGGTCTAAAACATGAGTTAGCAACTCCATTAGGCATTCTCTTCAACCACAGCCTGAGTACTGTTTTTGTGTCTGCTGAATGGAAAATAGCAACCGGCATCCCCCTTCATAAAGGGGGTACAGCAACAGACCATGACAACTACAGACCCATAAGCTTAAGCAGCATTATCTGTGAGACCATGAAATGACTCATCATGGACCTTATTAATAAGGATATAGGTGATCTGCAAACCCTTGATCCAACAAAGTTTTGTTTTGTCAAAGACAAGTCATGACTGTGAAACCAGGTGGACCTCTTTGAAAACATCACCAGAGCCATAGATGAAGGCAAATCTGTGCAAACAGCCTACCTTGACTTAACCAAGGCCTTTGACACAATCCCACATTTGGGCATCGTTGGTAAACTCTCCCAGTTGAATATCAACCCTTATGTTGTCAGGTAGGTTGCTAACTGACTCACTGACAGATTACACTCAGTCAAAGTTGGGGACTTTACCTCATCCAGCAGACCTGTCACCAGTGGGGCTCCACATGGGTCAGTGTTGGGCCCCTTATTGTTTGAAATATACTTCTCAGACATTCTGGCCAAAACAGAGGGGCTGTGGCTGACTAAGTTTGCAGATGACTGCAAATTAGGTGCAATCACTGAATCCCCAAACAATTTCAATTTACTTCTACAGGGACTTACACAAACCAGTGATTGGTGCCAAAGCCATGGACTCAAAGTCAATACAAAAAATGCATTATCATCTCATTTGGTAAAACATGATATCCCTGCAGACTATCATATAAATAATAATACACTAAGTAACAACTTCGCAGTGAGAGGCTTGGGAATGCAAGTTGACTGTAACCTAAATTTTGACCACCATGTGTCTACTGTGGTAAGGAAGGCTTTCACCACATTAAAAAATGCATTGCCTCAAGAGTGAAAGAGGTCATAACACCCCTGTACTTGACCTTCATCAGGCAATAATTGAAATCAATGCTTCCTTTGGTATGTATCTTACCCGACACCTGCAACAACTTGACAGACCTCAGAAATTTCTAACCAAGAAAATTCAGGGTCTCCAGCACATCATACATTGACAGACTGAAGTTACTGTATTCACTAATGTACAAACTATGTAGACAAGACTTGTGCCTGATCTACAGAGCAATGTCAGATCCAAACTTAATGGAAATGTTGCACATCCACAAGTCAAATGGGACAAGGGTCACCCACTCCAGGGACCTTAACCTGGCCTGCAACATAAATAGGACCTGCTGGAGAGACAGATATGTCTCTCACAGGATGAGACTCCTCTGGAATAGACCACTAGTTCACATCAAACAAACCCCCTCTATGATCCTGTTTAAGTGTAGTCTGGATGACTGGATGGAAAACCGTAAATTCCCGACTGGGATTTCACCTATGACCATCCTAGATATAGGTAGTCATTACTAACTAAGATCTTAAGTTTAGACAAGATCCTTTATATTGGGTTTCTATAATATTATATTGAGCAGACACTACTAGGCTTATTAAGATGGTCAATAGCCCAGTAAGTATCTATGAACCTATGAACCTAAAACTCACAAAGTTGCTGTTTTCTCATTAACTAACTGTAGTATTATCAAATAGCAGCTAATTACAAAAGCTGTGCACAAGCACTTGGACATTATTATACTTGCTTTGTATCTTAGTTTTTTTGCATGTGTGTTTATTTATTTGCTTTTTTACTTGCCTACTCATTGCCTTACTCATTTAATTACATTTAAAATTTAATTAATTTGCAAACCATAGCAAATTTTAGGAATACACAGTGGTTAGAAGCAGTTACTGACTAACATGTTGACAAGACTCTACGACAGATGACTGGCAACATGTATATCAACACTTCACAAAATTATTTTCTCCAGCAGTCAGCTATAATATCTATGCCCGTCAGTAAATGCTACCTTATGTTAACACATTCTGGCCATTTTCTTTACAATGTAACACTACATAATTTGGAGTTTTACATCTCCAGCCATGTTATTTTAAAGTACTGTACTAAGTCAGTGTTGTATTGTTTTACAATAGTTGTTTGATGGTACACAGTATTTTTATTTGCCAATGCGTAGATATGAATGTGTGTAAATGGAAAAAAAACACTATTTTGGCAAACTGCATAATAAACAGCTGTTTCCTTCAGACAAACCTCAAGAACAGATTGCTTCTAATTTAGACTGACGTTTAATACGATTTTGTAACATTTTAGCATAAGGTAATTATGACATTTTTATTATATTATTAGCTGCCAGGAATTGCTTTTAAAATTTTACTAAATGAACTGTTTAATACCAAATTCAAATAATACTCTTATATAATTACATGTATGGGCAGTTGCACATTGCTCTATTGATAACCCATTTCCTGAGTGTAATAATAGCCTTCTTGGGAGTGGTATTTAGAAATATCAGATTTTTGTAGAACATGAGAATATACATAGGACAATGATCCTCAGGACACCTCTGAGAGATTGAGAAGAGGCCACAATAAAATTATACCCTATTCAGCTGATAATTAATTTGAAATACTTTGAAGCCATGTGTGATATATCCAGGAATAAATTTAAGAGCATATTTTACATATTGCAGTACTGAATTTATTTATCTATTTATTTCTTTATATTTTATTTATTTATTTATGCATTTCCCACCTTACAAATGTCTATGGTGCTTTATCTGGAAATTGCATGAGTTAATGTGTTAATTATACTACAAACTTAGATCGACAAGCCATCACTTTTATAAATTCTGAGTAAAAGCAAGCAGCAGTTTTGATAATTAATGACACTTGCAATAAGCTTGACATATTGTATGCTTATTTGGTTGAAAAGACAGAAAGCAATAGAGCAGCAAACAACTTGATAACATTAAAAGTATGAAGAACATTTTAATACAGAATATAAAATCCTACAGAGTAGTGGAAAACCAGATAGATTAATGAAAGGAAAGATGAATTAAATACAGGAGGTAACATGTGCTGTATTATAGAAGAGGATTATTAAAATGGGTACCATTGCAAAAAATAAAAAAGTAAAGTGAAACATATCTTTGAAAAATCATTTTGCTTGGCACAATGTCTAGTCATTAAGTGATTATTCAGATGAAGGATTATTTTGACACAGATGGGAAAGTATTTTACAAACCCAAAACAACAAAATATTTTTTTTTTTGTGTCTTAGAATGTAGCTATCATTTTTATAACAAAAATTTACATTTCAATTGCTTGAATATCATTCATTTCAGATACTAGCTTTCCATGACAGTAATTGTAACATTTTTAAATATAAGAGTTGCTCACAATGATAGAATAAACCACTGTCTTTTCTTAAAATGAATTTGACAAAATGTTTTGACTTATCCTAACAGTTTTGTGCATTATTGGAATTTGTAAAAAATAGCACAAAGCACCAAGAAATTAATCTTCATTATCTCCTACTCTTTCAAAAAATATAGCCTTCCATCAGTGCATTTGAGACTGTATAACAGCACAGGATCTTTTCAAGATTCATTTTAGCCTTTTAACAAGGGCTGATATCAGTATGCCATATTAAATGCAACAGAACAAATTTATAATGAGTAGATTATGATGTTTTATATAATATGCACTTTATATATCATGATAGTATCATACTACAAAGCTTGTGGATGTTGAAAATGACCAGTGATATGGCTGAAATCTAGTGTTGGCCAAACTAATAGAAATCTGTGTTTTTATTTTTGTTTCACCATATAACTCAATACGAGTATATGAAATAAACAATATAATTCATGTAATATGAAAAAATGTTCTAATACAATGTTTGATATTTTGTGAATGACCATTTGGCCATTATCAATAATTTAACTTGTTGAGGCATGGAATGAACAAGCCCATAACAATGTTCATACTTAGGAGCATCACGAGCCCAGGCGAAAATGAGTTCTTCAGTCATTTGCTGCTTGTTTGTTATGCCCTGGATTCATGAAGCTTGCGCCAGGTGCCGGAGTAGCGTCGGCGATCTAGCGCCAAATATGGCCGCCGAGAGATTCAGGTATGAGCTGTTTCCACGTGCACTACCAGCATACGTCAGAGCTGCGCAGCTCCAGGCGCATGTATGCTAATTACCCCATGTGCAGCAGTGTAGCATGCAAATGAAAGTATATAGCGATTCATGAAGTGGTGCAGACATAGCGTAAGCATGAAGAAATGTAAACCAAAAAAATGGTTTACATTTTTTCAAACATAAAATTGGAGCCATGAAAGCGGACCAAACTTATGTATTATAATGTTAATATATGCCAATGGCTAAATATATAGCCAATGGCATAAAAAAACATGCACAACACATAAAAAATAACATTTAATGTTATGGCCACACTAACACAAAGTAAAACAGCAGTGCATCTGTGCACAAATGGGGTCACAAGGAAAATATATTTAGATGTCATAAACTGCAATGTAACACAATTCATGAATTCCCCATAATAGTCAATGGCACACATGCTACACGACAACCATGGTGCAAGGGTTGCTAAGGGTCTGTGACAGTGTTCTGCACGGTAACTAGGAATTAGTAGTCAATGCCATGCCAATGAGTCAAGGAATACTGAATCGCAAATGCCCCACCAGCGTAAGGATGTACCACACGGCGTAGTGGTACAACACTGAGGAGTGGCTTGGAGGTAAACATGACATCAAGAGAGAGGTGCACCACCGTAGCTGTAAGCACATTGGATCATTGCTAATCTGGGTTGCCTGTTGCTAAGCAAAGCTGCAGGATAGGGGTGTGGAAGTAGCAATAGTTTTGCATAGCTGAGAGCACACAAGGTAACCGAAAGTGCATGTGAACGTGGATGAAAACATGCTCGAAACCCGGTAAACGGCTGTGCACGGTGCACACCACAGCTGAAACAGGAAGGATATGGGAAGACAATAAAGAAATGTTGCAGCATGGTAATTGGTGTACAAATGAGTAATTAACACCTAGGAATTCACAGTGGGCCATTTACAACAACTAACAAGGCTGCTAGAAGCTACCTGCAGAACAGGAAAAGGGAGGTGCCATACAGCAAAGAAAAGAGAACTGTCACAGCAGAATAAAGCAAACTTGCAGTACATAACACATTTCCCAACACAATCCTGGGTTGTGAAAATACAAAACAAGAAAGCCAGCCACTGGATGCATGCCTGACAATGGGTGGGGAATCGGGTTGAAAATTGAAGTAAAGGGCAATAGATGAATCATGGCAGCCAAGCGTAAGTCAACACCAAAGGCCCGACAATAGCAGTACCTGCTGTAAAACCAATAATTAAGATACCCCACAGCAGGAATTGCACAAACATACCCAATTACACCAGCATCATCAATTGCACAATAGTATAAGGTGTGAAAGCCCCACACACACACTTGTGTATTCCCAAACACTCTGCACCATTGGTGTGTACAGATGGGGAACTTTTAATATGTACATGTTAAGGGCCACCATAGCTTTGATTCACCAGCATGTGTTGGAGACAGACGGTGGTGTGGAGGACGATGCTGATAACCATCTCAGACACCGGAGGAGGAGAAGAGTGTTCAGACCCAGGGTAACCTACCAGGGGCTACATGATCTGGAGATAGTAGAGCATTACAGGGTGGACAGGGATATCATACAGCAACTTGTTGAGCTGTGCCAGCCACGCCTCAGTGCCAGAAGACTCAGAGAGGAACCCATCCCAATGGACATGAAGGTATGTGTAAGCTTGAGAATACTAGCCACAGGTACCTTCCAAAGCCCAACTGGAGATATCATGGGGATCTCACAGGCATCAGCATCCAGGATACTCCACCAGTTCCTGGATGCCATGTTACCACATGCCAATGAGCACATATACTTCCCCCTAATGCAGGAGGAGTTGGCTAGCAATGTGCGTCTCTTCCACCATGTGGCAGACTACCCGGCGGTACTGGGTGCAATAGACAGCACACGCATACACATCAAGTCACCACCCATTGAGCAGGGTAGGCACTACATAAACCACAAGGGATACCCCTCCATCAACTGCCAGGTCGTGTGCAATGCCTAGGGCATTATCATGGATGTTTGTGCTGGCAGCCCTGGAAGCTATCACGACTCCCACATCTGGCATGCCTCACAGCTGTATCAGGTATTTGCCAGGGGGGACATCCCATATGGCCACCTGTTGGGGGATGCTAACTATGCACTGGAACCGTGGATGATGACTCCCATCAGAAATGCATACACAGCCACACAAGAATGCCATAATGAGGCATACGCAGAAACCAGAATCATCATAGAGCGTGTGTTTGGGATTCTGAAATCACGGTTTCATTGCTTGGACATATCTGGTGGAGCCTTGCAGTACTCTCCAGGCATGTGTGCCCACATCTTCATAGTATGTGCCGTGCTACACAATATGATCCTGCGGAAACAGCTGCAGCAGGGACAGAATGGTGAAGGCCCTCACATCCCACCACCATTGCCAAGGGACCCACAGGCACGAACACCCTGTCCTAGCCCCAGTAGGCAGACAGAGGTGTGCCCAGTATGCCCATGACTTGGTAAAGAGGGAACGTATAGCACACACACTGACAGTGTAGGCACTCATGGACTGACACCCTTCTAGACCTGCACACACAGCAAACATGGATGGCACACACACACGACCACCTGTACATTGTCATGTATAGGTGGTCGACTGTGTGCATTCCACATAGGTAGCCCTCAACTATTGTACACACAACCGCCATTGGCACAAGGTAAGTCAATACCTGAACAGTAAATTAAGCTATCAGTATGTGTCCATACTGTATGTAGAGGTTCATAGATACATAGGTAGGTACATGCCCAAATGCCCGAGGCCACTCATAAGCATAGGCAAAAAGTGTCTGCTGTCACCACCCCATCGATTAACTAACTGTCCCTCTGTGGAGAAGAGCCAATTGTGGGACCCCTGTGGTGTATTCATTATTCCCACCCACTCTGCAAGGATTCCCTGGAGTGTTAGTGATGGGTTTGTATAATGTAATCAGGGATGTAGTTCCAAATAATGTGGAGTATTCCTGACAGGAATCTTCTCAGATGTTTACATGTTACATAGTATACCTTAAACACAGCTTGCATATATAGGTAGTATTCCACAGAATAATAAACATGTGGAACACACAACCTCTGAAATGTGTGTTAATCACCCTTGCACAACCAGTGCCTGCTCTGAGAGGTAAAATATCACTGCCAGGATTAGAACACACAACCATGTACACAATCTTCACAATAACATACCACGAAACTACCTAAGATGTACCAATGGCAGTTGTGTATACTGACAGGATAAAACACAAAAGGTAGGAATGTGTGGTAGTAGAACAAATAGGACAAACAGACATGCACCCAATGAAAGGTGTATGTTTTATAAATATATATATATATATATATATATATATACATTATATATGTATATATACATTATATATATATATATATATATATATATATATATATATATATATATATATATATATATATAGAGAGAGGGAGAGAGAGAGAGAGAGAGAGAGAGATATGTCGATATATGGGAATACATATATATGTAGATATATAGATAGGTTAACAACATCTACATAACCATGGAGGTACATATAAATGGGATACCTACCACATACCGACTGCTTGACATACCGACGCGTGTAATCCCTAGGCTTATGGTCCGAAAGAACAAAGTACCAAAACACCAGATGCACGAGGTTAAAATCATGATGTTAAGGGACAGTTAGTCAGTGCTTCTGGTGTTGCAGTTCAGGTAGGTTACTGTGTGTAAGTGTGTTTCTGAGGGCTGTAGCTTGTGTAAGTGTGTGTTAATGTGTGTGTGTGGGTTAGCTTTGTGCATCTGTTTGCGTGATCTAGGAGGTAGAATATTAATGTAGGAGGGTGTGGGGGGCGTAGACACCTACATGGGGGGTGTAGGGGGGCTTGCCCACCTGCTCATACGTAGTGTAGGATGGTTTGTTTGGATGTGGTGGATAGCAGTGTGTCTGTGTGTGCGTGTGTGTGTTCCATGTTTGGTGTTACTTTCGTGAGTTACTGTCGCTGTCGGTAATGTGGGGTATGGGAGTCTCTGCCCGGTACTGTGGGCTTCGAAACTGTGTGGTTTCGGGATTCCATAGGTATCCTGTATACAACGGTTGAAGTGTTCATATATGAGTATAACATGGACCATAGCAATCACACATTCTGCCACAACCAACCTTTACGAACAAAGGATATGATGGAGAGTATATGCCTATACACCATTACAAATATGTGCTATGGACATGAGCCAATGATAGCGTTACCACCTGTCCCACTTTGCGATGGACAGTCCCTCTTTGGGCGGTTGTGTCTTGACCAAATATATTAAACGTGGCAAATGTCCTGGGATTGTAGGATATAATTGTGTCCCATATGTAATGTAATAGTTGCATACAATAGTTCTTTCTGTATCTAAAGTATCTACATGTTACATGAAACAGGATAAGCAATAAAACTGCTACAAAAATAAGCTTATATTTAGGCAAGAAAGGAAAGTTCTATCCCTTGTACTGATTGTGGGTTTGTGTCGGCCTGTAAAATCTGATGTGTGTCCCGAAAATGTCCCACAATGGCCATATGAAAAGGTGGCAACCCTAGCCAAAGAGGGTCAGTCACCAACACAACTACAACGACTGCAAATACCTATCACAGAAATACACAGCTTTTATGTAGCAACACTTTATTACATTCTGATGTATTGCCGAAAGGATTCAAGGACTACCATCACCTGCATGCTGTGCAGGAACCACTTAACAGTGCCTTAATGAATCAGCCTGCAATTACCATTGTATGTCCACTAAAGGATAGGTGTGCAAATAGGGAAGGAACCCTCACGCACATATTGATTATGTATAAAAGCAGTTCCTACACACCTGCATCTGCTATGCACACCCACCAACATCACCCCCACATCCAAACAAATTACAGTACAAACTGTAATAACATCACAAATCATTCACTCACTGTACATCTGCAGAAGCCTTAACATACCTTGTCAGAGACACACTAACATGACCCTATGTGAAATAGTTGCTGTTATACAATGGAACAGCTGCTGATGTTACAGGGTTTGTTTGCACTAATCTCTTTTCAGAGGGATGTGTTTCCAATTACTGAGTAACAGCACAGTATAATACACAAGTACACCAAATTGGGGATGTCTGGTGAGCACACTGTAAACCACATAACAGTTCATGCATAGCCATACAGCCTTGAGCTGCCCAAACATCCTTGCCAGACTTAAACATCTGCAGAAGTATCAGGTACAAACAAACACTGCATAAGTAGCAATGTCCTGAAATATAACAGCTGTACTCACATGTAGAACATAATCGTCTAGCCATTACACACAATCCACGGGAGTCATGAAGCTAATATATATTTGCCTGTCTCCATATAGCTGTTGAAATACATCACAAACAACACATCCAGGCCATCTTCCTCAAAAGTAAGGCAAACGGACAACGCCCAAAAGGAGTACTCAGTTATACACCACTGTTACCATGGTATCGGCTAATGGAGTAGCTGCACAGCTGATGTGCATCTAATTAACTACTTTGGAACACCAGTTGGTGGTCAGGATACCACATGTTACCGATATTTAACTAGAAATGGATGGCTTATCACACATTCAAACCATCCATATATACCAGCAGAACGTTACAAAGAAGATTGAAACACAAACTGAAAAGGATTGAATCAACAGTCAACGACAACTCGGGTTACTAATAAGGTATGTAGAACAGACAGTATGTCTGTGTATTTAGTACATGTTCTGTAATATTTAAAGTGCACACAATCCATATAGTGGAAACTGTTATCTTATAGTGATGCATTGTTGAGCATGGTAACACTTGTAGTATTTATGTGTGTACTGCTGTAGGTCACAAGGCAAACACCGCATACACCACAAGGGATGCTATATAAGAGCTTTGAAAACAAATATTCCTCACCAACCGCTGTCGGTGGAAGGGCAGGTCCAACAAGTATGTGCTATAACAGGGAATAGTATATGTTGATATATTGTAACAGTAGCCATATGTGTGGGTGCATTACTGAGAATAACATGTCAAAGGTTATCTCACTGTGCAATTATGATTTGCATTGTGGAATATTGTGCCAATAACTGTCTAATGTACAGTATTGTAGGCAGATATGTATTACAAGTTACATAACATTACTGTTATGTTAGGCAAACATTAGTTATGTCTATTGGCATTTATAATACACAATAACAGGATACATATGACTTGTAGTCAACCGACAGTTTATCAGCATGATAGCAAAGTAAAATGGAAGAGCTAATTAACTATCCATGCACATAAGACATGTAATAAGTGCAAAGGTAGGCACTAGGCTGTCTTACCAAGGGTATTTATGATCCTAGCTAGAGTGTGTTGGCTTTCACCACCCCCATAGGTTATTTTCCTGTGCCTCAAATGGCAGAGCCATTAGTTCCCCTGTGCCTCTGTCCAGCAGAGCCACTGCAGTCATCCCCAGGGTACATGTCTGTCTCCCATCCACACATTAAGGTTTCCCTTGAAGAGTGCTAGTGAGGGGCCCTGCCTGATGTACATTGGAATCATGTTCCAAAGTGTGTCCGGGTCAGGAATCTATCTGTCCAGTACGTCCTAGTCATCATGGTTAGGTGTATATCCCTAGAGCATGTGGCTCTCAGGGGCCTCTGTTAAGGTGGAGCATATCCAGCAATACTGGGTTATACATGGGCCTTGTATTTCAAGCAGAGATCACCTGTGAGTATGCGGTATGCAACCCAGTACAGCTGGAGTTTCTTAGGTTGGGCTGCATAGGTCATCTGTTTGAGGTCAGTAATCCTATTGGTGTGCTACTGTTGTGGTATTCCAAGCTGTTGCAGTTGTCTTGTAAGGTATATCCCAAATGGGGTGTTGTATCCTTTAATGGGTTTAATAAGTCATGAGTAGAGAGGCACAATGGCCTCCTTTGATCTGGATGTGAACCCATTAGAGATTGGGGGCCACGTAGAAGGATATTCTAACCACCTTGTCATTATGGGTATCGAAGGAGAAATTGCTATCTACTGGGCTTCCCATATCCCTTAGTACCTTTTCTGTATGTAGGGGACTAGCACCTATGTAGTAGTCTGCAGGTAATTAGTTATATCCAAAGGGGATGACTATTCACTTTTTGGCATTCAGCTTGAAGCCATGATATTGACACCAGGTATCCGTCTCAGTGCTACACTTCCAGAGGGTGTCTGTAACAGCTAGGGAAACAATTATGTCCCCTAGTTTGCAGTCGTCTGCAAACCTTTTCAGCCAAAGCCCTCCTGTGCTTGCCTGTATGTCAGAGAATTATATACCGAACATGAGGAGTCCTACGACTGAGCCCTGGGAGATGTCACTTGTAACTGGTATACAGTCGGACCTAGGGTATGCAACTCCCACTGTGTGGGTTCTGTCCATGAGCCACTTTGCAAACCATCATATAACATAGGGGTTAATGTTCAGGCGGATGGGTATGTTGACAATGCCAGAATGAGGAATGGTGTTGAAAGCCTTTGAGAGATCTAGGTAGGCTGTGTGGACCTCCTTACCCTCATCTAAAGCCTTGGTAACTGTCTCTAAAAAGTCCACCAGGTTTAGGAGGCATTTTATACCCTTAACAAAGCCAAACTGGGAGGGGCCAAAGGTTTGGAGGTACCCAATTTCTCTGTGACTGAGATCCATGATGTGCTCCATAGCCTTGCAGACCAGGCTAGTCAGGCCAATAGGGCAACAGGTCCCATGGTCCGTTGTGGTGCCACCTTTGTGGAGTGATATAACTGTTGCTGTGCATCATTCAGGGGGCACTAAGCCCGATGTGAGGCTATTATTGAACATTGTGTGTAGGTGGAGAGCCAGTACGTTCTGAAGTTCATGTAAAACGCAGCCTGGGATGTTGTCCGGTCCCATGGATGCTGTGATATTGGCTTTAGAGTGTGCAGCTTTGAGAGGGAGGGGGAAAGGTAACACTGAACCTATCTGCCAGGATGTTGGCAATATCAGTTGTTTCTGTAATGTTTGTGCCTTTGTGCTGTAACTCAGAGCAGATCTGGGTGTTGACATTGAGATATTTGACATAGCTATAGAATGCTTTGTGGTTGTTGTTGGAATTAGTGGCAGTTTTGTTTTCATACCTAGCTTTGGAGGATCTTATAAGGGATTATACCTTCTTACTGAGGCTGACCAGGGAGCTCCTCCACACATGGGATTGTACTCTCTTTTGCAACAGTGTCTTCCTCCTGTAGTACAGTTTGATTATGGCAGGGGACCACCAGATTGGTTTCCTTAATTAGGAGTATAGCTTCTTGGTTCTGTTTGGGATAGCACAATTCATGTACTCATGTAAGTGCTTATAGAGTGCATTTGTGTAGGATTCAACAGTTGTAACAGTATTGTCCATCTGCATGGGTGTCATGACGTTCACCACGTCTGTCTTAAGAAGCATGAAGTTGGCTTTGTAGACACATTATACTGTGGTTCCCTTAATGGGAGGTGGGGTTTGGCTGTGGATATCAATGGTGCTCAGCTCTTGGTCAGATCGGACCAATGAGGAGTTGACTTCAGGTGTGGAACACCGGTCACTCATGTTGGTAATGCCTAGGTCTAGGATATTGTTGCCCCTGGTGGGTGTGTGGATATGCTGATCCAGGGCATTGGTGTTTATGCATTCCAAAAAGCGTTGAGCTAATGAGTTGGTACACAAGTAGTTTTTTCAGTTAATGGTGGGGTAGATTCAGTGAGACTATGTGATGAGTGTGGTGTGGTGTGAATGTTTACCTTCTCCACATGACTGTCAGGGTCAGGCTTGGTTGGAGAGAGCTTTAACTCCAGTTTGGTTAGATAAGTGCATCTCTCACAGGTTGTAGAGTTGGGTGGTAGGTGGAGATGGTTGTCTCTGTACATGAGGCAATGTGTGCATTGCCTCAAGATGCCCAGATTCATCAGATAGACAAGAGAGAACACTGGCAGTTGACTCTTGCACATGCCTGAATATAAAACTAATTTCCCCTAGATAAGTGAGGAAAGTGAGTACAAGAGCTATTTTACTCTAAGCAAGTGAGAAAAGTATGTTTAAAACCTGTTTACCTCTAGGTAATGAGGAAGATTGAGTGCTATAGTAATTAGTAGCTTAAGTAGTGCTTACAAGTTCTGAACAAGTGCTGAGCATGATTAAGCAATCCAGATAGGGTCATGGATAACATAAACACCCCCCCAACAGGTACACAATCATATATCCATGTACACCACAGGGTCCCTGTACCCACAACTATGCAGGTACAAGCTGCACTCAGGCTGCATTGGACCTGTCCACATCACAGGTTGTATCATACACATATGGCAAAACAAGATGCTCTCCACATACACATTATGTAAAACATAGCTCCATGTCAGGCTGTGTACACACTAAATGGTGCTTACCAACAGGTATCACAACCTACAAAGGGAGACACACCACTGATAATGGGAAGTACTGCACTACTACCCTGCTGAGTCTGGTCTGAAAGGCCATGAACCTTGATCAAATAATTGATGTCAGCAGTACATATGTAGATGACAGTAAGGTTGATTTCACACTGCATATCATAACCTTGCCAGGTCATAGGACATCATCACCCATACTGTGTTCCACCTACACTCGATATACTAGATGTACATTCCTATGTCACAGGAGTGTTTTGCAATGGAACTGCTGGCAGAACCAACACTACAGAAGGTGTCTGAATAATACATGCTCATCACACCAGTGGCAGCTACAGTAAGACAGGGTTAATTAATTGTATTCCCCCTCATTGTAGTCCATACCTCACAAACAGAAGGCATCTGCCTATTGAAGTATGCGAATGACTATGATCTAGGAGCAACAGCCGACTCAAGAGTGTTGTGGACAACATACAGAAGGAGCTTTGTGGGTGAGGTGTGTGTAAAATATGGCCACAATCTGACAGCTCCATATTGCATTGTCACCCCTATGTTAATAACCCTGTACCCATGAACTACCACCTAGGCAGTGGTCAACATAATGGACACGTGTGTAAGGGATGCAGCTGGGCAGTTGTCTTTCCTGTGATAGCTACATCACCACAATTGTCAGGTAGTCATATGTGGTAACCCTAATAATGACAGGGTGCCATCCATGAATATAGAGATCATTGTCCAGCCATACACAACACTCAAGTGACCCATATCAGATCACATATTTACTTTAAGGAGTGCTGGCCATGTGCAGATGGCCTAACCACCTTCCCATTTCCCATTTCCACTATGTAGCATGATGCATACCCTGAATAAATCTATGTCCAACCCAGTGATGTAGGACATGCTAAACGTACACACCCTGATCTCAAACACATACTTCATGGACATCCACCTTCCACATGCTGGACAGATCCTTGTCCCATACACTTTACATAGTCCTGCCATACTATGCATTCCTGTCTGTCAAAGTTGCACATCGCTCCCCTCTCAGACATGGTGTGATGACCGCATGGTAAATGTATCATTAACCCTGTGGATCAGTAATGTGGCACTGCTCCACCTGGCCACAGAGACCCGCCTGTCGGCTACTGCCAGGTAACCTTTCATCCTAGATTCATACATGGCCCATGGCATATAGCCTACTAGTTGACTTTGACTATACATGCTATAGTTGATATCCATCCCTGCAAATACCATCTGGCTAACCAGTGTCCCATGTGTATCACATGTGCAACAAAGGTGATACATGGCAGGATGTTAAATTGCTGTACAGTGCCATGTAGATGTATATGGCAGAACACATACATGTAAAACCTTATGTGAGCAAGTCTGCAGAGTCACAGGTCATGTCTGTTAAGGCAATGTAAGTCTTTATATGTGACATATACACAACATCAAGGTCGACTGCATTAATGTGGACACATCCAACTATGTGCTGATAGGTAGGAACACCAGTACAGGCAAACAGACATGCCCACATCAAGACAGCATCCACATGGAGTATGAGCAATGTAATCAGGTGACACACACACATATATGGTGATAATATACACTCACCATTGAGTGTCACATGTGCGTGATATGAACACATCAGTGTCATGTAAATTTGCAAATACAACTATTTAAACTTAATAAATGCGATACACATGTATGTTTAGCTGTTGCTCTGTATGTCTCTGTGAGTTACTGTGACCTGTCTCCATCATTGTGTCTTCCAGGTATGCCACGTGCAAGGCTACCCCCTTTTACCCGCTTGGATGATGAGGCCCTCATCCCATACCTACTTGACAATCATGATATCCTGTTCAGCCATGTGCCACAGGATGCACAGCAGCGCAATGCCCTGTGGATGGGACTTCGCAGGAAGGTTAATGATGTGGGTGGCCACAACCGTACATACCAGCAGGTGCGGAGACACTGTACAGACCTCATTAGATGGGCAAAACAGCGTGCAAATGCAATCGCCAGGGAATAAAGGTGCAACAGGTGGTGGACCACCAACCCAGTCCTCACTCACACATACCGAGGAGCTACTGGCCAACCTGGGGACACCTACAGAACCACATCCACAAGCCTTAGCCGATATTGTGGAGGTGGGTGTCTCTTAATCACTGAGCCTGGAGTTGCCTGGTGAGTCAGTACTGCACCTATAACAACTATATTCCATATAGTTGCATGTGTCTCTGTACAATATGTAATGTAACATCATATGCAAGGCATGTATACACACATGCCGCATGCTATAGTATGCTACTCTGTGTATGCACACATGTGCATACACCATAGTATAGTCTAATGTACTGGTGTATGTGTTACCATGCACATTGCACCCTGTAGCCATCTTACAGGCGTGGATAATGCTCATACTGCTGTGTTACTCCTATTTAGGTATCTCTGGCATTCTGCTGCTACAGCAGCCCGTTGCAGGTGAGACTGTTATTATTTATCAGGCATTGTAATGCACAGATCTAGCTGCCATGTGGCCATTTACAACATGTACACACAATGTATGGTCCTGTAACAATATACAGGTCGGACCTGCAATGCATCACAATGCCTACCCATGTGCAACACTTACAAACTATGTGAATCACCTCACAGACATGAATCCTCACAAACTGTCATTGCCAGATGTGTGGACAGCTGTGCATACAATGGTGGAGGTGCTGTTCACTGTAGGGACATGTACTACAGATCAGAACTACACATGTGTGGAATACAAACAGTACTACACAGTGGGTTGGAGTATGGCCAGTCCACAGGATTCACTGGTGTGGATCATAGCCCTGCTATGAATGTCACACAATGTGATGTGCTATCTTGACATGTCCATGATATCTAGTGACCTGGCTGCAACACTGCCTAAGTAACCTGAAAACATATCCCACATACCACCCTTTGTCTGCATAACCCTGTTGTCAGTGGAGCATATGACATCTATGGGTGTATGTCATATGGGACAACACAGACATGTGAAATAGATGCCCGTCACAATAATTTGGCTAACACATGTACACATATGGCCATGGAGGATGGCCAGAGACATGAAGCAACACACACAGTAGACGTGATGTGCTTGTGTGTACACCCTGTTGTACAATGGCTACACATGGTCGAACTATGGCCTTTGTGTAATGGTTATATTGTAGATGTGGAACACTATACATCCTACAGGCCTGTGCACATCTTGTGTAGGTGTGACATCAATCCACCACATAAGATGTGTTGAACATCTTGAGGGTGTCACAACATGGCAGCAGTCACCTGTACCATATCCACATCAGCCCACAGATACAGTACATTCCCTTTGCTGGTGCCGGACATCAATGTTATACTTGCTCCTCGTGTGTGTGGTACACAGATGTCATGTGGGACATGGTGTACCGACGTGTTCACCATGTCTGGCCATAGTTGCCAGGTAGCAGCGATATGGTTGCAGATGTGCAGGGGTGTCATCCGTATACCCTTCAGTGACCTGTGTCACAACTTCCACATCATGGATTAGTGTGTATACACCTCAGTGACATGGGTCACATTCCAGAGTATATAAGTATTGTATCTGAACACAGTCATGGCTATGAACTGTGTCTGTAACTCACATTGTATAGCAATAGAGATGCCTCATGATTCCTTGCAATGGCCATGCACATCAGCTAAATGTACAGTATATCTGTAGGGTGGACAGACAACACTGCATTGTGACACCATTACCCCACTGTATATTTGACAGGACACCATTGTGTTAAAAATGTATGCATGTCATTGCACACGTCAGCAGATCACATGTCATACAACATGTGATTGTCAAGATCATATGCCACACATCAGGCAGGTGTACTGTTAACCTGTGCTGGTCTACATGGTGTAGCACAGGGATGTATGCTAACTACTACTATGATTGTGTAATTTGCATGCCGTCTGCTATGACACATGTATGCTGTTGTGTGCAACCCAGGGATGTATGACAACTACCACTCTTGTTGTCTGCGCTGCATATTGCCGGCTGTATCACATGCATGTTGCATGTCTTCTGTCATATCACATGCAGGGATGTATGATAACTACCACTATTATTGTCTGCGCTGCATGCCGTCTGCCATATCACATACATGTTGCATGCCTTCTGTCATATCACATGTGTGTGTGTGTGTGTGTGTGTGTGTGTGTGTGTGTGTGTGTGTGTGTGTGTCTGTTGTATAGATTGTAATGTACAGCTCTTGTCTGCCCTCACAGGTGATGTAGGTGCGTTGCCCTCCTGTGGTACATCTGATGTTAGTGTTCCCACAGACTCTAGGAGTGATGATGAACGTATGAGTGAGGCACAGACAGAGTTGTCAGGGACTGAAACTGTGCCATTGGTTGCCATTCCAGCTATATCCCACTCATCCCCGCACACAGATCCCATGCCTGCACATACCCCATCACCAGTGGCCATAGAGGAAGGACAGTTGGCGCGTGATAGCTTGGAACAGGAAAGTGTGGGGCTATGGAAAGTATACTTGCACACCATGGTGTCAGCCAACTGACTAGTGGTGCCCCACACAGGCACGTGGCCAGTGCTGTTCATAGGAGGACCTCTGGCCAACATGCTCCTGCAAGACAGAGTGCAGCAGCTGGTGTCACCAGACACATGTTTCAGGCTGTACTGGAGGCACAGGCACATGCTGAATGGCACAACAGAGAGGATCAGAGGCTTCAGAGGGCTGCTGCCCTTTCTTTAAACAACAACATCCAGGAAATGGTAAATGCTCAACAGCAGATTGCTGATGCTTTGGATAGACGGTTGGGTGACATGGTTGGAGTCCTTGACCGGTCATGACAATCCGTGAGTGTGAGCTGTCTGTGTTGGAACATCTAGTAGGAGTGAGGCATTGGGCACGTGGACGTAGGCCTGCTGCATCACCTGTTTCAGGTCTACGTGTACGAGCTACCTCACATGTCCACTCCCATAGTGGCGGTAGCAGCAGCAGTGCATCTGGTGCTGTGCTGTCCACACCACGACACAGCAGGCCACATGCACATGGCCTGGGATGGTCCCAACAGGGACATGGTTCCAGTGGACAAGTGACATCAGACAATACCCAATCTGCACCTCTGCCTGGTAGTGCCCGTGCAACCCCTGTCAGGCACAGGTCACATTGTCCGTGGCTGGACACCATGAAAACCTGGCCTGTACATCTGCAGCTGTCAATAATACCCCTGTGTAGGCCAGACACATGGCAGAACTGTGTGCATACATACATGCACACACTGGAAACATATGTAAGGCACCGCAACACACACATGCATAACATCCACACACGCCCAATTAGATCAAAGGCCCTAACCCACACACACACATGATGTCATACAATGGTGCAGCCTAGGCCTCTGGCAAACATTATCACCCTGTGCATATGATGATGCCTGTGCCACATCCCTGACATCCACACCATCGGTACAGGGACATGCTCATATGGTCTGATGCACATGGTGAATAGACTAGGAAGATAAATGTAGTTTACAATTGTTGAGTACTGTTGACAGGCAGCAGACATACCATGTACTACAGGTCTACAATGCATTTTTTACTGTTAACAGCATGTGTCTTGTGTAACAACAGTAACTGCATGTTGGTCATGATTTTCTGCTGTCCTCCTTCACATCTAATTGCACGTTCCGGTGGATGTCAGTGTTTGCAGTTAGTGTCCCATATGTCAATGTGGACTACTCACAGGTATGTATGAATATACCAGCATGCATTGTGTAGCTGCCACATAACAGTGAGAAGGACCCACGTTCCAAACACGCGTACTGATCCAAGAACATGATAGCTGTGTATTAAGCTACTGTGGCTACAGACGTGACATCCATAAAGGGTGACATCACAGGTACATTTACATGGAGTGGTAAGGTAAGAGAGCCGTCTAGCTGATTATGAGGGTAGAGGCCAGTAGGAAGTATGATACCTCATTGGGAATCAGTAATACACGTTCCCATGACAGGATGCCAACACACAACTGCACCCACACACTCAGGTATTGACACACATGTATTCAGTAACACACTCACACACTCACGAATTCACCAACACAGTAACACACACTCGCACACAGTTGCTACTGGTGAGGTGAGGACCCCTGCCTGTGTGCAAATCATCATTACAGTACTGTGCACCTAAATGATGCACCACAGAGAATACACATGTACAGGTAGTCAGTATGGCCTAAGATCGGAGACATCAGCACAGATAGTAGAATGCATCGCCTGGATGGGGGGAGGGGTCTTATCAGTTCAGTATGGTAACATACATCCTCACTCCAGGGACCAGACAGCCATACATACACACACACACATACACACACTGTGGCCTTCAGTATTGAATACACCTATGTCACGCACATACAGATACCTCACATGTGTGAGATACATGCCCCTGCCTATGTCCTGCTTTCTACATTTCAGCCTGTACAGATGTGTACACTAGTGTACAGGAGAGTCAGTAACAATTGAGATATATTCCCCACCATACGTGACATATATGGACACACACGCAACCACACATGCCAGTACTGTGAATCAAAGACTTGTCTAGCTCATGATATGTATGACAGACTTACAGCAGTACTGCATGCATTACAAACTGTACTGATGCTTCCTTTGGCAACAGTGCTGATATATACGCACGGGGCATCTTAACTGTTAACAGGTGTCAAGTGATTTACCTTCGCTGTCACCCTGACCGCTGTCTAAGTTGTGTGTTATGTCGTTCAATTAATGAAACCATTGCTTACCAGTTACACAGGGTATTGTAGGACTGCTTGTGACACACCTGTGAGATGTCCTCAGCAAACATCCATCTGCAAAGATGCCCCACCACTTAGTTATTTCCACAAATCTGTCCATACCTGAGGTACATCTTTCCATACAATCAGCATATCACCATATACAGTTGGCAATGTTGAGGCTGCATTTCAACTGCATGATGTACTAGGATACACGTCACATGCATACATCAGCAACTGCACACACATGTTATCTGAATGAACAACACGACATGTACATGTGTGTAGGTCTTACAATCCTACCATTTGGGCATGTTTGTAGGCATTGCAATTGGTGGACATGTGTAATGACATACATGACACATGGACTGCTGTATGATATGATAGGTGTAATGAGCGACCGGTACAGAGGGAATGTTACCTCTGTCAACATTGATATCACACCTTATGTACTGTTAGCATTCAGCAGCCATGGACCTACATTCCATGTGCATGTGTGTAATGGCTGTAGCCACCTGTTTGCACAAAGGACAACAACAGCTATGCTATTTACATGTATGTTGTGTGTGTGTGGCACGTACATACCCAGGGCAGGTACATGTATGTCATATCCATACATGAGGGTGTGTACTGGTGTACAGCAACAGTCATCTGCTAATGCTGGAAAGTACCGAGGGCCCCTGGTATGTGTACAGATGACCTGGTTACAGACAGTGGTATCATTGCATTGCATAACACATGATGCAACTGTGTCAGTACATGGGTACTCTCTACAGTTGATGTAGAGCTTGGTACAGTCCACTGGTCAAGGGTGTACACATGGTGGTGTACTCTTATATGTCCTACAACATGTATGTTTGTGTGTTGTTGGTCCGAAGGCATGATGGTGTCTGAGGTTTACATCCTAGAATGCAGATGTCCTGCACATAACTCATCTGTGATGCCTTTCATGGGGTTACAGGTCAGTACATGTGAGTGGCCTTTATGTATGTGGGGACACCACCACCTGGAGTGGTCCGTACCTATGTTTTGGCCCACATGCCTGGTTCTGAGGTATATGGTGGTAGTGCTATTGTGCACTACAGAACCATCAGCCAGGTGTTCCTCACTGCACAGATGTCAGTACTCCCCATTGTTGGATCTACAGTGACCAGCTGCTATTATGGATGCTACACATCTAGCACTGGTTAGCATAAGAAAACAATGCAGTTGTCCTGTAGGTGCCAAGGTGTTATCCTGTGTTTAGGACAATTGCCTTGGAATGGCACTGTATGGGCGGATGCGACTTGGGTATTATCCTCATTTCCTTAAATCATGGATGCATGAGATATGTGTCAAAGGCCTGTCTACTGTCAGCCATGTCATCCCAGAATGACAAACACTGGACAACCTCATACTTACAGCAGGACATTGGCTCATTGTGTTGTTCAAGCAGTTGCCACCTCTAGCAAGGTTCATTGTGTTGGTCAAACAGTTTCCACTCCTAGCAAGACATCACTATGAGTGGTGATATTGTGCTTGGTATGGGATGGTACATCTAAGGTGATGGACAGCAGCAGACATTGTGTAAAAGACTGGTGTCAAATATATGTAGAGCAGCGTTCCTGCTAACAATGACAACTACTAACACCAGAGCCCATTACAATGTGTTCTTTACATCTACCTGTAATAGCATGGCCACTGTGGCCTTCCGTGTTTAGAATCAGAGTTCATCTCAGTCAACCCTATGCTACTAAGTGTATGAGCATGCTCAGTATAACCTTGTGTAGATTGACACATAGTGCATTCTGAACAGCCCTGTGCTTCTATGTGTGTGAGCATGCCCAGTGACACATTGTGTTGGTTATGTGCCTCTGTGTATGGGCATGGCCATTGTAACCCTGTATAGTGGTAGTAGTTGTCCATTTCACAGATGGGCATACTCCAGGTCATGATGGATTCCTACTTTAAACACACAGGTTCACAGGTATGTACATCTTAACTGCCAGCATCCCTGTTGATGTCCGCATTCCTAGAAGGTCATAATGACAGCCTTGAAATGTGCGGTCTGTGTGGTGTGACTCGTAAGTATGTAATATTGTAATAGTGATCTGTAAATAGGCAGGTGTTCTGTTCCCACCACTGGCATATGTGTGTGTGTGTGTGTGTGTATATGTTTGTCCTTGTTTGCCAGAGGACTGTAAATTGCTTTTAGACTGCTCACACTCCATACAATTCGTATACCCACCTTTGGCAGGGCTGATGATGACACCCACCTACAAATACACCTCCAGGAGTGCTGTGTTCCAGTAATCGCTGTAGCGCTTTCTGTAACTGCGTAATGCTGTAGTGTAATAAAGTAGTTAGGTTGGTGTTCTAATCCCACACTTGCCATGTGTGTGTCCCCCCGTCTGACTGAGTAATGCTTTGTACTGCTCGCACTAAATGCAATTCTTATACCCACCTTTGGAAAGGCTGATGATGTCACCCATCTACAAATACACCTCTGGGAGTGCTGTGTCCCAGTAATCTCAGTAGTGTGCTCTGTAACTGCATAATTTTGTAGTGTAATAATGCAGTTAGGTCAGTGTTCTAATCCCAGACATGCCAAGTGTGTGTGTGCGTGTGTGTCTGCCTGCATGAGACAAATACAGTGCTTTGTAGTATTCACTGTAGCACATGCCCTAAATGCGTATTGCTGCAGTGCAATACGGTAAGGGTTTGTATACAGGACATGGCAAGTGTTTGTCTGTCAGAGCCTGTTTGGGAGCGGATGTTGTAGTTTTCCTATATGGTATCTGTCTTATGACACATTGGCCATCTCACGAGGAGTACAGCTGTCAGTCAGCTACGGGACTGTGTTGGCAAGCAATACCCATACATCTGGCAAAAGGCCTGGTGAACAAAGTATGCAGCCCTAACAGTACCCGGTATATGTCCCGCACCCATGTGCCATGCACAAACAAACTTGCTTAGGATATCCCGCTATGTTGCTAGTACCATGCACATTGATGACAGATAGTAGGCATGGTGTGAATGCAGTGGCCTGCAGAGGACATGGAACCCTGTACAGCGATACAATAGGCACATATATGCGGACATTGTGCCTTCACTATGTTCCACATTGAATGCCTGCAACATATGTGGTTCCATCAAATGTGATCCACAGAGGCCAGATAATGCTGTACACATGTGCCCTATATGGACCCATGCCACTGACACCACGGAATACCTATATCATACTATCCATGCAGGTGCAGGGTCGACCTGCTCACTATAAGCAGGTTTTGCCACACCAGGCCGATATTGGCATATCAGGGGATAACAGGCTGTGTACACAACATGTGTCTGCCAAACCAGGTACACCTGTACATGTCACTGTACAGTATTGTGGGACATGCACATCCCAGGCAATGTCCATGTGAAGGACTATCAAACACAGACATGGCATGCATTGCAAAGCTATGGCCATACACATTGGTAGCCAGGATGTCAGGCCAGATAATGCAGTACCCATCTGTGTGGGACATTGCAGACATTACACCCTTGCACTGCAAACCATTGTCGGGTGACATGATGCCAAGGATTACCCCTCACCCAGCCTTGTATAGCCATCTTGCACAGCCAACTACTACACACCCATGAAGCAATGCATACCTGCACGCCAGTACTGGCACCCTGTGTCTGCATGTGAGTTGTGATGCTCCCAACCACAGTCACTCTCAGCATAACACTCATTGGCATACCAACAGATATCAAGCACTTTCACATGCCCTAGCCCATAGAACCTCCAGATATCCCCTGTGGTGCATGTGTTCCTGTGCATTACTGCGGTGTGGCAAACTAAGTTGTTACATTGTGTATTTGTGGCCCTGGCAAAGGTGTCAATGCATGTCCATTAGAGAGTGTGGTTGTGGTGACAATGGCATCCGTTCACGTGGACAGCCATGTGTGCCACACCTAATGTATGTCTACTATATCTCTGTTGCAGATGTCACTCACCTACACACATATATGTTCTTACAGCACAACAACATGTCACATTTGTGGCACATGTAGTAATGTCATGCACATGTAATAGTAATGAGTAATCAGTGGCTTGACCCCTGTACTGTTCGGCGTGTGGCAGATGATGCTTATGGTTAAGTCTCCAAGCCCTTCCCTGGTGTACTTTGCCTGTTCCACCCACACACTCTCTGGTGGATGTGAAGGAATACACCTACACAGCAGCAGCATGTGTATTGTAAGTGACAGACATGGTCAAGTGATGCCCTCTGCACCTGTTGCAGTCCTCCTCTAGCTAATTGCATGTGGTACAACTGTGATGGTGTTCCCATAGCCATCTGCATGATAAACACAGTACGCTATCTAGGGAACCATGTTGCTATTTGGCCATGACAGTCGCTGTGAGTGATACCTGGATGTGGTGTTTTGACACGGCATCACAGATGATATCTGGATGTACCTCAATCATTTTCCACAGTGAGAAATAGCCTAAAGACAGGAGGGTGATGTGCCACACATGACTACAGCATGGAAGTGTAGCTATGCTACATTGCGACTACTGCCTGTTTAACATGTGTGTGGTAATGGCTATTCTGCATGTTATAATACAGACATGACAGTACTCGTTTCATGAGGGACCCCCATCTGTAGGGCCATCTGTGAACTGGTCAGTGTGTGCAACCATTTGTTTCCTGTGTTACACACTGAACACACATCTGTGCACAGCAGAAGCATGGTGTGAGGATTGCAGACAGTACATGATGATAGGGATGTGTTACTGCCATCGCATCCCTGACTGGACATGTGTCACATGGGACAGTGGTATGACAGACACTGTGTGGGGTTCCCAGTGACAGGCCAATAATGGGCAACTGTTCATAGCTGAAGTCACACGTCTACTACACATTGTACAAATGGCATGCAGTATATATGCATGTGTTGTGCTCCCTCTGCAAATGTATATCATCTGTTGTGTTGGGTTGCTGGTGATATCTATGCATACTGTCGTAGGTGTTCCTGTATGCTGTTGTCTATCACTAAGCCATATGTGGGTTTAAAATGCAACACCATAGGCTGAATGGGTTGGGAGGTCCCGGCAGAACCTCCTATCCCACTTCAGCTGACCATGGCACCAGGCACTAGCACATCTGGGGCCCAGCCATAGACATGAACATCTGTTGGCTCTGCACCACCTACTGGTGGTACCACAACTGAGCATGGAGCATGCCCTCCCTGGGAGAGGAACCAGACAGGTACATGTCTGCTGTCGTGCGATCCCGGACATGTTGCGTTGGTGGCTCCCTCAGGGGTTCCGAAGCCAGATACGCCAGCTCAAGGGCAGAGTGTCACATTTACAGGGTGATGCTGCCCCTCCTGGACAGCCCCCAGCACTGCCTCCTTTGCAGCTGCGTAGGTGCAGTGACAGTTGCCTATGGCTGGGGACCTCTGTCCCACTGTTCCGATGGGCTTGTGAATGCCAAACACCCATCCCCATCCAGTGTGTATCCCCCCCCACATGTGTCATATACCAACCCTGTATGCTGTCTTTTCTGTGATCCTACCTATCCTCCATGGCCATACCTACACTCCTTCCCCAACATCTGACCCTCACCTACGGAAATATAAGGCCAATCGGCTCCTAGGACAACATCTGCCCTATACATAGCTGTCCATTACACACATGTACCCACTGGACACATGAAACCCTTGTAATATGCATCACAACATACTCCTGTTATCCTCACCCCTGTCCCTCAGGTGCACGAGCCTCGTATGCACAACACTCCTACATGGTCCAGGTACACATGATGAGGACGACCCCATTGTACACACAACACTACCGGTCCCTCTATGGTTACCCCATTTACCTTTATCATGAAGATGATGTTGCACACAGCACCTTGCAAGAGTACTGTTCACACATAATGATTGGACATATACTGTTGTGTTAATGTACATTACATGCACAGAGTGATGTATATGGCCAATGTACAACTATTTGTGTGTATGACTGACACATGTCTGTCTGTGGGAGTCTTGAGATCACATAGAGCAACACCACTACATAATACAGGCATCGCTGGTGTTTCCCTTTTCATTTGTTTGTAATACTTTGTTGCCACATGGTATGTTCCTGATACATCTCTATACATGTATGTACCTATATGCTGGGCATAAACACTCACATATACATCTACATGATGGGATACATTGCTATACTGTTGAATGACTGTGCTGTATGATATGTTTGTGGTACTGTCCGTTGTCTGTATATCTGCCATAGCATATTGGTAATACACATTAGCTGTATGTGCAGGGTCCTGGTTCCGACCCTTGCAAAGGATATTTGTGTTGTTGCAGCGCAAAACAAGCCCATTGGATACGGAAGGAGTAAGGCACATTAAAGCAGTTGGGAGCAGGTGTGCCTGGGTTTGCGCAGTGTTAAGCACTGGTTATAGCCTATTACACTCGGTTAGCTTTTACATTGCTTTACCAGTGCAATACTCGCATACTGGTAGCCAAAAATGCTTACACCCGCTCGCTCCCGCACTTGCAAATGCACCAACATTGGTGCTTGCATCTGTCACTCACACCCCTGGGTGGGAGCGAGGACCACAATATTACCTTGTGATGCCTATTACATCGGACTACATAACTACAGTATCGGGAATGGCTGCCCATTAGGCGACAGCATGGTGTTCGTCTGCATGGAATCAGCGGCCTGTACAGTGAATTAATCATATTATTTGTGTGTTCCTCATACAATCTGCTCCCATCTGGCTGATACAAGGGAACCAAGACTCTTCAATACAGACAAGTAGTTGGGTTGTGGGAGCTACATCCATTGGCTGAGTCATGCTACCGCATACCTATTATAGGTTTGCCACCTTTTCAATTGGCCAAGGTGGGACTTTGGGGTCACCACCTGTCCCACTTTGCGAGGGACAGTCCCTCTTAAGGCAATTGTGTCCTGCAAAAATAATCAAGACATAGCAATTGTCCTGATTCCAGGACATTATTATAGTCTACGTTTCATTAATAGTTGCATAAAACAGCTAATTTATATATGAAACTTCTATATGCTATGAGAAGTAGCATAAGCAATTCAAATGTTACTAGATTAAGCTTTTATTTGTGCAAATAAGTATAATTCTGTACTATGCATGGCTGTAGGTATGTTTTGTCCTGGAAAGTCTGACATTTCTACAGAACATGTCCCACTTTGGCCGTTTGGAAAGGTGGCAACCCTATAGGACCTGTATGTAGCGACATCAGACTTTGCAGGGCAACACATACCCACAGCCAGTAGAAAGGAGAGTACTTCACTGTTTTGCCTAAATAAAAGGTTATTCTTGTAGCATTATACTTGCTTATACTGTTTCTTATAACATTTAGGTGTTTCAGGTACAAAATAATTGTTTTATGCAACCACTACAGACAATATAGGAAATCTTTGCCCTAAATCACAGGACGTTTGCCATAATTACATTTATTTTGCAGGACACAACTGCCCAAAGGGGAGTGTCCCTCGCAAAGGTGGGCAGGTGGTAACCCCAACCCTATTATTCTATCATCTTTCTAAGGTAGTTGGCGGAACATGTGCTTTCTCTCACTAGCAGACCTCTCATACGAATGGGGAAGAATGAACACTGAATCAGGGACACTGCATAACAAGCTCAGGGACAGATTTAGAAGGTTGGTGCTATTAACCTGACACATTGACGGACCCAGAGCACATATGCTTTCATACATTGTCTGAGGTACATGCTGTTTAGGACTCTTACATGTTGTCATTATTTGTTACGTGTATTCCGCCACCTTTCCTACTAATATCACTAGTTCTAGGAGGGTTTAGTTGGGACTGTGTTAGATTTTGATTCGCAATCACAGACGTCCCTGGTAATCGGGGACAATTCAATGATATGGTCCCTATGTGTTCCCCCAATGGTTTACGGACTGTCCAGTAGATGTGCTCTTAAGAGTTTGGGAGGTATGGGCATCCGCTTTACCCACATCACAGTATTACTTACATCCATGGGGCGGTCGTAATACATGTCTGCCAGCCAACACCTGCACGCCTAGGCCCATAATCGCATACCCATAGTTCCCCTACCTGCCACTACTCTACAGCACTCATCCTTACTGTTATATATGAACACACCCCTACACACTGCCCACTCTCCCCGTGTTGGGACACATGTCGTACGTTGTGTCAACCCATGTGTTATCAGGCTTGCACAACATTCTGTTCCATGTACAGCTACATCCTGGTCACAGTAGTCTTTACTGGCATTGCCTGGAAGAACAAAATTTTTGGTGTCCCACAAGAGACATCGCTGTCTATGTTTAAAGTGTAGACCTTGTAGATCTCTCCCACTGGTAGTTTCCTGCCGGTGGTCTGGGAAGCAGTGTTGTATTTACCTTTCTTGCGTGCCTGTATGTCTCACCGGCCTAGCTTCGGCATTGGAGGAAGAGGTTTGTTGATTGAACCTCCCACCAACATATGCCTGGTCTAAACATATGTTACCCATAACTGCTGTAACATAACCTAGGTATATCTTCTTCTTCTTCTTCTTTCGGCTTTTCCCGGATAGGGGTTGCCACAGTGGATCACCTGTCTGCTCATGATTGGCAGTGGAGTTTTAGAGTGTTGAGTTGCCAGCCCAGTACTCAACCTTCCACAGAAGGCACACATATGCACACACTCACACCTAGGGACAATTTAGAGTGTCCAATCCACCTACAGCATTTAGGATGTGGGAGGAAACCGGAGCACCCGGAGGAAACCCACGGGACCACAGGGAGGACATGCAGACTCCACACAGAAGGCACCCCAGCTGAGAATCGAACTGGAGAACCTCTTGCTGTGAGGCGGCAATGCTAACCGCTGCACCACCATGGCCACGTGTATATTTACTGTAATATATATATATATAAATCATATATATATATATATAGAGAGAGAGAGAGACAGCAAGATATGAATATACATGCATTGTCTGCATGTGTGTATGCATATATACCTATTATGAACTAGCTAACCTCCACGGGGTGGTCCATTAGAACCGGCCCATCCAACCCTGGCATGCCTGGATCCATAACTGCATACCCATAGTTCCTCCACCCCACTCCGTGTTGAATTTACACGCGTAACATCCATTATCCACTTGTTATCACAGCCATGACACACCTTTACACATTGCCCTCTCCAGAGCATTTGGGGCCCTACACACATTTTGTCCCACCTCGTGTATTCACAGGGTCTCCTGCCATGTATATTTGCACATACATGCGTTGCCTGGGGTTATGGAATACAGCCACTTGCGCTTTCCAATTTTTGGAGGTCTCAACATGGGACTACATTCCGTCTGTGTGTAAAGTAGACTTAGCAATTCAATGATGTTACTCCCACTGGTAAAACCCTGCCTGTGGTGTGAGTAGCGGTGTTCTGCTCACTCCTGGGCAGCTTTTTATGACATGCGCTGAAAGCACTATATAATACCAAAATTGCTCTTGATTCCCTTTACATCACTTGTGTATGCTTTATTGTTATGATGTTCATTCTTCATATATATATATATATATATATATATATATGTATATATATATATATATATATATATATATATATATATATATATATATATATATATATATATATTTCATGTATGTAGAATATATATATATATATATATATATATATATATATATATATATATATATATATGTATATATATATATATATATATATATATACATATATATATGTATGCAGAGCAACATTCATTCCACAAGGAAAATGATATGTGCTATAGTCGAACTTGAACCCTGAATGCCTTTTCGTTAGGCAGATGCTCTAACCACTACACTATTGGTGTTCTGCTTCATTTATATGTATACCCATGGTTCATAGTTACCCAAACATATGCCTCATCACTTGACTTAGCAGGTATCCATTTTCCTGTTGGGAAAACCGCACTACTACACATGCGCCATTCCCTATTCCCTACTGCTCTGGACCCGTGCTGCATGTTGACTCAATCCAAGGAAATTCAGACCTCCAAAGCCTATAGTCCTGGCACATATGTGTGTTTTATTGTCAGGGTGTTCATGTGGGCATCCGAGTTTAGGCTTGTCCAACTGGGGACCGGGATTGCCCTGTACCAAATTGAAAGTCAGACTTAGCACGGGGACATCGTTAGTTCCACTTTTAGCATCCTACCTGTGGTTGGGGATGCAGAGGTGTGCTCACCTCTGGCCATCATGATATATAACAGCACTAAATATTATGGGGGTTTTCGCTGCTGTTTCCCTTTACATTTGTTATGACTGCTATATTGTGACCATGTTCATTCTTCATATCTACATATATATATATATAAATATATACATATATATATATATATATATATATATATATATATATATATATATATATATATATATATATATATATATCTCGGTCTGTACATATACATGCATATTTACCTACATGCTTATTTACATTTCCCATACTGTTGAATCACCGCCACTTACCGTCGCACATACATGCTTGCATACCCGCTTAAATCTAGGGTTGCCACCTTTTCAAATTGCCAAAGTGGGGCATTTTCGGGACACACATCAGATTTTACAGGCCGACACATACCCATGGTCAGTACAAAAGTTAGAACTTTACTTATTTGCCTAAATGAAAGCTTATTCTTTTAGCAGTTTAGTTTCTTATTCTGTTTCTTGTAACATTTAAGTATTGTACATACAGAAATAACTGTTTTATGTAACTGTTACATGAAATATGGGACATAAGTATTTCCTACAATCACAGGACATTTGCCATTGTATTATTTTTGGTCAGGACACAACTGCCCAAAAAGGGACTGTCCCTCGCAAAGTGGGACAGGTGGTAACCCTACTTATGTCTGCTTTAAAGTGCCTTAATCACCCTATATCCAACTGCCACTATGTGAATGTGTAAGGTATATATTCCCGATAATGCACATGGAGAGATCTGCATCATGGTCAGGGGTTTAATCCTGGGTCATAGGTTCTGCAGGACTGGCTGGAGGCTGAGCAGTGTACAACTACTGCTCATACAACTTGTGTCCAGATGTCTACAGGACTGGACATCGTGTTGTGACACCAAGTCTAATGTTTAGAACAGATACTTATCCCATGAGGGATATCCAAAAATTGTGGGGACCGATGACCTCAATTCCTTTGGCTTTATGAAAATAAGGTAGGGTTATACATGCAAGGGATACATAGTTTGCAACCCTGAGTCTGCCTAGAGTGAGATTGCCTACTAAATATGAGTAGGGGTCACTATGTGCAGATATGGCTGCGCCTAGCTAGCAGCCCGAGTATGGGTGATTTTGGTGGACATTCAGGAAGGGGGGGCTGTGCTGTGGAGGGAATGATGGGTATTCAATTATGTATCCAAATGTGTTGGGGTTGGATGGGTCAGTTCAGGCCAGACCATTATGTGGGTATGTGCCGGTAACGTTTTTGTACATGTGTATCGCACATTTTAATGTTCATATGTTTGTGGGATTGTGTTCTACAGTATGGCCTGTCAGGTTGTATTGTGGCTGTGAATATTTGTTCTTTGGTTATCTTTCTGATTCACCCACTGCTCCCTCGTACACCTCCAGTTCACCTATTGTACATCCAACCCAGTCTCCCCTTGGTGAATTATTACATTACCCGTCACCCCCCCACCCCCATATTCCACAGACGCCATCCATCCCTTCTCTGGTTGATGGCACATGGCACAGTCAACAGAACACATTGCATACACTACATATCTCTGGTACCAATATGGTTGTGAGGACTACCCTACCATTTCTGATCATCCACATGCTGTACTTCACGCACATAGGTACACGCAAATACTTATCTTTCATGACATGGCAGATAGACCGGGGTAATACCCGTTCATCTTTGGGCCGTCCTGACAAGGATGACTTGGATCGCGAATGGGCAGATATTGGGCAAATGCTCTGACCATTGGCTGGGTTACCACCTTTTCATATGACCAGGATGGGACATTTTCGGGGCACACATCAGATTTTACAGGCCAACACATACCCACGGTCAGTACAAAGGATAGTACTTTAGTTTTATGCCTAAATATAAGTTTATTGTTGTAGCAGTTTAGTTGTTTATTCTGTTTTGTTTACTTGCTTATTCTGTTTCTTGTAACATTTAGGCATTTTACATACGGAAATAAGTATTGTATGGGACTATTACATAAAATATGGGACATAATTATGTCCTACAATTGCAGGACATTTGACATCTACAATGGTTTTGGTATGGACATAACTGCCCAGAGGGGGACTGTCCCTCACAATGTGGGACAGGTGGTAACCCTAACCATTGGGCTAGGCTTAGCAATTGGTGGCGTGCTAACAAGATGCGTTTCGCTTATACTTGGTATAACTACAGACATTATAATGGAATACGGGCACGGGGTTTTAAATGTCATTTGTTCAAGGGACAGGGACTCAATATTCAGCTATGTGCCTTTGTGTTTACATTTTATTTGGTGTTCACAAAACTGTCTTGTTTGCTTTGCATACATTTCAGTATCTGCAGCCACTGACAGGAGTGATTACTATTAGAGGCAGGCTGTACTAGTCAGCATTTTAGGTTGTGCGTATGCAGCCGACATGTTCATGCCTCTGTGCAGTGCTTGGACACGCCCCCTGCATTCGCGCACGTTTCCTATGCACGTGGCCATTATGGCAGCGCGACATCATTAATATGCGCCATCTCTACACTGCATGGTCGGAGCAAAGCTAACGCCGTCCTTGCACTGAGCTTCATGAATCCTTGGGATGGTCTTTTTCTACATCTTTGACGTCAGAATAGCCCGCAAGTTTTCTATTGGATTAATATCTGGGCTACTCCTCAGCCATGGTAACACTTCAATACCATGGACCTCAAGGAAACTTGTCACCTGCCATCCTTTGTGACATGGGGCACCATTGTGCATGAAGATGAAGTTCCCTGCCCAGGTAAATCCCTTCTTCTTTGCCCAGTCACACAGCTGAGGGAGCAGACATTGCTGTAGTACAGTTATGTATTGTTCCTGCTTCATGTTTCTCTGAACAACGTAGAGCTGACTTGTTCCAAAGACACTCATAACACTCTACACCATCACCTGAGTGTGGTGCTTGACACGCTGAACAATACAATCATCCCTCACAGATTGTCATTTGACATATTGTACTTGCTGATCCAAACTCCATATTATGCTCTCATCACTAAAAACAACCCATTTCCAATCTGCTTCTGATCAGTTTTGAAACTCTCTCACCCAGTGCAGTCTTTTTTCTTTCCTTTGGTTAGAAAATTGCTATTTCTTCAGAGGTCTGCAAGCTAGAAGCCCAGCATACAGAAGTGTCTGTCGAACAGTTCTGGAACTCACTGTAATACCCTGTTGTTTCAGCATCCCCTGCAGCTGTCTACTGGAGGCCTTGCAATTCTTACAGCATTCTCTGATCGGATACAAATCATCCTGAGAAGTTGTGCACCTTCTGTGACCACATCTGCCAGAACATCTTGGTGAAAACCCTTCACCGGTATTCAGTTTCTTCTAAATTCAGCTGACAGATAACTGACAATCTCCGACCTTCTTGGTGATTTCTGATGCAAGAATGCCTTCTTTGAACAGAATCTCAACTTTACTGATTCATAGTTTCATGGGTAAGCAAAAGCTAGCCTAGTGGATAACATAGCTATCCCATTAAAAGAAACTTACTGTTGTCTGCTTTGGTGCTTCGAAAAGTGCAGAAATATGTCTGAGGGAATGCTAGTTAAACCTTCTGTTCAGGCAATAGGAATAAAACTTCATAACCCAGTTTTATTTGAGGTTGTGTTATGGTACATTGCTAAAAAATTACATCTGTTAAACACACACACACACAGACACACATATATATACATATATTTTTTTTTTAATATCAAAAGGCAGAAAGTCAGTTAAACAACAGGCACTTGTTTGAACATGGTAGGAGCGACATTTAGAATGTCGATATACATATGACAATCAGTTCATAAGATCGTAAACAAGGCAGGAACACGAAGCGTGTTTGGAAATGGCAACTGTCGATATTAATATCAACAACACATTGTCGATGTTGCCCCATCAACCATTTGACCTATTTAATATTCATGAGTCGAGCATTTGAATCTGTAACATCACGGTTCATGCTTTTCTGTGTCGTATCTTTGATAGTAATCCTGTGTGTGTGTGTGTGTGTGTGTGTGTGTGTGCATATATATATATATATATATATATATATATATATATATATATATATATACACATACATACATATATAAATTCCAAAGAGTGCAGTATATTTTTCTCCAAAGTAATTTTCTAAAATTTTTTTGAGATACCAAATGAAAGATTAGTGTTAGATGCTCAATTACTTGTTACATGATGAATGATGTTTTGAATGAATGTTTTTTTCTTTGAAATAGGAAAGTCCTCTTTCTTGGTCATTGTTGATGGAATGCTTTAAAGATATAGTTTGATTTACATGAAAACTGTATGAAGAAAAATATGATAAATAAAACCTACACTTTAAATATCAAAAGAATGTTAAACAAGTATTGGCTTAGGAAAGAGAGAGAGAACTGACTCAAAAGTCATCAGTTTCAGTTTTCTGTGTTAAAATGTAAGCAGGGAAAATAAGACATAGTACCTAGCAATGCAATGTCTGTGGATAAAAAATTGTAATTTGATATATGTAAAAACAGTGAGGACTTTTCAAAAAACTGCCTCTGTCATGTGAATGAAACAAAGGAAAAGGTACATATTTTGAGCTGTCCATATAATGGGTATGAAAGATTTTTTTGTTTCAAATCCAACAACAGCTGTTTGTCTCCCCTGATGTGTAATCATCCTCCTGTAAGTTTTTGCATTCAAGTAATCCAAACCATCCTTCAGGTCAAGCAGATCTCTGCCTCCCATATCAAGCAGTGGAAATTTCAAAGTTTCTCTTGAGCACTGGGCACCCACAGACACTTGTCCTGCAACTAAAGAGACTAAACACTAATTAATCCAAACCATCCTTCAGGTTAAGCAGGTCTCTGTCTCCCATACCAAGCAGTGGAAATTTCAAAGTTTCTCTTGAGCACTCCTCTGCTATAGCCTGGTTCAGAAGCTACCTATCTGACAGGCAACAATCAGTCCATTGGAAAGGAACTCTGTCTACACAACTTCCAACCACCATAGGAGTCCCGCAGGGCTCTATAATGGGCCCGCTATTGTTCTCTATTTTCACAAATAATCTCAATAGCTCTACACAACATGCCACACTCATAGAATATTCGGATGATTCAATCCTGATCTGCTCCGCCTCATCTCCCACCACCCAACATACACTCACTCGATGCCTTTACCTCAGTAGAAAAACAGATATCAGGTATCCAACTAATTCTAAATCCCAGAAAGACAAAACTGCTACTATTTACCCCAATAGATAAAAAAAACCTCTCCTTTACCATATCATCTAAGGACGGCACAACCATCTCCCCTTCTAACCACACCAAACTTTTTGGCATTGAAACAGATAATAATCTCCACTTTAATGTTCACATCTCACATACCATAAAACTAGTACACAAAAAACTAGGCTCCCTATACAGGCATAAGTCCTTTCTCTCACAAAAAGCAAGTCACTCTTGCACAAAGCCACCTCCTCTGAACTCTATTATACGCAGAACCAATCTTTACCCAAATCAGACAATGTGACGTAGACAAACTAGAATCATGCTAGAATAAAATAGTCAAGTTTTCTACTAACTCAACTTATAGAACCCATCACTGTGCTGCACTAATAAAACAAAAATGGCTTGAGCTACCACAGCTACTTAACTATCACCAGCTGGGCACAGCCTACAATATTCTCAAATATCCTGAAAAAAACCTTCATTATCCAACCTACTTACTGTCTATACTGCAAACTGGTACCTAAGATCCAGTGAAACATCTGTCCTCTCCATCACCAAGGCTAACAATAATGCAGGGAAAGTGCTCTACTCCCACAACATTGCCAGAAATTGGAAATCTTTTCCCCTATCCTTGTCCACTGCCCCCTCCACATCTATATTTAAAAACTCCCTCAAATCGCACCTTCTTAGTACCTGGTTATGACCTTGTATCACATAACCCTACCCATATTACTATTAACTTCCCAAACTCCTCTCTGATCACATGCTGGATCTCTGATACCCTGTAGGCTTGGTTATCTGAAAGGGTACTTTTAACTTTAGAATCTTACTCGATAAATTTTTTTCTCTTACCAATGTATAACTGACATTGTCTTTTTACCCATGTTCTATATCTTCTTTTACCTGGAGTGTTTTATTAATTTCTTGTTATATTACTATGCTCAGCATACATGATGTAACCTGTTTTGTGTATTATGCTGGATGTATTGTATTTGTATAACTTGATGCTGGAGCTTTTCTCCCCGGGCCTCTACTGAAAATGGACCTGGTCCAGTTGGAATTTCGTTAACAAATGGTAAAATAAATAATTAAAATAAATAAACTTTTGAATATCACTTTTACACTACTAAGCCATACATAGCTTGTTAAAAATAGTACCAGCAGGGGTGCATTTCTTCTTCTTCTTCTTCCTATTATTATTATTATTATTATTTACTGTTTAACTGAAAGAAAATTTTATTTCAGGAGTGATAGTGCACCTAAAACATGCAAACAAAGCCGAAAATTCTGTATGTGCTGTGGAAAACAAGGGCAGGAACCATGTAAATTATATTACTGTTTAAAAAACTATTCAGTCAGTCATAAACTTTAATGTAAATGACATTACAATGTAAAATACCATTCAGCACAGGTTTAACAAACATTATACCATATATAGAGATGATACCAGAAAAAAATCACAATTCTATAAATTAATACTGCCTCATTATTTGACAATATTATATTGAAAAAAAAAATGTATGCTAACTTAAAATACTTGTTAGAGAACATTTTGCAGACACACTGCCAAAGGTATTCATTGGAACTCTGAACAGTATTATAATTCCAATAAACTATCCACATCGCTGATTAATATAATCAAAGGATGAAGAAAAGTGAAAAAAGTGGAAACCAGAGGTTTCCTATGTTCCTTGAATAATTTATAAAATCACTGCTGCGAGATATGACTACATGTTTACTTAGTGCAAAAATTAAGCTATAAATAGGGTGTTGTATAATATAGGGAATGATTCATTAACAACTACACAAAGTATAGATACTGTGTTGGCAGCATGTTAAGCCACCAGCACATTAGCACTCTACTGGTATTCATTAAGAGGCTCTACATGACGTGTACAGACACGATGCAAAAGGAAACAGCAAAATATGCTAATGAAAGCAAAAATAGCTGAAGCACATGTTAATTAACCAATCCAACACAGAGGAGCTATTCAGGAATCTATGAAGTAATCGTGTCTACTTAATGTAGGTTATTGCTCTGTATATAAATATAACATGATCACACTTATGAAAAACATGTTTGTGGATGTTGCTGCTATTATTATGCTGTATGTAGAATAGGCTTTAAATCTTGCTGCTGCTGCAGCTGCTGAGCTGCAGAAAAGAAGATGAAGGGTGTTTAGACCCCATTCAATTTATCATGGACTGCGTGACACAGACATTGTTGAGAAATACAGGGTGAACAGGGAAGCATTGGAGGAAATATGCAACCTTTGCAGCTCCCACCTCAGGTTTCAGGGAAATCAAGGAGAACCCATCCCAGTGGAAACAAAAGTATGTTTAGCATTGCATATACCAGCTAATGATACATTCCAGAGACCAACTGGGGTTATATAAGGCGTGTCACAGGCATCAGCCTCAAGAATATTGAATCAGTTTTTAAATGCAATACTACTACATGCAATGGCTCACATTTCTTTCCCATGCACCCCACAGTAGGCAACAAGAACCATGCAGGAATTCTATAAAGTTGCACATTTCTCTGTAGTGTTGGGGGCCATAGACTGCAGACACATAGAAATAAAAGCCGAAGCGCTATATACTATCAAATAAACTTGTGTTGGATCCTGGTTTTGTTGTTTTACTTACATAGAAATAAAAGCCCCACCTGGGGAACAGGGAAGGAGGTGCAGCAATAGAAAGGTTTCCATTATAAACTTTTAGGTTGTCTGTAATGACCAACAAATCATCTACAGTGTCTTTCTAGGTATCCTAGGCAGTTTCCATGACTCACACATTATTCACACCTGCAAACTCTACACCAGAATTGTTAGGGTGATATTCCTGAAGAGTATCTAGTAGGGAATGCAGGTTAAGCACCTGAGCCTTGGCCATGACACCCTGGAGAAACCCACACAACCACAATGAGCAAGGATAAAACATGGCCTATGCCCAAACTAGTAATATCATACAACATGTGTTTGGATTACTTAAATTAAGGTTCCTGCTTCTAGGCACATCAGGAGGTGCACTGTAGTATGACCAAAGAACCTCTGCCAAAATATCTGCAGTCAGTGCCATGTTACACAATGTAAGTCTCAGGAAACATCTTCAACTAGGACAACAAGGGGAAGACCACAGTTTCAAGGACCACAGGCAGGGCCATCAGCAGCAGCAAGTACAGATGAGGAGTCTAAGGGGGGATAAGCTAGTTGCAGATAGTGCTGGCAGACTGGGGCATGCACAGTATGCCCTGGTTCTGGATAAGAGGCAAAGAATTGCACACACAATCACTACCTTTGTCAAACTCTTAAATCTCATGCACATGCAAATAACAAAAACAGATGTCTGTCAGACTCCACAATCTTTACTTAACCATGTAATGGCTGTGTTCTGACAGAGACAATTCCCAAGGACAGAATTTGTACCTGCAGTAATGACAAGGTAAGTGTGGAACTTGTAAAGAAAAAAAGTTATATAACTGATTACTCTCATATGGAAATACATATATGCCCCTAAGCAGAGAATTTGTCTGAGGTATACAGTTATGTCAGTAATACTGCAATGTCAGATCTTTGCAATATATAGTTACATATTGGAAATGACAGTGTGCATCAAACAATTTCAATTGACCATGGTATATAAAACATGAAACAGGTCAATTACACCCTCATTTGCACAACTATATCATGAAGTAAGATTGAAGTACCTAATGCTTACACTGCTGTAATGACAGTATTAGCTGAAATACAGTGTGGTTCAACAATTAGAAAAGCAATCATTCACAAATGAGTAGGAGCAACAAATCAACAACTTTACTTCTGCAATATATATTGATAAGTGCAAGCATGTGAATAAGCAATCATTAGCTATCCACTGTGTGCATCAGCCATATATGCAAACCTAAGTCACAGAGGCATGTGCAAATGGCAGGACACAGTCATTATCATTTGCACAGGGTTGGGGGGGTAGGAGGGCAAAGCTGTCACCAAAGGGGTGAGTGTCTGCAAGTAAGAAACATGAATATCTATCAGAGTATACACTGTTCATGGACAGTAATAACAGATGTGTAACACTCAACAGTATTGTTTAGATAGTCTGCATGTGTATGAAGTGGTAAGAGCAAGTGATTTTTTTCAATGAGTGTACATCTGCATGAATACAATCAAGCACAGTGCTAGCACTATATCCTAGCATCTCAGACAGGTGTGAGCCTTGCATGGTAGATTAGTCAGTTCACAGTCATCACCCCCAACCATAAGAATCACATTTGTCAGGAGTTGCACTGCTACTTCCACGTCTCTGGCTAGAAGTTGGAGTGCTACCTGAACCTGAGCAATGTCTGCTGGATGAGCTCTCCTCATGAATGCATTCAGGACTAGAAACCAATCGCTTACCATGTTAGGGTGTGGACACCACAATCACTGATGGAGCAGTGGATGTAGTCTCACTATGAAAGCAGGATCTTGCACAGCCAAATCTGTTAATACCATAAGATGTATCAGCTTTTCGACCTTGTGGATACCCATCCTCACCCAACAGATGTTCCATCACAGACAATGCCAGATCCAGTGTCTCATTCATCCTGTCCAAGGTGTTGCCCACACAGTTCAGGGAGTCAGTCACATCAGAATGCATGATGTTAAGTAGTCACACTATCTCTTCAAGGTCCTGGTGGAACATGCCTGTGCCTACACTATGGGTCTACACATATATCTGGTAACACCTAATGACACGTCAGTGTCAGAAGAAGGGTAGACAGCAGGCCTTTTACAAGCAACCCTACCAACCCTCATGTGTGGCAACACATTCTCACAGTAGCTATGGGAGAAGCAACTTGCTCTGCAACCAGAGTAACAACACTACCCTGATCAACTGTGTCACCCTCAGCCTGTCCTATATCAGAGGTATCTGTGTCATTGGTATGCTTAGGCATACTGTGTCCTAAATATGGGAAGGGCATGTGGGAGCCACAACCTCAGTGTCAGACTGACCCTCTGCACAACATCCCCCCACCAAAAATGGGTGCTTGTCCCACAAAAAATTATATCCCATACATAGCTCTCCACTTCACCTATGTGTCATCTTGACACACTTGATTTGGTTCAATAGGCCATGCAACATTATTCTGTTGTTGTCACCCATCACTCGTGCAGTGACATTTCAAAGTCAAGAAATTGTGCCTACAATTGTAGATATATGTTGTGAAGGAGCAGTTAGCTATAGTGCTCTCCCATGACACTCCTGCAAATTCCTGTATTCTTTCCCCTTTATCCTACTCTGTCCTTGCCAACTCCATTTTCGCAACTGTCTTATCAACCCCTTTTTCACACATTTAATCTGGACAAAAATTGATTTACATACAACACACATGGCCAGAAATGGCCCATGGAAATGCTTTCACTATATGTCCTCAGCATTTGCACAGACATTGGCGTAGTGCAGCAATGCTGAGTTTAACTTATTATTGCAAATGCTATAGATTTCAATTTAATCTGCAGTGCTTCAGTTACTTTGTCACAAATGTGCTTAAATCCAATGCACTATGGTAATACAAAGTAAAGGCAGACTAAAGGCAGTGTAGTGATAGAGTTAATGGAACAGTTCATAAATGTCTGGATGTAATAATGTAGGAGTTCCTTTGTGGTGTATTGGGATGATTAATATGCTTATAGCATGATGTATTTGCATGCTGTCATGTTTGATTACAGCTGTATGTCAATTAATTAATTCATGACATTTCATATTCCATCATATATTTAACTGCAAACATCTACATTTCTCTCCATATGCAACATTTCCTTATAACATATCAATACAATAGTGCAGCAAGACATCATTTGCCAAAACATTGCGGTCCCAACAGGGAGATATTAAGCTAACCTTATCCTGCTTTTATATTCATGTGTATTGAACTATCCTACCCCTTATTTGTCCCTATAACAAGCATTTTATTGTACAGAGCATGACACATGAATGATGATTTAATACATAAGAGTAAAATACCATACAGATGTTCCTGCATGTTCCACAAAATATATTGCTGCAATTCACGTCTGCATCTGTCTTTACATCTGTCTATTCACCCATTTTGCTTCAGTAAGTTGTCATTGCACTTCAGTTTTATTATGTAAATATCACAAGGTAGTAATTCCTTTGTGGCTTCATGAGCTAATGCTCACACATATGGAAAGACTTTTTACTATTTTCAAGGGTTAAAAATCAGAAATTAGCTAATTGTTACTGACTGTTTTGGGTACACTATTTTATTGTTATGAACCGCCATTATCCTTCTCCTGTCACAAGCTACTTTGCCGCTGCCTCAATCTTACCCTGCCATTGCATCTTCTCCCCATACCTCAAAACTGTACAGATTTTCACAGAATGTCCAGATTTTTGTTTCATATTTTGGTCCTTTTACTCATAAAATTGTGTTTTTTTTCTGGCAAATCATTGCCAAATATTTGAGGACTGAAGTCAGTAAATGATGACAGTTTTGAGATTCAGACTTCATGCCCTTCAGAAAATTCATGCTAATGCAAATCCTGTTATTCTATTAACTTTATAAGTTTGTAAGAGCAACTTTTAAAAATTGTCCCTATTTTGAGGCCTTTGTCCACACACCCCCATTATTTATGGCTTTGTCTAGATTTCTTTTTCTAAGAAGTTGAGAGCTATACTTCTCCCATCTGTATCATTATTCTTCCACCTTTGCAGTTGCTGTAAATGTTGGCTACACCTTAACTTAACACATCATTACCCTATTGCTATATTCATGCGCCTGTTCCTAATTTTGGTGCCTGTCTCTTACAGAATTTTGAAGTGAAAGTCAACACAGAACAGCAAAGAATACTGCTAAATCCCATTCTAAGTTCAACACTCCAAGATATGATTACCCATGTGCTAACACTGCCATCAGCAGTGCAATTCAGCTTGGCAGTGCTGCATTCAAAGAGTAAAATAAAAAAGAAAATCAAATAATTACTGTTTTTCGGTTGCACATTGCTTGCATATCTGTTTTATTTTATCAGCAGGTGATCTTGATTTCAGAATGATGTTGACAAAATTAATTAAATCATTTAATGTATGTCTGCTCTACAATGTTTACACTTACAACTGTGTTGCAAGTTTTACGAACCTATTCTCACATAATCCATCACTACTGTTCTGCAGTGCAGTGTCCTATGTATGTCTGGCATGTCTGTCTTAGCAATGCACATAGTGTAAGTATGAGACAATTCAAGTGTGCAATAATCCCAATATAATGTCTCAGAAAAGCTTGATTGATAATCCACTGGTGTGCAACAGCTAATGTCTGTGGCATCCCACAATATGAAACATGTCAATGCAGTCACATGTACATTAAGAACAGTACTTAAATTTTAGTAGACAAGTACATAAATACATGTGACAATCATGGTGATGTTACATTATCCTGTGCACACATATATGTTTGTTGTGCAATCTATGATGCACAAACAAATCTGTTCCAGACATCATTTTAAAAAAAAGTTCAAATGTCCTGTTTCAGATTATTAATTTTGGTCTTCTTCTGTGGCGCTTGTAAATAATACATTGTTGTCTGGATTGTGTCATTAAAGAGGTAGGAAGTTCATGGCCTCATCTGAGAAACTTGTTTGTGTGTGAGTGTGTGTAACACTTGATGCTGTGTCCACTTCCCTTGAGAAGAATATGATTCTTCATTCAATTTCCTAATCCCATATTTTACTGAAGCATCCTGTATCTAACACACTGATGAGGTCTCCCTGGCAAAGGTGTACTTTATCTTTCCTTAAGAGACAGTCTTTTTACATGGTGCTTGCTGCTAATGCCGTTCTCTAGGATGTGTAACTAGATATGTAGCAGGTTTGAGTCCCAACGTGAGAAACTTGTCTGTGTGATAGTGTGTATAACACTTTGCTTTGTGCTGCACCCACTTCCCCTGAGAAGAATACATATAAGTCTTCACACAGCTCCTGTATCTGACATTTTACTGAAACATCCTCTATGAAGCATACAGATTAGGTCATCCTAACAAAAGTGCACACTCTACCCTTAAGAACCAGATTTATGTTGTGGTGCTTGCAACTAATACAGTGCTCTCTGTACTGTATCACTAGATAGGTAGAAAATTTGAGTCCCACCTGGGAAACCTGTGTGTGCATGATACTATGGGTAACAGTTGGTGTTATGTTCACTTTCCCTGAGGAGAAGAATGTGTTTAATACTTCACACAGCTCCCCAAATCTACTTTTTACTGAAAAATCCTTTATGAAACACACTGATGAGGTCATTCTGACAAAAGTGTACTGTCCCCCTGTAAAAGACAGGATTCTCCTGTGGTGCTTCAAAATATTACATTACTCTCTAGATTGCATAAATAGATTGGCAAGAGGTTTGAGGCCCAACATAGGAAACTTCTGTTTGAGTAAAATGTTTGTTGCTGTATCAACTTCCCCTGAAGAGAATGCCTTTAAATGTGCACACAGATTCCTTATTCCTCCTTTTACAGAAACACCTTCTTTGAAACATACTGTTGAGGTCATCCTGAAAAAAGTCCACTTTTTCCCTTTAAGAGTCACATTTCATCTGTAGCACTTATGACTAATATAGTGCTTCCTAGATTGTGCATCTGGATAGGCAGGACTGAGGCCTAACATCAGAAATCTGTGTGTGTGCATGTAACAGTTGTTGATGTATCCACTTCCCTTGAAGATAATGCATTTAAATGTGCACACAGCTATTTTATCTCACTTTTTACTGAAACACACTGATTACGTTATACTGAAAAAAGTGAATTCTCTCCACTCAAAAGTCAGAATTCTCCTGTGGGGCTTCTGATTAATACAATGCTTTCTACATTGTGTAACTAGTCTGGATGTTCAGTGCCCAATATGGAGAACTTGTGTGTGTGTGTGTGTGTGTGTGTGTGTGTGTGTGTGTGTGTGTGTGTGTGTGTGTGTGTGTGTCCATGCATGATTGTGACTGGGGTTGTTTGAAGTTAGTTGAGCATGTGCTCAATCAACCTTTACTCTAGGTAAAATTTAAACTTCTAGATGACCCCACCATCCAGTAATCTAATATTTTACAACCACAACTTCTTTGCAACACAAGGGTGTAGCTAGGCATACTGTTTACAGAGTACGATTTTCTATTCATTACTTAAAGAAATTATGGATTTTTTTGGCCATGCTATGTCCACAATTCTCTAAAGTAATGCTTCTAATAAGAGTGAAATAGACAGAAAAAAATCTGTTCAGTGGTTTTAGAGGAAAAGTGATGCAAACATTTATTGAGAGGGAGAAGTGATGTTTCCATTTTGCAAATGCCAGTGTGGTTTGTAGGACAACAATAACAGAACACAATTGCAAAATTATACTCTCTGCCACCATCCCTGGTGCAGCACACTGATGAGGTCATTCTTTCTAAAGTGAACTGTCAAACTTTAGATGTCATACTTCTCCTGTTGTGCTTGTATTACTTACAGTATTCTCTAGAATGTGCAGATAGTGTGCGTATGACTGCAGATGAATTCAAGAGTGGTTTACAAACATTTGCTGTAAGAACTTGTATAACCCCAGATGACTGTAAAAGTAATTTTACCAGACACATCTCCTTGGCAATGTACTGCTGATGTCATCCCTTTGTAAATGCTGTATGCCTCATATATTTAAGTTCTGGGAGGTGTGCAGGGTGCAGGGGGGCTTGCCCCCCGTTACAATGTGAAGGTAAGTGATTGTTGTGTTTTTTTTTTTTTTTTACATGATCGACATCAAGTCGATCATATGGTCTTGGCCATACAGTCTTCAACTTTATGAATGTCAACCATGTAAAGTAGACCCATAAAAATATATACAGTGGATATAAAACGTTTACACACCCCTGTTAAAATGCCAGGTTTTGTGATATAAAAAAATAAGACCACAATAAATAATTTCAAAACTTTTCCCACCTTTAATGTCACCTATAACATGTACAATTCAATTGAAAAACAAACAAATCTATTAGGGGGAAAATATAAAAAATAAAAAATGTACAATAAGCTGGTTGCATAAGTGTGCACACCCTGAAACTAATACTTTGTTGAAGCATGCATGTTAATCTTGTATTGCTATTAAATAGATTCCAAACAGTAGAGGAGCCAGGACTGAGCCCTGTGGTACACCCCTGGTTATAGATCAGCTGTGGCAGGTGAATCCCCCTATTTGAGTATGAGTACTATCAGTGAGCTACTTAGTAACCCCTCTAATGACATTACTGTTGACGTCTGCTTTCGTGATGTTAGTGATGCCTGAGTTGTGGATAGTGTCACATGTCTTGGCTAAGTCCATGGAGGTTGTATGCAAAGATGTCCCCTCATCCAGGTCCTAGGTGACTGCCTCTTACATGTCCACCTGGTTTATCCAGCAGGACCTTCCTTTCAGAAATCCAAACTGTGCAGGGTCAACAACTATTTGTAGATTACATATATCTTTGCTGATCATGTACATGATGATTTGCCCCATGTACTTACAGATATGGCTACTCAGGCTAATAGGTCTATAGTTTCCATGGTTGGTGGATGCACCACCTCTATGCAAGGGGATGATGGCTGCCATTTCCAAGTCAGCTGGAATGCAGCCAGTGGTTACACTATGATTGCAAGGAGTTCACAATGCTGTTAGCAATCCTTGTTGGCTCCCATGTAGGACACAGCCTGGGATATTAGCAGGTCCAATAGATGATATGTCCTCCTTAGAAATGCCATTTGTGACCTGTCCTATAGATATAGAAAGTATGGCACAGGTTGGATGGATGTCATGTCGTACGTGTGGTGGGACAGGGGAATGATATTGTCAAAGAACATCTCAGACAGCAGGTTAACTATGCCTAGAAACTCATTATATGTGGTATCATTAGGTACAAGTTCACCAACAAGCTGGGCTTTTCCTCTTGGGTTATACATGTAACTGCACTATGCCTTGTGGTCATCCTTAGTGGAGGAGGCTAATTTTGTCACATACTTTCTTTTACAGGATGTCACTACAACACTATTTGCTTGTTTTAGCTGAAGAAGGTATGGTCCCATGTTGGTGGGGGGGCTCCCTCACTCCAACTGTCACACAGCAATGCCCACCTCTTATTGAACAGCCTGATAATGACACTTGTCCAACAGTCAAGTTTGCTGTGCCATGAAGAGCTTGTTTCCCTCCTGTCTGATACAGTCAAGTTTATGCAGTTGTACAAGTGCATGCATAAATGATTGTTGTAGAGCTTAGCATAGTTGCCTGTTCCATCTGATGGGGGTGGTGCCATCAAGATACTTATACCATCCCATAGGAGGTTATAATTTGCTTTGTTGAATTATATGACTGTAATTGCTGCAAGGGAGGGGGCAGTTCAGGTGTGATACTTACTGTTAATGAGACAAATTTGTGGCCAGATCCCAACAGGGATGATCTCACAGTGGAGGTACTGCGGTGGTCACCCATATTGGTAAGCACCTGATGCAGTACATTGTCTCCCCTTGTAAGGATTTCATGACACTGATCCAGGGCATTACAGTTAAGGATGTGGACTAACCTTTGGTCACCTGAGATTGAGCATGACTAACTGACTGGTGTTGTGATGTATTGTGATAGACACAAGTACATTCAAATAAGCACAATTGGTATCCTTTGTCATGAGGTTGCTCCTGTAGCTGGCAGTCACTTGATTAGGTGCACTTCCAGTAATGTATAGCACCTGCAGTGTTCCCAGGGAATCACACTGTGAACCCAGTCTGGGTGTGCATCTACCTTTACTGAGTATGTATACACCACTTGCATTACCTTGCACAGTCAGTTTGAGATCTGAACCATGTGGAAGGATGTGTAGCCTGGTATGTCTGTGGTACTGTCCACAATCTTCAACCAGGTGTCTGTGACTGTACTAATGTCAGCATAGTTCAATGTGAGGACACATTTCAGTGAGTGTAGGTCATTGTTGGCATTCCTAGTGTGTAGAAGCATAGCTCTGATGTTGTTTGAAGATGGCATTTTCTCAATGGAAAGTTGTCCCTGGAGACACTGCCTATAGAATGCACTATGGGGATGTCAACAGCCTTTCCCAGTACACTAAATCCCAGGGGTGACAGGTGAAGACCATTTCTGGCAAAGCAGCGAGGTCTGTTGAGCAAGTCATCCCAGCCTGACATGTAGTGGATCCCTGACAATGACACCAAACACTCAGTCAATTATTGACTGCAATCATTTTCCATGTGTATTGAGCTGTGATCCTATGTGAAAGTCAAATTCTGCTGAACACTATGAGATACCTGCCAGAGACATAGAGTCTGTAAGATCAGGCATGTATCTGCATACAGTGTGGTGAGGTATGTCTCCAGCTGTACACACCAACAGGAACTATGAAGTCATCATACTGTTATCTGATGTTGACAGATTTGTGTGCATGTGTGGTATGGTGAATCATGGCACCTCACTGACAGCTAACTGTGAACTCTCCCATATAGTAGCCCAGTGAGAGCGACATCAGTGTTTCTCATGATGTAGTCACCTATGACTAACAGGTTTGATGTTGTGATGTGCCTCAGGTGTGTCACTCGTGAGACAGTGGTGCATGAGCTATTATGTGTACTGTGCTCTGCAGAGGTCTGAGTATGTGTAGTGGACTTTCATTTAGGTTTCTGAGGTGTCTGTTGTTTGCATGTGTGTGATAATGAGCTCCACACATGCAGGTGTGGGTGGAGTAGGAGTTGAGGTGTGCATGTTGGCAAACTACTCATTGTCATATATACTAACTGGTGATTTAGACACCATGGGATCAGGTTTTGTAATATAATCACCTCTTTCACACATTGTGTTTATGTGGCATATGAGTAAAGGGATGGGGATGCTTTCCACATCACATCTGCAGTCATTAATAATGTCTTTAGCAATAGAGTCTTGCTTGTGTGCATGTCACAGCAGGTCATCATTAGGCAGTGGCCTGACAGCTGTTGAAATGTAACATGTTATCACCTTTATGTAGTTCTCCTAAGGTAAAACAGCACCTGACAGTGTGTCATAACATGGTTGAGTGAGTACAGTGCTTTTCCAGGCATGTGGCCCTTGTATTACCCATAATCCTGTTATTAGATATGGTTGCAATATCATACCAACAAATGTGACAATGTTCATCTCCAGCAAAGTTAGGGCAAAGCTGCTACATCGTTGAGGGTGACAGCATCAAACACTCTGTCTGTAGCCACTCCTTGCAGTGAAGATGTGGATGTCCATGCATGCACCGAGAACTTATTAATCACCGCAGGCATAACTTACCACACAGCAGAGTGGATGTAGTGTGACATGATGTGGGAACACAGACATCTGTTCTGATAACATAAATGTACAGTATGACATAAGTAAGACATGATGGACCTATACACACGTTGGCCAAAGGCGGCCAACCTTGTGCAGAAGGCCTTGGATCCATGTCATGCAGATGTCCACCATTAAGCTGTTGAAGGTCAGTCTGCATGCATTGCTGTGAAATTCTCATCTAAGATTGATCACTGCCACTGTGGTCCTTGTTTGAGCAACCTTGGACATGTATATAACCTAACATTGAACATTATATCTGCAGCTGTACTCCTAAACATCATCTGTTCAGTACCCTAGTGAAATCCTTACAACCACAGAACACATGGAATAATACATACATACTGACATGAGTGCTCTGGTTGTTAATCAAGGCATCTACCTGGAAAAGGGTATGTTAAGCCTATAGATCCTTGCATGACGTGAGACAACTATGTGGATGAACAAACAGGCTGTGGCCTGCTTCTCATCCAGAGCTTGGTACTCGTGTTTTCATTCTGGTGAGAGGAACACTACAGGCAAATAGTATCCCAGGGGAGAGTGGTTGTGGTGAGACCAGCAGTGGTAATTTCCAGGCACCAGCAATTCAGGGGACCACACTCTTTTCTGCATTCTACACAAGGTAGTTGTGTCATTGCAGTACACACTGCTCGGTTAGTGTCCAACTGCAGAAGAACTGTGTAAAAAACCCATCCTAACCTTCACAGAGTGTATGTGTTACTTTACCCTCCATTGTTTGCAAGTGCGCTGTTCAGACACAAACAGCTTGGATGACTATTTTCTTGGGAACAATGATGGAATCAACTGCAGCACTGGGTTGCACATAGAACAACTAGCATGCAGTGACAAGCACTGTCCCCAGATGTCCCAGTAGTCCCCAACGAAAAACAATTAAAAGAAATATCATGGAAATGATCAGTAACAATGTAGCACCCCTACAGACAGTGGACAAAACCCAGCTTGTTTGGGACATAACAGATCATGCCTATCCTAACTGGTGGACCTCATTGACTGATAAACTATGCAATGGATGAGGAGAAAATGAGTCACTCCTCCTACCATGACCTACCAGGGCTTTTGACACTATTAGGCCATCAGGCATTATTGACAAACTGTACAGGATATCTTTGAACTAGTATGTCATCTGGTGGATAGCCAAGTGTCTGTCCATCATTTTCTGGAACAATAGCATTGGGTAGTCCACTGCTACAATGAAGCCAGTCACCAGTGGACTTCCCTCACAAATCATTCCTGGGACTACCATGTGAAGATTGGGTGAAGATAGATGAAGGCTGCCAGCCTAGCCAGATAGAATTTTGGAGATAATTATGTCATCTGTAAATATTAATATAAACCACAGGCTTGTTGTCTTAAATGGTAAAAATAGTTTTACATGTGGAACTGGAAAAATGTAACAGTAGTGCACTCTACTGATCAAGTAAAGCATGTTGTGACCATTTGATGTTAAAATTCGGAGTCAGTAAGTCTAGAGTGAGTCATCCTGCCTATTGTTTTAAGGCCAGAATCTGCATGTATAATTGTCCTTTATTGTTCTTGTTTCTGCCCAAAGGTGAAGAATGTAAATTTAGTTTCTGTTAGCCTGGGAATCCAGGTAAGTGTGACGAATGATGTAATGTGAACCAGGAATGTGATTTTTAAAACAGAGAGAATCAGAGAGCATTAAGCCTTTTTTGTCTTGATCATCCAACTCACCAGCACTGTCTTGCTCTATATGTAAGCTTATCTTAAATGTGTGTTTTCTCTTAGAAATAGCTAGAAACAAGAAAAATTAGACTAAGTGTTTTTCTGTGATGTCAGAACTGTACTACGGAATTATTTTAAGTATTTCTCTGTGATCTCTGAACTCTTGACTAGCACTGTGTATGCAGTGGTGGGATATCCACACAGAATATTAATTGGTTGGCAAATACTAATTGGCTTGTAGTGGTGTGAGTACAGTGAATTCCTAAACCTGGTGTGCAGTGAGCTTTGAATGTGTTTTGTACTCTAAATCAGCCATGCAATGAATACTCAGAGTTCAGATCACAATTGTTTTATTTATTTTGTTAGCTTAGTTAGTCAGTGTGAGCAGGCAGCATGTCAGCAGAGGAGTATGGAAAGCTGACAAGGAGCCAGCTGGTGGAGATGTGCCAGGCTAGGGGAATGGTTCATGCAAACCTGACTAAGGCAGACCTGATTGCAGCCTTGGTTACAGCTGCATCAAAAAACACCAACCAGGAGGACAATTAGACTGGCAGTGGAGATATAATACCCTAGGAAAATGGCCAGCTCAACCTTTCTGCAGAAGACTTAAAAATCCATCTGGAGCTAAAGAGACTTGAGTTGGAGGCCAGGCATTTGGAACTATAAGCAGCTGAGAGAGTAAGTTGTCTAGAGAGTGAGGACAAGAAGAAACTGCGTCATTTGCAGGCTGAGGAGAATGTGAAACTTCTACGCCTGGAAGCTGAGGAAAAGGAGAGGCAGAGGCAGCATGAGAAGGAGATGCTGACTCTTTGCTGGAGTCATGGAGGATATGGGAAAGGGAGTAACTGGATCCCAGAAGCACAAAAGCTCAGTAAATTTCTTCCGCAGTTTAAAGAGGGGGATAATTTTGATGGTTTCATTCATATGTTTGAGAGGGAATGCAAACAGTATGGTGTTGACCAAAGGCTCTGGGCACGGTTCCTGACCCGCTTACTCCATGGTAAAGCTGTAACTGTTTTGTCAAAAATGTCTGATGTTGCATGTTTTGATTATACTGCTGTTAAAAATCACTTGTTAGAATTGTTTAAGCTAACATGTGAAATGTATAGTAAAAAGTTTGTAAGGATAGACACAAGGCAGATGAAAGTGTATGTGATTATGTTGCTGAACTGAGCACTTATTTCCATGGATGGGTGAGTGGATGTCAGGTCACCACTTTTGAAAGGCTGGCAGACCTTTTGGTGAGGGAACAAGCCATTAGCACTTTGCCTGAGGACATGAGGATCTGGTTAGCTGATAGACAATATGCTACTTCAGATGAGTTGGGGAAGAAGTGAGACCTATACCTGGCAAGAAGGGCAGTCCTGCACAGGAAAGGGACCCCCAGTACTGCTCATGGGTCTAAAGGAGCCCAAGTTGGACAACACAGACTGCCCCAACTGAATCTGCCAGTAGCAGGGGAAGCCACTAGTCCAGGTAGACATCCAGCAGCTAGGGTTAATTATTTTGAATGCAACCAGTGGGGCCATGTGGCATACAGGTGTCCATGAAGGCAAGGTGGGAAACAAAAGGTGAGGGAGTCAGTAAGTGGGAAAGACAAAATACCAATAGTAGGTTGTCTTGAGACAACAAGGGTACCAAACTACCATCCTGCAGATGTCCTGATAGGGAAGGATTTGGATGAGGCAGTACCGTGTGTTTGTGCAGTTACACGCAGTCAGGCTAGGAGACAAGTATGTGGGTCTGATAGCATGGGGGAGACCCAGACAGACTGCATACTTGTAGCCAGGACTGGTGAGGTGGTTACTTCAGGGAGGGAGCTACCATGTAGCAATGAGACTGAAGGTGAGCCACAGCTGCTTGGGGGTACTGATGGTCCCTTGGACAGAGTGACTGCAAAGTTAGAGGTGAGTAGTAGTACCCAGGCTGACAGTGAAGCACCACTGTCAGAGGAGACCAGACTTCCTGTGGAAGGGGAGCTAAGAAGGGTTACAAGGAAAGAGTTGAGACAGGATCAGCTCTCAGACCCTACACTGCAAGGCCTCAGGCAGGTATCTAGGGAGGCACCTGATTCTCAAGGAAATGGGGAATCTGTATACTGGGACAAAGGGTTACTAAACAGAGAGTGGACCCCTGCGGGAGGGCTAGAAGGTGAGAGAGTACAGCAGTTGATAGTGCCTAGAGCCTTTCCATCAGGTGCTTCTAGCCATATCCCATGATATTCCCTTTGCAGGTCATATGGACATAAAACGTATATAGAGGCATTATGCAGAACTTCTATTGGCCTGGAATTTCCAGAGATGTAACAGGGTACTGCAGGACCTGTGAGCAGTGCCAAAAGGTAGACAAGGCAGGAGACAAGGTGTGAGCTCCTTTGATGCCTTTGCCTGTGATTGAGGAGCCATTTCAGAGGGTAGCTATGGATATTGTGGGTCCTCTGAGTACCCCAAGTTCCACAGGGAAAACGTATATCCTAGTGGTAGTGGATTATGCTACACAATACCCTGAGGCAGTGGTTTTGTCCTCCATTGAGGCAGAAAAGGTGACAAATGTGTTGTTACAGATTTTCAGCAGGGTAGGTTTCCCAAAAAAAAATATTTACTGACAGAGGTGCCAATTTCATGTCAGACCTACTGGCTTATCTGTGGAAGTCCTGTGGGGTGAAGCACATGATGACCACCCCCTACTATCCCCAGACTAATGGTCTTGTTGAGAGGTTAAACTCTACAATCAAGTCCATGCTACGGGCATTTGCAGATCAGTTTAAGAGGGGATGGGACAAATATTTACCCCATATGTTGTTTGCTTACAGACTGTTTCCCCAGTAATCCATAGGTTTTTTACCCTTTGAGTTGCTGTATGGGCATAGGGTGATGGGACCTCTAGATTTAATTTAAGATGAATGGGAAGGTGAGTGCAACTCTCACAAGGCATCTGTTGTGGCATACATCCTAAACCTCAGGACAAGGCTCAGGGAACTCATGGGCTTGGCCCAGGATAACCTGGCAGAAGCCCAACAACAGAAAAAGGTGTGGTATGACAGGAATGCTTCGAGCTAGAGAGTATGCTGTGGGGCAGCAGGTGATGGTTGTCATTCCTGTCAGACACAACAAGCTGCAAGCAGCTTGGGAGTGACCCTACAAGGTGGTAAGAAAGGTAAGTGATGTTAACTACATGGTGGAACTGCTAGGCAGAAGGCATGGGCACAAATTGTACCATGTTAACAAGATGAAACCTTGCCATGATAGGGAGGCCCTTTTGCTGAGCATTTGCAGTGGAATGCAGGAGAAGTCTGAGGGAGATCTGGGGACTGATCTCCTCTTTGAGGCTTGGGCTGACACCTCAGTGGAAGGGGTAGCAATGTACCAGCAGCTATCTCCTACCCAGGTTTGAGAAATCTGAGCAGTGTTGCAGGAATTTGGGGACATGTTCACTGGGAAACCAGGATGAACCCACCTGGGGCAGCACCAGGTGGATACAGGACCCCAAAAGGCCTATTAGGCAGGCCCCTTATAAAGTGCCTGGCAGAGTCAAACAGACTCTGAGGGAGGAAGTACAGGAGGTGTTGGAACTAGGGGTGATTCAAGAGTCCAACAGTCCCTTGGCCTCTCCAGTAGTGCTGGAGCCAAAGAAGGATGGTAGCACCAGGTTCTGTGTAGACTACAGGAAATTAAATAGTCACACAGAGTCAGATGCTTATCCCATGCCTAAAACAGACGAGGCCATAGAGCAGCTGAGTGGGGCTATGTATCTTACAACTATCGATTTTACCAAGGGTTGCTGGCAGGTGCCCTTGACTCCCTGTGATACAAAAAAGTCAGCCTTTGTGACTCCTTTTGGCTTGTATGTGTTCACAAAGATGCTCTTTGGGAAGAAGAATGCCCCAGCAACTTTCCAGAGTCTGGCAGATCAGATCCTAACAGGAGCAGGAGGGTTTGCCCTTGCTTACCTAGATGATATTGCCATCTACAGCTATTCCTGGCAAGAGCACCTTCAACATGTCAGGGAGGTGCTGAGCAGACTATAGAGGGCAGGGTTGACCATTAAGCCGAGCAAAAGTCAGGTGGGTATGGCAGAGGTCTCCTACCTAGGACATAGAGTGGGGAGTGATAAGATAAGACTGGAACCTGCCAAAGTGGAAGCCATTCAGGCATGTCCTGTACCTGTTACCAAAAAGCAGGTGAGGGCATTTTTAGGGACAGCAGGGTACTACAGAAAGTTCTTCCCCAGTTATAGAAACATAGCTGCTACCCTCACAGACCTGACAAGGGAGAACAGGCCAGATAAGGTAGTGTGGACCCCAGCATGTGAGCAGGCATTCCAGAATCTTAAAGAAGCTTTAGGAGGACCCCCTGTGTTAACCAGTCCAGATTACAGCAAAGAATGTATTGTGCACAAGGATGCTTTGAACCATGAGGTGGGGGCTGTACTTAGCCAGATTTCTTCAGAGGGGAAAGAGCACACAATGGTTTATCTCAGTCATAGGCTCCAACCCAGGGAGGAATGCTATGCAGCTGTAAAAAAAGGAATGTCTAGCCATAGTGTGGGCACTGCAGAAACTTCAGCCTTATCTGTATGCAAGGAAATTCACTGTTGTGACAGATCACAACCCCCTAACATGGTTAAACAGAGCCAACCAGCAAAATGCCAAGTTGCTAAGATGGAGCATGGCGTTGCAAGCATATATGTCCATGCAGCACCACAGTGGGATTAGCAATGCCAATGCAGATTGGCTCTCAAGACAGGGAATGGGGTAAGGTATACTCAGGCAGACCTAGCTCCCTCAAGCAGCGTTTCTCAAGGGTCACTTGAAAAAATAGCTTGAGTTATCCAGGGGGGAGATAAGTGAAGATTGGGTGAAGATAGATGAAGGCTGCCAGCCTAGTCAGATAGAATTTTGGAGATGATTCTGTCATCTGTAAATATTAATGTAAACCACAGGTGGCTTTTTGTCTTAAATGGTAAAAACAGTATTACATGTGGAACTGGAAAAAAATGTAACAAAAGTGCACTCTACTGACCAAGTAATGCATGTTGTGACTCTTTGATGTTAAAACTCGAAGTCAGTAATCCTGCCTATTGTTTTAAGGCCGGAGTTAATGGCCAGAATTTGCATGCATAAATGTCCTTTATTGCTCTGGTTTCTGCCCAGAGGTGAAGAATGTAAATGTAGTTTCTGATGAATGATGTAATGTGAACCAGGAATGTGATTTTAAAAACAGAGAGAATCAGAGAGCATAAAGAATTTTTGTCTTGACCATCCAACTCACCAGCATTGTCTTGCTCTATATGTAAGTTTATCTTAGACTTGTGTTTTCTCTTAGAAATAGAAACTAGAAAGATTAGACTAAATGTTTTTTTATGTGATGTCAGAGCTGTAGTACTGAATTATTTTAAGTATTTCTCTGTGATCTCTGAACTCTTGACTAGCACTGTGTAGTAAAATGTATTGTCTTGTGTTTTGATTATTTGTTATTAAATATTTTAAGCCCTTTCAACTGTGGCTATTTTTGTAGAGATAATTTAAGCTCTTTAGAGTACCTGCATGCCTTTGGTAAAATTGTACAAAGCCACTTCAGTAGCTTTAGCCCTGGGCTACACTACCAATTGGATAATAATATTGCACAGTAATAATTGGACACCCTTTTAAGGGCCTTTGAGTAGCTGATAAATATTAGTGGGTGGTGGCAACTGGTACTACTGTATAGTCTGGGAAAAAGTGGCACAGCTGGAGAACCTGTGCCAGCCTTCCCCATGAGTGTCTGTGTTGCATAAACTCTTCTCAAAGTGTGTGTGTGTGTGTGTGTGTGTGTGTGTGTGTGTGTGTGTGTGTGTGTGTGTGTGTGTGTGTGTGTGTGTGTGTGTGTGTGAGCTACTTGGGCAGGGACATGAAGCACTGGTTGGACAAAGAGGGTGCTGGAGGTTTTAGCTTGCCCACTAGGCTGAGATCTGGACCCTATAATTGTGCCAGTGGGGAATCTTATTGGGGACGTGGAGAGCAAGGGAGTGACCAGCCCCAGACTGACTGTGATCTCTGTGTGCTCTTAAGGGAAATTGCACTTTCTGTGTGTATTTGTTATTCTTTCCTCCTATATGAGACTCCCCTCACTGGTGTTAGTGGTGAGGATTAAGGCTCCTTGATTACTGGGCCAGGGCACGGTTGTCACATACCCCTCTAGCCATTCCCTTCTCTGCAGACACAGGTGCTTTCAGTCACCTCAGAATGACTACATTTGCAGATGATGCAAATTAGGAGCTGTCACTAAATCCCACACAGAATCAACAGTTATCCAGGATGAGCTGACACACATATTCAGTTGTTGCCACTAAAAATTACTACATGCCAAGGAATGCACAATACCATCCTTTGGGAAGTCATCCACACCTGGTAAATATTGTACTGTCTGTACACCTCCGAAAGTTGACCCAGTACTCAGGGACATATGGACACTGGCAGTGATCTAGCCTTTGACATTCAAGAGTCGGCAATATGTGGGGATTCAGTCAATGTTGCACAAACTATAGAGAAAGCTATGACATGTAAATCCCAGACTGTCATTGTTACACCATATTTGGCACTCTTCACACTTATCATTGAGTGCAATGCCACCTTTACTATATACCTACACAGTCATATACAACAACTGTCACAGCCAAAAAGGTTCCACAGTACACCAATGCTTAGTGTACATAACATATCCTATGCCGTGTCTGTGTATTCTGTCTTCTACTTGCTTGGTAGGAGAGGTGAATGGCTGCCATAGAGGGAAGTGTCATATCCTACTGTGTACCTCCTGCCTATCCAAGAAAGGTGTAGCACGAGAAATACCTCTTCAACACAGCTACATCTTGACTGTGTTATACGTAGGACATGCTCGAGAGACAGGTATATAACCCAGAGACTACACCTTATATGTATCAGGCTCCCCATCCATGTGAAGCACACTTCCATTGCAATGCATATCATGTGCAAGTTACATAATGGGATGCAGAACAAGACAATCATAACTTGTGTAGGACAAGTGTCTAATAGACAGAGAGAATTGTAGATCGTTCATCTGCCATACCATAACTTGTAAATATGTCAGCTCCCAAAGCCCTGCATACACTCATCACGGATAACAGGCCTTGTCAGAGATTACAGATGCATGACTAGGTTGTTGTTCATATTAGCCTACTATACACATCTGAATCTGTGGAGCCATTCACCTATACTGCATTACCTGTCTGAAGACATTTTCCTTCTGTGTTGACATTCCAACCTGTGTTTGACATCTCTGCGTTCATTGTACCTGTGTACCCATAGGTGTGGCCTACACAACCTGAAACTGAAACATAAAAAGGTCAATGAAATACCTTTCATTTTGTGAGTATACAGCCATTATGACATTATCCAACATAATGTACACAAAATAATGTGGTTTACTCATTACAAATGGCAGCCTACAATATCTTCCAGTGACCAGTCCATGAGGCATATCAAATACAACAATGGATTATACAAATATATAGTAATTTATATAGGCACGCTGTGCATCAGACTTACAGCTTCATTTCCCTGCATGGACAGCAAAGATGATAGGGATGTGGCACAGGTATCATCACATGTACAGGGTGTTTTGTGGGGGTGCAGGAGACCAAGGCTGACCCAATACGTTGGCAGCCATTTTTGTGAGTCTGTAGATCACCTGAGTGTGACATTGGTGTGTGAGTGTATGCATGAACAAGGTCAACCTCTGTGCTAGCCCTACATGTCTGTATGTTGGACAGCTGTGAGCCATGCATGATAGAGCTAACAGTTCACAGTCTCTGCCCCCAAACATGGAAACTGGCTCTGCCAGGAGTTGCACTGGCACCTCCATGCCCAAGGTTGGAAGCAGACCAAATACCTTAGGGTGACTGCTGTCTGCTGGAACCATATCTTCCACAGAAATGCCCAGTACCATGAATCCATGGCCTTGCACATCTTGGTGTGGACAGCACACTCCCCTCTAGAGAGCTGGATGTACTGCCACTATGGAAGCATGATTGTGCCTGGCCACATGGACTTTCAGCGGATGTAGTTGCCGACCTACGTCCACTGGTCTGACATTCAACTCCAACCAGACATTCCAATACAGACAATGTGTATCCCAAGGCAGATAGTGTGCCATCTGTTTGAGACCACTGACTTTCCACTGTGTCAGCCAACCGATTCAGGTTATCAGCAACATGGTGGAGGCAGTCACAGATGTCTGATTGTGCTGCATCCATAACCCTGACCATTCATCTGTAGTTCCTTTAGGAACATGCCTGTACCTCCATGATGGCCCTAAACATATGCCAGGTGACATGTGAGGAGACACCTGCAGCAGGTGGTGGAGAGAGAGAGAGCAAGCTTTCTACCAGCACACCTATCAATCTGCCTGTATGGAACCTCACCAGCTCTTTGGCTATGGCCAGTATCAACACTCACTGCAGCCATAGTAGCCATACTTTCCTGTTCAATGTCCCCACCCTGTGACTATCAAATATCTGTGGCCTCAGGTGACTAGGCATGCATAGGCATACTGACTGTGTATGGTGATAATGAGAGCAGAAGGGGGATGTCAACCTGTATGACAGTTTCAGCCTCTGCAACCCTCATTTGTGCCTTGCCTTGCCTTGCCTTGCCCACCATTATAATTAGAGTCTGATGATACACTGACATCAGTTTGTGAAGGGGACAGAGAACAACCTCCCTGGTCACCTGTGGTAAGAAGGGAAAAACAGTACATTAATACCTGCACTACTATGCTCTGCAGTACTATATTGCAATATATGTTAAGCTGTACACACTTTTCTCACTATTACAGACTTGTTTAACCCCCAACCTCATACAGCAGGACAAAAGGACATTCTTTTCTAACAAATATCTGTAGTTCTTGTAAATAAAAGCTCTATACACATGAATCTCATGACCACCAATGATGTACACTGTTGACATCTGGCAAAACTCTGCAATGTTGGCACATATGGCAGTCTGTAATGTCCTGATAATGCAGTGAAATCTATCATTGTGCTCACACCTACAAGACATAGATATGATTCTAAACTGTGTACAGACAGAAACTATTTGTGCAGTTGGCAATCATGCAGACAGGACATCAATTTAGCCAGCAAGGTTGGAATGACACTTTAGTTAATACATTGCACTAAATCTACATGTCTAACAAAATATCATTGTGCTTACCAGGAGCAGGAGCACAGCTTTGTCTGCTTCCTGAAAGTCCTGTGGAAATTAGAGGGAGAGGTAATGTAAACAGCACCACGTGTTGCACTATAACAGGGTAATACATCCACATTTACAGTAGCTACTATATTAAGAGGTATGGTAGTCACAATCTGAACATGTCATTCAAAGTGGCACTAACCTCCTCCCCCCTCAAAAAAAGAAACTACACGTGACACACACATAAACCTACAGTATGTTCACCCTGATACACTGAATGCTACAGTATTCCATTTATTTATTTATTTATTCACATTTGTTGACCAGGAAAGTCCACTGGGTCAGGAACTCATTTTCAGTGGAGGCCCAGGGAGAAAAGCTCCACAGTTATAAAATGTTTCACATTTATTAATATACAAAATATGCAGTACAGAAACAGTACAAAAAGATCCACTGTTATAAGATATTAAACAGTTATTAATATATAAGAGAACCTGAGACAAAAATAGTGCAAAGATCGAGATATGCAAAGGGGTACTAACATATAAACATTCTAATTACAGAAAACTTATTTACATTTATTCTGTCCATATGAGAGTAATCAGTGACCCTAGTATAGTTTAATATGTATTGTAAAATAGAGAATTCAGAGGAGTGTGTCATACTGCTTGCAGATGAGGTATCAGATGGGGTTGAGTAGTTTACTTTATTGAAGTCAAGGGGGATTGGGTTTACACTGTATTTCACAGGTACAATTTGGATTGTTTAAAAAGTAGATTTTTAATGCTGTTTTAAAGACCACTAGGGAGTCAAGCTGAGTGATAGATGTGGGGAGGCTATTCCATAGTTTGGCAATGTTATGAGAATATAGGCACTGTCCTGCTCTCTTATTTGGTTTAACAACATGTAGAAGGGCTTTGTCTGAGGAGCGGAGGGTTCAGGTAGGGGTGTATGTGTCTAAGATGGATTGGAGTGTGGACAGCTATTTGGTTGGAAGATTAGCTTAAGGGCAAAAGTTAACTAAGTATAGTATAGATAGTGGTGAAATTCTAGCCAGGACAGGTTTGAGATAGTGTTGCAGTGGTGAGAGTGGTTGGGTATGCTGGAGGTGAATTTTGATATTTTGTAGTCGCATGAATCCAGGTTATGATAGATGGATGGATGAAGAATGGTGAAAATGGGGCTTCTATACATGAGGGATGTGATAAGCAAGATATTAACTAGTTTCATCTTAATTTGTTTGTTGAGGTAGAGTTTATGTCGGTATAGTTTGCATAGTTTGAAATTGGTTTTCTTTATTGTATTCAGTATATGTTGTTCAAAGGAGAGTTTTTCATCAATTGTTATTCCTAAAAGTTTTGCGTATTTCACCTGTTCTACTTTAGTTTTGTTATGTGAAAGTACCTTGAATTCTGTGGCTGGAGGTTATGGTGAGAATAATAATAGTTTAGTTTTATTGGGGTTCAGCATTAATTGGGTACCATGTAGCCAGGTTTCTATGGAGGAAAACGTATCTTTGGTGATTGCCTGGAGGTTAGTGAAATTGTTGGAGGAGAACATGATGGTTGAATCATCAGCATATTGAATCAATATGCTTTGTTGGGTGGCTTTATTTAAATAATTAATGAATATATTAAAGAGTAATGGTCCTAGAATGGACCCTTGGAGAACACCTGTGTTGTTTGCTAGGTATTCTAATTGCTGGTCTTGCCATCTGACTGACTGCTGTCTATCATTCAGGTAGGAGGAGAACCAGGTAACCACACTTTGAAATCATACAAGTGTATCTAAGTGTGGCAATAGCTGATGGTGTGATACTGTGTTGAAAGCTTTTGATAGGTCCAAAAGGAGTACAGAGGCAGATAGGCCAGCATCAAGAGCTTTATTCACTGTATCAGTGAAGGAGAATAAAGTTGTGTTTGTGCTATGACGTGGATGGAAGCCATGTTGAGTGGGAGCTAGGAGGTTGTTGTTAATGAGATGATTTAGTAGTTGGGTTTGCTTACATTTTTCAGGATTTTAGATAGTGGGGAGAGAATGGAGATTGGCCGGTAGTTTGAGAGATCATGATCATTTCCCCCTTTATGTAGTGGGGTAATAATGGATTTTTCCATAGCTGAAGAACATAAGATTCAGTGATGGAATGATTGATGAGAATACTGACAGGATAGGCTATGGCTCTGGCTGCAAGTTATAAGTATGCTGGTGGTAAGTTATCAGTGGAACATGAGTAGGGCTTTAGTTTGGTTAGGAGTATGAGAATTTGGGATGGAGGTACAGGTTGTACTGAGAAGGGTGGATTGTGTGGTATACTATTTGAGGGGGTGTAGTATGTATAGCGGTGGGTACGGGGTCTGTTTGTGTGGTACTTTTGATATTTGGGTTGGTTTTTGAGGATGGATCCTTGATTAGTTTGCAGATGGTTTCAATGAAGTAGGAGTTAAACATTTGTGCTATTTCATAAGCGTCTTTGTCTGGAGAGGGAGATGGGGTTTGAATGTTGCTTGGGTTAAGAAGGGAAGATACAGATTTCCAGAATTTCTTTGGATTATTACTTTGGGAAGATAGTTGTGAGGAGAAGTAGGATTTCTTATCACTTATGATATTTTTTTTACAGTATTTCTAAGTTTTTTGAAGTTTTGTTCATTTTCTATAGTTCTACATTTTTTCCAGGTTTTCCAAGCTTTGTCTCTAGATATGAGGGTTTGCTTGGTTTTGTTCTCTTTATATAAAGAGAGGTGCTTGGTTATTTAATGTTCTAAGAATGACATTATTGAAGTAATGTACAGCATCATCTAGGGGCAATGATTTTAGTGGGGACCAGTTTTGAGCTTGCAGGATATTGATGAATATGTTTTGGCTAAAGTTGGCGAGGTTCCTAATAGATTTAAATGTGTGGGGTTTGAGGATGTGTAGTTTGGTTCTATGGGTGAATGCAAGTAGATGGTCACTTAACGTATTTGGGAGGGTACTGGTATTGGCGTAGTAGTGAGGGTGGGATTCAAGTATCCAATCTAGTGTAGCTTTAGCTCAGGTGTTTAGTGCACGTGTAGGCTCTGTGATAAGGTATGTAAAACTATGGAGATTAATGCTAATATTAGGAGCTTTGGAGGTTAGGTTTTGCCATTTGATGTTAGTGTCTCCTAGTATGATGGTTTCCTGGGAGATATTTTGGATAATCCAACTTAGGAAGTCTTCTAAGTGGGGGATGTTTTGACCGGGAGGATATAGATGGTGATGATACAGAATTGTTTGTTGGGGTTTAAAAGGTAGGATGTTATTAGGATTTCCATATTATTGAAAGTGGGTACTGGCTTTGGGTGTTTAATTATTGTTAAGGAGTCCTTATAAACTAGGGCTACAGCCCCCTCCTTTTTTTTGGTTTCTGTCATTGTGAAGAATGTTATAGCCTGGTGGAAGAATTTCAGAGTCAGATATATGTGTTTTAAGCCAGGTTTCAGTTATTCCTTCTGTGTCAGGTGAATGGTGATGTAGCCAAAACTGGAATTCAGTAAGTTTGTTACAGAGGCTTTGTGTATTAATTGTAACAAATAATATATCATGGGCTTTAGGGGAATGAGTATAATTTGGTAGGTCATTTGGTTCAGGATTGGGGTGAACATCTCCACATTGTGGTGTAACTAGGAGGAAATGTAATATTGTTTGTGGCTGTAATGTTTTAATTATAGATAGTAGTGGGTAATGTCATGTTACTTTCAATTTGGTGCTAGTGGGGGTGAAATGTGGTTTAGGTAGGCATAGGGTGTTTGCTAATAGGAATGAGGAGGTGTAGTAACTTTGGAAGTTATGTTGTGTGACAGTAATTCATCTTGAGGATGTTGGAGGAGATGCCTTTATTCTAAAGTGAGACGTGGTGGACAGTGATAGTAGGAGTAGTACTGTAGTCAGGAGAAGTAAGATTAGTAAGACTCTTAGTATGTGATACATAATAGAATTATAAGGGTCTGAGATAGGGTGCAATTGGTAAAAGTAGGTAGTGAGATGTTTTGCTATTGGAGAGCAGGTGGTTAGGTAGGGGGAGGGGAGTTTAATGAGTGTAGGAGTGGTATTGGTGAAGTCGAATAGAAGGCGGGGTTACAGGAGGTATAAATGTAATGTATATGGGAGTGAGTGAGAATGGGGGTAGGCTAGAGGAGTGGAGTGGAGTGAGCCCAGAGTAAAGCAGAGGGTGAATGGAGCAGGATGCACCTGTGGTGAAATAAAGAAAGTCTATCTCCACAGGCCAGCAAGGCTAAGGTAGGAGAAATCACGGGTATGGGTGGCAGTAGCTATAGTTTATGAGTGTGCATGGGATAGAAACTATAGATATGCAAGCACATATTACCAATGCAGTAATTATATAGTCAAAAAAATAGAAGAAAGTTATCACCCAGTATATATATATATATATATATATATATATTATGGGAGGGATAATTAAATACTAGGGAGAATTGCAGGTTGGATAGAACTCTAAATATTAGGAAGCAAGAAGCTGGAGAGGGTAGGACTGATTCAACTAAGCATACCTGGATGTTTCTCTTGCATGGAGAAGGTGGTACCCACATCCAGAACATACTGTGTGATGGATTCCTGGGGCTTGGGAGCTGTATTGTGTTCTTAGGTTCACCAGGAATTCCTCAGTGGCTGACAGCGGTTGTTCTGCCACAGAGCCTCCACGAGCGACACCATGATCCCTGGCCATGTCCACTGCTCTTCTATGTGTGTCATTGATCATGTCAATTGCACTGTGTCACACCTGCTCATATGTCCTGCTCTGGTGACCAACAACATTCACATCATGGACCAGGTCAGCCCACAGTGCTGCCCACTCATCTCTGTTAGCCCTCCCCTGGATAGCAGGTGTTGATGGTGTTGACGCAATGCTTCCAGGATTATTTCATTTTCGGAGTCTGTGAAAGGGACCATGCATCAGGGATACATATTTTCTGAAAGACAAAAAAATGAGAAAATGTCAGGATCACATATGTGGACATACAGTATGTAGAGATACATCAATAAAGGCTGGCTAGCACTATTCACTGCTGGATTACACATATCATACTCAACAGTGTGCAGACATGCAAAGTGTGTGGCTGCACATAAGATAGTAGCAATAGTAAGCTATTCCTGTTTGTGCCATGACGGATACCCATGTATGATCACACACCTGACACAGGAGTCTATTGTACTGTGGCCCCTAAGGCTAACCCACCTCATATAATATATGAACACAACCGTGCCGAACAAATAGCATTGTACTATTACAACCACTATCAAGGAACATCTCCAGGAGACCAGTGTACCTAATTAACAAAAGACATTCTACCCTTACTGTACACTAGTTCCTCTATAGGTGTAACACATGTGAAAACTGATGACATGCCATCAGTGCAGTTCTAAGAAAGGCTTAATGATGAAATTCCTATTCCCCTTGTTATATTCAAACATATGCATTATGTTGGAAAGCAAATGGTTACATACCTGCTGGAGTACAATACTCCTCTATTTAAAGGTACCGATATATAAATGTTGTGCCAACAAGTTCACCCTTTAAAGTGACACTCATACACAATGCTTCCCCTGGCTTGATGTGGGTTGGTATCAGAACATTGAAACTGACAATGTTGAATGCTCACGAGTGAAAAATCACGTCCTCGAAGTTTATTAATTTTTTTTCACAGTACAGTGAAGATCAGGATTTTTGCCCTTTCCACACTGTAGTGTGATCTTGGAGTAGGAATATATATTTAGCGGGGTTGTGGGAGGCGCAGCCCCCAAAATACCATTGTCAAGTATGTGAATATTCGCTCATGTGAGCATGCAACGTTGTTGGTTTCGATGTTCTGATATAGACGCCTTTATGTTTGCCTTTTTAACATGGTTCTCATTAGCATTAGTGATTGTCTCTGAACCAATCTGTGCTTCTAGAATGCTAATTGCAGCACACACAGCTGATTTTCAGTATAATCAGCCAATCACATGAAACCACTGAACAGGATATAAGGGGTCAATGTAGATTTTAACCCCTTTATCATATGTTTATGTGAAAATGACTGAGGCAAAGATACTATGTCATCACAATGAGAATGTCTCTAGCAGCTACTTTTCACATACAGATGTGTGTCCTATAGGCTGACGCCGATGCTGCAGGCAACAGGCATAGGCAGAGAGGGTGAACCGTTTGCAGGACAGCAACCTTTAAGAGTAATTGTGGGCCTGTGGCAGCCTTTTTGTATAGGCAGAGCCAGATGGAGGGAATCCCTCCCACTGGAAATTAGGTGATGTGTTCAAGGTAAGTATGTTAGCTAAAGCTATCAGTCACAGAATAAAAGGCAAAATGCTTGGTGTGTCCTAGTAATAGGTTGGGGTTACATTAACCATTATGTCATGCAGTTGAGCAACTACCACATCATGTGTTATGCCATGGTAGTCCCCTGTTACGTGTGTGCCGGCAACCCTTGCATCTAGCACAACCTCCATATATGTATGTTACTTGTGCAGCTGTGGTTGTGTGTGATATAACTAACAAATCATTGTGGGACACAGTCTTATAGCACTGGCCCACAATTGCAGTACATACTGTGAAATACTCTGGGAATGCAGGCAAATGCGTGACCTGACATTCTCTGCAGTTGGTACTGTTGTAATAGGAGTAGGTAAAAGTGTTCCTATCTAGGCCTTTCACTGATATTATTTAGAAGCAGACATTAAATCCGTACTGCACTAGGTGGATAAATAGGTGGTGAGACAGACATACATATCACAGTTTATAATGTTGATGTCCACATAAATGTATTTTCTGTGCTAGATGCAGTTGTAGTTGGACCCAGGACCATGTGTACCAAAAAGTAATGTTCTCAATGCATTTTACATACTGAGCTACTGAGTCACTGTTACAGTGAGTGTAATTTTACATGTTTTAGACATCATTACACAGTTATCTGCTGTTACATACCTCACTTACATGTATTATTATGTGTATGGTTTTTAGAGTGCTGTATTTTTCAACTAGAGCAGTGGCGGCTCATGATATAGGACTGCAGCCCCCCCAACTGTGACCACACAATGGTACATTCCTAGATTTCCTACATAACATAATCCGGACTGTTGCCTTCCCAGTATGGATTCAGGAAGAAGGCAGCAGACTGCTAATTTCCCAGGACTGCATAGTCTGGAAAGGGATTGGACTGCAAGGTCTGCAGTCTTAAATGTTGGATCGAGCAACGAGCAATGAGCAACAGGAACCGGAAATCAGACCATTCAGGTGGGTTGATGCCTTTGCTTGCTGTGTAATTATTATTGCTGCCTTGTAAAACTAAAGCTACAGAGTTAGGGGTTGATGCCTTTGCTTGCTGTGTAATTATTATTGCTGCCTTGAAAAACTAAAGCTACGGAGTTAGGGGTTGATGTCTTGGCTTGCTTTGTAATTATTATTACTGCCCAGTCAGCTGTCTAGGATGCTGCAGCCATGAATGGAGTTTGCTGTGTCTTGAACAAAGCTACAGGGTAAGCACAGCTGATTATTACTGCCTTGAACAGCTTGCTGTGTGTGTCATTTTTGCTGCTGGTGCTGCTGTGAATGGACTTTGCTTGAAGAAAGCTACAGGTAGCTGCTGTGTCATTATTGCTGCTGGGACTGCCATGAATGGAGTTTTTGTAACTGCCTTGCCATTATTGCTGCTGGCCTTGCTTAACTGCTACAGACTTTTCTTATTACTGCCGTGAATGCTGCTGGGTTAACTACAACAGAGTTAGCTGTCTGGGATTGCGCTGTGTTGGTGAAGTGAACAAAGGTACAGGTAGCTGTGAACAGAGTTTCTTTTATTGCCACTGGTTGGCCTAACTGCTGCAGAGATTATGTGTGTCAGAGAAGTGAACAAAGGTACAGGTGTGTGTAATGCCCTGTTTGCTTTATACTGGTGGCTACAGAGAACATGTGTGTGATTAGAGACCAGGCTTGAACCCTGTACCTTGAGTGCAGGTAACAACAGCCTGAATTCCCTACCCACCACCATTTGTGAACTTTCTGCAGATTTTTTGTCTCATATTTTGTTCTCTTCTGTTCCCCATAACATCTGTGGTTTCTGAATATTTAAATCCTTAGATATTTGATGGTGCAGTGATAGCATTGTTGCCTCACAGCTACAGGGTTTCTGGTTTGATTCTTGGCCGGGGTGCCTTCTGTATAGAGTCTGCATATCCTCACTGTGTTTCTGTGAGTTTGCTGTTGTGTCCTTCCATGTTATAAAGACATGTGTCTGCATTATTCCTCCCTGGGCCTCTGGTAACATTGTTTTTTTTTCCAAGTCAGACTTTCCTGGTTAACAAATGTTAAATAAATAAAATTGACAGGCATTTGAATTTCACACTTCATATTCTTCAAAAAGTACATAGTAACACACGATCTTTTATTTATCAATTTTCTAAGCTTATAAGATGAATATTTGAAATTTGTCCCTATTTTTGGAACTGTATTCCTCCATTATTGGCTTCGTCCAGGTTTTTTGTGCTAATATTGAGATATGGCGAGAACTGAATTCACTGAATATGTTTGAGGGCTGTATTCTCCCATTACTGGGTTTGTCCAGGTGTTTTGTGCTAAGAGGTTGACAGCTATGGTGAGAACTGAATTCACTAAATGGTAGCCATTTAAGTTTGTCTTCCTCTCTTTCACAAAACAGCTGATTTGGCATAGTGGTACATTACTCTCAGTATTTTGCCCAGGGACCTGGGTTCAAGACAGGACAGTAAAATGTATGGTGGTAAAACAGCATTTTTTTTACTCTAGCAACTTTCCAAGATTATATAAGCAATGTTTAATGTGTCCCTGTTCTTTTGGCTTTTTTCTCCCTCAATAAATGTTGGCTTTTTCCAGATTTCTTTTGCTGCGAAGTTGGGAGATACAGTTGAGTATCGAGCTGCAGGGGAAGAGAAGCTTAGTGCTGGTTATACGGAGTCAACTTACATTGTTAATAACACAGCAGGTAATATACTAGCTTTTGATGCAGAAGACTGTGGGTTCTACTCCCAGAGGGGGTGGATGGTGTCGTACTGCGAATGTCCTTTTTGGCGAAGTTACCTAGTAACTATGAACCAGTTATCAGTTGGCCATCCATTTCTTCTTGCAATATTATTAGCTTATCTTTTTTTTTTTTTTTTTTTTAATGTAATATAGGCAATTTATTCTTCAGGGGCAACAGCATTTTATTTATAGATGAAACAATGAAATATAAAGTTGTTTGCTAGCAGCAACCTCTTCATTAGTTACAGATCTCTTTAATGTGGAATTATTTAGATCACTTACTTCTGCAGAGATTGTGCATATTTACTGATACTGGTGGATTTTTTATGATGGAAATGTTCTCAGTTGGACAGTTTTGTCACTATTGGTGCATGCATTTTGTTTCATTTACTGAAAAAATGTTCAAAACAAATTTAAAACACTCTCTAACAACTGTACTGTATTATACAAGGAATATAATTTAATACAATTGAGAAGGTGTATCACACAGCACGTGAGTTTTGTGTGCAAGGATCCTATCATTTGAAAACAGCCCAAAGTTAATCTTTACACTACCCACATGTATTTTCTTTGAATGTGAATTTCAATGCTGTTTCAATGAATGTGAGTTTCAAGGGCAGAGTTTTAATGCTAAGTCTATTTTCATTGTGAGACTGAATTGCTTTGTTAAGCAGATGTCTTAGTGTTTGTGCTGTAAAATACAAAATAAAACTTTCAAATGAAATCCAAATCATTATAGAAGTAAAGCAGTATGCACTTTGCAGTGTTTATGGTAAATTGGGCGAAATAGCCAAGTAATGGGACATTGGAGTGGCTGCAGGGGGTGGCTCCATTCTACCATGATTTTGTGAGGGGGAAGTATGGCAAACTCAGAGAGCCCCAGCTCGGCTGAACTATACCTCTCAACTGTCCAGATTTTCACGGAATGAATAGCTTTTTGCTTCTTATTTTTAGTTTGTCTGGCAAATCATTTAGGAATTAAGTCACTAAATAATGACAGACATTGAGTTTCAGATTTCTTAACCTTCAGAAAAATGCATGCTAAAGCAAGACCTGTTGTTCTATCAACTAAGTTTATACAAGAGCAATTTTTAGTACTGTTTGTATGTTCCCGCAATATATTTGGCCTTGTCCAGATTTCCTGTGTTAACAGGTTGAGAGGTACATGCAAATTGCTTTATAGAATTGGGCTTAACCAAACCTCTGAACTGTCCCCGATTTTGGCTAAAAATGTTGTTCTCCCTCTAATAATTCCTCTGCAAAATTGCAATTCCGGAAGAAAATGTGGAAGGTTTACAATTAATAAATAACTGTAGTAATCAGAGTTATAGATTACTTTTATTTCAGAAATGCATATAGATTTGTTTATTTTGTCAGCTGCTCAAGCTAACAGTACTAATATTAAAAAGTGTCCCTTTGAAAGGTTCCCAGCTGTATTGTGTGGCTATTTTATAGTTTTGCATCACATTTTTTGTCCATTTTTCATAAAATTGTGGTTTTCTGGCAAATTAGTAGCAAATCATTAAAGACTGAAGTAAGAAAATAATGACAGACATTTGAGTTTCAGATTTCATACCCTTCAGAAAAGTCATGCTAATGCACGACCTACTATTCTGTTAGAAAGTTTATGAGCAATCTTTAAATATTGTCCTTATTTTGGGGTCTTCGTCCTGCTTCTGTATATGGCTTTGTCCAGATTTCTTGCTCTGAGGTTGAGAGGTATGACAGATGTGTCAGGGACATCACAGTCAGGCAGAGACATTTCATGTTGTGACATACTTGTTACACCCCAATCCCCCATGTAGTGACTCTGGATGTGTCCAAGCAAGGCAAGGAGCAGTTATGCAGTTTAAGTGTGCAGTGTATTCCCCCCTAGAGTCTCAGTTAACATTGTAATTTTCCATTAATGTTATAGCAAGTGCAATTTTATATGTTGTACATATAATTGCAGGGTTACCCAATATTAGATACCTCACTTGTCTCTAGTTATGTGTATGGCTTTATACTGATGTATTTCTGTCCTAGCATCCTAATTACAGTACCGTTTTTCTAGTTTTCTTTTAGCTGATTTGCGTGGCCTGGTGCGATACACAGCATCACTGAAACACGTTTAATGACATGAACTTGAGCATTACTATGTTTTGATTAAAACAGGTGTGTCACTTAGCAGCTGTATGGCTTGGAGGGTTGTATTACTATTCTGTAGGTACAATGGTCCTGGGTTTGAAATTGAGCACAGGTGTACTTTTTGAACATGATTAATATCTTTTCACACCCATATATCAATGTAGTACTATTTAGCATAGCTAAGTGATGCAGTGAGCTGTACCGCACTGTGCAAAAAATCTTTACAAAAAAGAAAAGAGGGGAGATAGGATAGTGATGAAATGGAGTGAAAGCAGGGGGCAAAACATAACTGAAAGGCAGGTAGGTATGTGCAGGAAGAGTGTAGGAAAGAACCATGGCTATCCATTTCTTCTACAGCAATAACTGTGTACTTTAACAGATTTGTTAGCTGATTTTGGACTGTCGCTCCCAGAGAGAGGGGTGGGGACAACAGAAGTGTGTTGTCAAGCCAATTAGCCCACATTAAGTGTGTCCAATGGACACGTGTGTGAAATGGAGAGCTATGACTGACCCCTGCAGAAAAGAAGGTCTGCAGGAGCATTTGCTAGATATGAAGTTTCAGATGTAATGTGATTTGACTAAATTTGTATTAGATTAAATGGGTTTTAGATGAAAGTTTTAGATATTTTGTAGTTAGATGAAAAGATTTTTGGATGAAAAAATTATATACCCATATTTATATTTATATATATTCAAATACAATGCTTACAAACACATATACAGCCATACAACACAAGCAGACATACGTGTGTGTGTGTGTGTGGGGGGGGGGGGGTGAGATTCACTCTGACAAATATGCACGTAGTTGGCAAAGTGAATGGCTTGAGAAATATGCCAAGTGTTTTCCCTGTTGAATGTTTTAGATTTTGGAAGGAGGAAAATCAATGTTATGTTTACAACTTAATTGTGGGTATGGGAGTTTAATGTGCAGACTTTTGGATATTGCAAAATTTTCAGCATGAAGGAGTGTGAAGAAATAGTCAGTGAGATAGATTTATTGTTGTGAGGAGGTACTGCTACTTGGGGTAGATGTCTGTGTGTCTTGTGTAATCATGAGGTTATGGAAAAATTTTTTTCTAAATTAAGATGCAAGTTTAGGGTTAAGAATACTGGTATGGTTAGGGTCAGCATTAGCACAGATTAGTAGGTTTTGCAGGCATGTTAATACATGTTAATCCTTACCTTAATCCTGTCACTGCCCCAGCCTTAACCCTAAATATATACTGATCCTTACAGTAATCCTATCACTGCCCCAACCATAACCCTATAATTTATCAGTCGTTCTGTATCATAAGCACTACTCAAACAAATTATGTCTGAATATGTGAGAGGGTTTTATTTAATGGACTGCAAAGTGAAACTGCTTTCTTCCCTTTACTAACTTTTTTTAATTTAATGAAATTTTCATTGTATCACTTTTCAACATGCTGGCATTGATCACTTTTGTGCTGATGCTTTTCATCATAATATCTCTCTGTCACACACTCACACACACACATATATATATATATATATATATATATATATATATATATATATATATATATATATATATATATCTGTGTGTGTGTGTGTGTGTGTGTGTGTGTGTGTACAAGGAGATACTGAAGGCAGAAAAATATGAAAAACACAGACTTATTTTCAACACTCAAAATAAAAAACAAAATGACTCCCCACTTGACTTTGCAGTTGCAATAAAGCAAGCATAATGTCATAGGTTGTGCCGTACTACACAGCTACTATATAATTCAAGTTGTGTCAAAAACAAAAGTTCAGAGCTGCAGGCCTCTTCCAGGACCAGTTTCCAGCTCTCTAAGCAAGGTAGACTCTTCTTGTTAGCTCCAGGTAGACTCTTCTATTGCATGCTTCCATGTTGTTCCTTCAGTTGATCCTCCAGGTTAGGAATTAACTTCATGGTTTGTTTCTCTCAGAGAAACTCCTTGCATACAGCCCTGATTGTCAATTATCTTGATAGGTAGGTAACTGGAGTAAGAATGTCCCTATACTCCATACTACAGTTCAGAAAAGGCCGTCTTTAAAGGCACATTGCACATTTTTCCAGGCAACATACTGTAAGTACACTCCCCCTCAGTGCAAAAACAGCCATATTGGAATCATAACAATGAATGTGAAGGCCTGGACAACGTAGCAGGATTTCTGTTGAATAATCCTATGTCTGTAAATCATTATATACTGAATGGGTTGGAGGATGATTCCCATTGGCACAGATTTGTATTTCCATGATTTTTGTCTTCTATTGTAAAGGGGTATGCCATATCACCCAGATGAAGTAGCTGCTGGACAAACAATCCCATTATATTACTAGACTGGTAGCAGTAGTTAATAATATCATAGCTATATTGTCTGGTTTCCTGCTGATACAACAAACAATTTACTATTCACTCTGAGTGTCTTAGGATAGCACAGCACCTAAACATAGCTCTTAAATGTCAAGCAAACTGATTAGCAAAATCATGAGTTATTAATGCAAGATAAGAAAAACAAGATGATTTCTAGTTCATTAAATGCTCTGTCAGCATCAAGAGACCACTGCACCTTGACAGGATCCTCTTCACTTGTGTGATCTGTCAAAGTACAGGCAATAGTTGTGAAATTGCAAACAACTTTTCTGTAAGTACCACCTAGTCCCAAAATACCTCAGGTGTCTCTTATTAGAGGATGCATGCAGTTTGATGTGGCCTTCATTTTTCTTAGTTGTGGTGTAACTACACATATTCTAATTAGCTATCCTAAATACTAAGTTTTCATCATAACTGGTTTAATTTTCTCAGCATTTACAGTCCAGCCTGCTAGTCTTGTGGATTTTAATACAGCTAGCACTATACAGAAATGAGATTTCCAGTCTTCTGAATGAATGACTACATCATCCAGGTATGCAGCAGTATGTTGTGAATGGGGCTTCAATATTTTATCCATCAGATTCTTAGATATGACAGCAGTTCCATATAGGCAAACTGGCAATACTATATAATGTAGCAGACCATTAGGTGCTACAAAAACTTTTTTTTTCCTTTGGCTGAGACGTTTACTGGTAGTTGTCAATATCTCTCAGTCAAACTTATTATTATCAAATATCTGACCTTCAATAATTACTCTTTAGGTCATCAACTCTTGGGAATGGGATAGGTATCAAACTTTGAAATGTTATTTAGTTTTCACATCTCTTTAAAACACTTACCCCAGAATTCAATAAACTCCATGCAAAAATAAAACTATTCTTGCACGGAGTTGTTTGTGTCTGTATAGTACAGCAGTGTACCTTGCATATTCATGAAGGCACTTTGCTGTTCTACCTATGTGGACATGAACAGTGAATGAGTGCAGGGAGTGTGTCCAAGTAATGCACGGACATTGAACACTCCACCTGCCCTCAGAAAGTGCCATACATAATACATTAATAAATAATAAATAAAATAATAAATTAAATTAAATTAATTTAATAGCATATTAAAGATTTACTCTAATATTATGCCGGTATTTCAGTGTCTGCAGACACTGAAATGAAATAAATGATCATTTCAGTGTTCACAGACACTGAAATAAACTCAGCAGCAAGAAAGCAATGCAGAGGGTGTGTGACAGGTTCTGTGGCATAGCCCCTGCATTGCCAAAGTGCCGTACGACACCTCCGCAACTTGCTAAAGCAGGAAATGTGTGCAAATGCACAAATAATGGGGAGTAAATCCCTCAAAAAGGAAACAACATACGTATTGACCACTAAACTGAGAAAGCTGATAGAAAACAAGTCATGCATTAGCATGAATTAGGGAAGGGTAGAAGTATAAAAACAAATGTATGCCAATATTCCCTGACAGCAGTGCATGTGGACAAAGGCACAGATAATGGGGGAATATAATAAAATAGGGACATGTCTAAAAAATTGCCCTCACACACTTAGAAAGTTGATAGAAAACAGGATATATATTAGCAGGAATCCCTGAAGGATAGAAGCCTGAAAGCCAAATGAATGCCATTATTTCACAATTGCAGACCTCAATGAGTTGTCAGAACACCACAAGACTCACTTATACAACATAATAATATGATAATAATGTATACTTTTTTTTCTAGGCTAAGGAATGTTTAAGTGTAGCTAAGTGGGTGTGAACATTATGGCCTTCCGCTTACCATAGCTTAAACATCCAATTGGAGAACAATGCAAATATACAGGTGAAATTTCCAAGCTGAGATAGTGTTGTGGTTAGAGTCCTGACTTTACATGCAGGCATTCATGATTTGAGTACGAAAAAGGAAACTTATTTGTCTATGGGAAAGTAGTGTTAAAATTATTTTTGTAAACTTAAATTATGTAGCAAGTGCTTTTTGTCAACCAGGTTAGTGTAGCAGGTCCAAAAGTGAGGTGTCAGTCTAGAAAATATGTGAAGCCCACATATAAACACAAGTGCCCATACAGTATACTCACACAAGAATATAATGTAATGAAAGCACATAGGGTGATGTCATGGAAGGTAAACAGAAAATTATAATATGTCAGTAATGATGAATCAATCCCACAATCCTGTTACTCTATAAAATTAAATCTGAGCAATGCTAAGTAGTGCTCAGCTATGCTAAGCTGGTGTAAGCATTGCTTAAATGCAAATGCTAAGCAATAAGTAGCCCAGCTAAGCAAATTTACACATTGGTAATCAGTGCTCAACATCTAACCCTTTAAACACTGCCAACCTTAGCTAAGTGAGTTTTTTGCATCACTTAGCTTACCTCAGCATATTCAAAATGGTCCAATTATGGTAAAGGACAGGAATTTGGCTCTATTTAAACCTTGCAGGCAGGAATACAGCTATGACCAGTTGTAGCTCATCTTTGCAGGCACTATGGCTAATGTAGGAAAGGGTTCATGCTTTCAGGCGCAGCGCTGGAATATTCAGGAGTCCGGGGTCATGGTTGGACTCCTAGTGAAAGACCATGAGGAGAGACTGCTGCAGGGTCAATATGAGGGCTCCAAATACAAAGTGGAGGCCTGGGACCATCTCACACATGATCTCTCCAGTGCTACTGGCATCCCTCGAACTGGTGAGCAGGTCCAGCACAATTTCATTGACCTCAACCATAGGAAGAGGGAGCTCTTGGGCCAGTGGATCCAAGATGCATGGGCACAGAATGTCCCAAAAGTGTGTAAGTATCAGTATCAATTAGTGTTTACAAAAGTCCAGCCTGCATATGTGATAGAGAGGTATGCATAAATGTCTCTTTATCTCCTGTACAGCTGCAGATGAGAGGGCTGCGAACATAGGCGCCCATGCCAGCAGGTTGCTAAGGTTGCGCTGGGAGGCTGGTGTGTACAAATCTAGCTTGCAGTATTCCGGGCAAATAAATACAAAGGAATAGAATGTCAACTGCCAGTAAGTTAAAATGTGTACTGTGCGTAATGAATAAATGGGACATTAGCAGTGTAATAGTGATGTACAGGATATCTATCAATAAAAGTGTCAGTACCCTTCAATAAAACTAAAAGCCCAGACTGTTGTGTTTACTTTGGTATGTGGTGGTATGAATCTAAATGTGTACAGGTTCTGCACAGCAACTATGGCACTGACAGCATAAATTAATTGAGGCCCATCTGACAAACATTGTGTGGCTGTAAAACAGGAGATCAACTATATGAAATGTTCCATGCACCAAGATCTGATCCCTGAATAGTAATGTGCAAAGTTTTATACTGTACCCCTACAGCAGTTTTGCATTAACCATTGCTTTCCTGATTGTAATATATCAAAGTATTAATGCACAGTACAAGAACTATCTGCTATGCATGAATATCAGAATTACAAGGTCAGATTGTCCAACCAAGAGAGTGTTTGGCAGAAAACAGTCAAGCCAGACACAGCAGCTCCTCAAAAGCTCATTGTGATTAACCATAACCTTGTTGTAACTTTTTGCACAAACAGGTGTGGTTCGAATCCCGGGAATGGTAGTAAGCTATATGCATAAGTTCACCCAAGAATATGTGAATATGTGAAGAAACAGTGAGATAGTGTTAACAGAAATTTCCTCCACAGATCTGCCAGGTAAGGAAATGTTTCTATTAGCTGAAAAAAGACTGTATTAATACACTGTGTACAACACTTCCACTGTCCAAACCCAAGGCTGCAAATGACAGAAGATAAGTACACACACCAAGCAGTTTCTTCCAATAAATGTCCCTCAAGTGTCATGCTGTCATGGCTAGTGGTCACCGCTGCCAATGCTCAGGGTGACAGATAGAAATCCAGGTGGAGTATGACAGTAGCACACACATACTGCATAAGTGCAGGGCACCCCTGTCAGTGTCACATATGTAACCTTGAATATGTGAAAATGTGTAGAAACTGTCAGGTAGTGTTAACAGATATTTCCACCACAGGTCTGACAGGTAAGGAAATGTATGTATTAGCTTTAAGGAGGCTTTAGTAACACACTGTGTACAAACATTCCACTGCCCAATGCCAGCCCATAGGTAGATGTAAAGTGAGGTCTTACCTGGAGAACAATGAATAGAGTAATGAACAGTACAGTTGTGAACAATTGAGGCCTGTACAGTTGTTAATTGACATCTCTCTCTCCCTCAAGTCTATCTGCACCAATAATTCATGCATACAATCAATGGGTATGTTTTTCCTCCAAACCTACTGTTGGGACATGTGTCCTATTTCTCTACAAATATTGCATAGTTTGATTATTAATGTTCCTCTTTCAAATACTATCATTGGTGGCCTGTTGCTATCAGTGTAACTTGCATGTCATTATAATGCCTAAGGTGGTTCCATATATGCATGTGTTCTGTTTGCTATGCAACTGTTTCAAATCTGTTTTATGGGGTCACTTGGAACACCCATGCATGCTGTTATAACTAAACTTGAAATGTGTTGTTCATGACTAACCAACATATTTTGTAAAACTTCAACATCCTAGCATGTCTGAAAAGGCAGATCTTGGTGGATCTACCTGCCCTGCCTCATCTGGATGTGGCACCAGACCCCAGCATGTCTGGGACTCAACCCTGGACCTCCTCATCTGCTGGTTCTACAACACCTTTGGGTGGAACCGCCTCAGAGGACAGGGCCCATCCCCCATGGGAATGGGCTCAGACAGAAAACCGTCACCCATAGCCAGGTCTGGGGTTTGGTGCATAGTGCCATCCAAAAGGAGTTTGGTGGACAGCTGCGCCAGATTGAGGGCTACCTGGTGCATCTTTTTTTTTTTTTTTTTTTTTTTTTGTAAATCTTTTTATTCATTTCCAAAAACAAGAAAACATGTATACAGGTTATTTATGACAGTGAAGTATTTACAAATTATTGAAAAAGGTTGGCTTAAACCTCTAAGCAGATATCAAATATTAGAACCAAAATAAAGTATTTACAAGGGTGTCTATTGTTGGCATATAATTGATATTCTATACAATTGTTTCCTGATTATAATTTGCTACAGTAATTAGTCTCCAGTATTTCAGTTACTTTTTGCCATGCTATATATAATGATATAGTTCTTTCAGTTCTTCCTTTAATAGTGTTCATTTCCAGTTGCGATACTGCTGACACCATATTCATGAATTGCTTAAAACCTGGAGAAGCTGTGGATTTCCAGTTTGATGTAATGTTCTTCCTTGCAATGGCTAGGAGAGTCTACAATATTACATATTTTGTTCTTGGTACACAGTCAGGTATAGGTGCATTAAACAAAATGATAGATTTGGAATTCTGGAATTTGTCATTGAATATCATTTGCAGAAAATAATTTATTTTATTCCAATATGGTTTAATCAAATGGCATTCGTAGAACATATGTTGCCAGTCTGCTTTTACTGATAATTCACATGTCCAGCAGCCAATTTTTTTCTTAAACATAAGTTCCATTTTATGAGGGGTTACGTAAGATCTGTGTATGAATTGCCATGTAAAGAATCTCCGATGTAACGAATGTAATGTCTGCTTTGGAGAGAGAGGAATTAATTTTTTGTCTCTGTAATTTGGCACATGTCCATTAACTGATCTATAATAGTTTCATATTTTGTCATTATTATAGGTTTTTATTTTTTTGTTTGTTTTATAAATAGATGATAACTATCCCTTTCCAGTAATGCAGTGATTCATTAGTAATATTATATGTTCTATATTGTAGTATCTAGATTGTGAGTTATGATAATTCCAAGTATTTAATTATATTATCGATGGGGATATATTTATGGTATTTTTTATTTAGATATTTTTTATTAGTATTTATAAGCAATACATTTGTTTTGTTCTCATTAAATTTAAGACCTGAAAAGTTTTGAAAGTTTTGAATTGAGTCCCATAATGCTTTTAAAGAGCTATTATTATTCTTTAAGATAATTAAAATATCATCAGCAAAAAGTTGAATTTTAAGCTCTAGGCTGTTGTCTAATTGTATTCCTTCAATATTTTTATACATACGTATATTATTTGCTAAGGGTTCAATGACTAGTGCAAACAATAATGGAAAAAGAGGACAGCCTTGGTTTGCGCCCTTTGTTATTTTAATAGATTTAGACAGACAAGATCCCAGTTTTATATAAGCCAATGGTTCTTCATATAATGATTTTATTAACAAGGTAAAGTTGTTTGAGAAGCAATATTCTTCTAAAACTAGCCATAAATAATCCCTGTTCACTGAATCAAATGCGCTATTTATGTCTAAACTAATAACATTCATTTTGTTTTTTGTGACATTTATATCAATTAAGGAAATAATTCTTTTGATGTTGTCATAAGTGTTCCTATCTTTTATAAAACCTGTTTGATCCTCCTCTATCAGAAATAGTAGTAATTGTTTTATTCGAGCAGCATGTATTGCCATAAAAATTGCATAATCTATATTAAGAAGTGAAATGGGTCTGTATGATGAACATTCACTGGGATCTTTACTTTGTTTCAGAATTGGTGATATTAGTGTGTACTTCCAAGAAGGAGGGATGTCTTTACCATTTTTAACTGATGTAAAGACATTCAATAACAACAGCAAAGCCTCATTAGATAGTAATTTAAACATTTCTGGGGTGATATTATCTATACCTTGAGCTTTGTTTAATTTTAGCTTATTTACTTGAGCTTTAAGTTTGTTACCTCGCAGCAAGAGGTTCTCCCGTTCGATTCTCAGCTTGGCTTGGAATTGCCTTCTGTGTGGAGTCTGCATGTCCTCCCTGCGGTTGGGTAGCGTTCAAAAGACATGCGTGCATAAATGGGCGTGCCTTCATTGAAGGTTGAGCGTCGAGCTGGCACCCCAGCGTTTCGTAAAAATCTACTGCCAATCATTAGTGGACCAGAATTCTGCTGTGGCGACCCCTTACTGGGAAAAAGCCAAAAGACAAACAACAACAACTTGAGCTTTAAGTTCTGTCATTTTATTTGCTTATCTATTAGTTGTACCTGCTCCTCTAATAACCTAAGTTTAACATTGTTTTTAAGAAAAGCTTTCAATACTGAATGTGTTTCTATTTTCTCATTTTGATTAGTCCTATTTGCTATTCTTCCTTGGTTTTTAGGGTTCATTGAATAGGAACATAGTTTAATTTTTTCTAAGTCTATCATTGTTTTGTGGTTTAGCATCTCTGAGTATTTTTTATTAGTATCTTCCAGTTCTTTTATTAAGTTGGTGTTTCCATTTTGAATATCTAGCTTTAGATTATCCACTTTTGACTGTAATTCCATTAATTCCTTATCCCACTGTTTTTGTTTATTTTTATACCATCCCACCACTCTTCCATATAGGTATGCCTTCAATGCATCCCATATATAGATTTCAGATACATCTTTCGTAAGATTCATATCTAAGAATGGTTGTGTCTCTTTAATATTAAATTCCTTAAAATCTTTGAAATTTGTTATGTAGGATGGTATTCTTGTTACTGACATCCTTCTCTTGAAACACAAGTCTATCTCCAGTGTTATGGTGTTATGGCGTTATGGTCTGAAAATGGACATGAAATTGTCTTGACTTTATTTAATTTAGTGGTTAAATCTTTTGTTATGTACACTCTATCTATTCTAGAGTATGTATTATGTCTATGGGAAAAATGTGTAAAGAATAGTGAATCTGGGACAGCATACTCATTTATGTCAACTATATTAAAAGTTTCAACAAACTCAGAAAACAACACTGTTAAAGGTGATCTCTTACGTGCAGTTTTAGTATTTGTGTCAGTTTCTTTTATAATGCAATTGAAATCTCCAGCTACAATCAAATTACCTTTGGCATATTGTACAATGTTATCATCTAAATGTTGTTTGGCCACTCTAACTCCTAGTCCTGGTATCCAATAAATATTCACTAATGTATATACCATTTCATTGATAGATATTGTCACTAGACAAAACATTCCTGAGTTGTCTTGAAACGTGTTTATGATTTTAGGCATTAAAGTAGTGCTTTTCCACAAAATTGCTACCCCCCTTCGCTTTTGACTATAGGTGGAACTTACTAGTACTGTATAATTTTTATTATTTATTTTATTTATGTCTTCCTGTGTAAGGTGTGTTTCCTGTAAAAATACTAGTTGTGCTTCACATAGTTTTAAATATCTGTAAAGACTTCCCCTTTTGCAGCTATTATTTAAACCATTTACATTAATAGATATACATTTTGCAATTGGATTTATATTAGCTTTGCTTTTATCCATATTCATATACTCGTAACAATGTGTAGATGTGTGTAAATAAAGAGAATGACTTGTTCTTTCTTCTTCCAACAGTATTACAATAGATTATAGACACCCAATAAAAGTACATTAGAAGATCAGAACTGAAAACATTATAAGATAAACAACCACCAAACCCCTCCATGAGAAAAAACATATCATCCTTGAATGATCTAACCATTCAAGCAATCCCTCTAGATCTGCGTTTCAGCATCCTCCCCAGCCCCGCCACCTGGCAGTTTTATAATGAAAAGAATCTTATATATCTTTTAAGTATACATGTATTTGTATTTACATATTACTTAAATACAGCCTTTATATTTAATATTTTATAAAATACTAAGGCAACACAACTATACCTAGATTTACTACTTAACTATTTGGCTTTGTTTAAATTGTAAAGAAAAATCTCTTATTTTAATATATCTTTTGTATAGCAATAACGGTTATGCATCTTAAAAGTAATATGCTTGCTGTTTATCTCCCTTATAGTGTGAATGGCATTCATAGGTATCAAACTTTTGTAATGGTCTATAAAAAAATTTTAAGCATTATATGCATCAGTTGTTAACTATGCTACAACTTAATTAAATCATGAAGTGTCAGTAATAATGAATATAATATTAAACTTTTATTGTCATATATCAGTTATCTTATAGTTTTCATTTAATTCAAAAAGTCATATTTTAGTGGCATAAATGTTACTAATTTGTTTTTGTCATTGGTATTATATAGTTTAAGACTATATTTCCAGGCAGTTCCTATATATTATTAGTGCCACTGGCATATTTCACAGCTAGTGTACCACGTATGTCATATGTCAAATAGCAACTCATAATCCTTATGATATTACAGGATTTATCTACAGTGTTATAACTGTAAGGTTAGAAAATATAACAAGCATAGTAAACTTTAAACATGCTATAACACAATTGTTTGGTACTTGTTACTGTCAACCCTTCTACATACATGGGAAAGGATAACCTTATATGACCACCGACCATTTTCCTTCTTTTTTCTCTACATCCTTCTTTTCTCCATTTTTTAATAAATATTTATTTCTATTGTGGCTTCTTTGAATTTATTGAGGGTACTCAATATCATATTATAGATAATATAAAACATTCAAACCGAGAACATGCCCAATATAGAGACATATTCTCAACTCAAGTGGTCCACGCCATATATTTATAACATTGCAGTCAGAAATATACTAATGAATAAGCAATAACCAGCAGCTTTGCAGCATCTGTGTGTCTCTAACAAGTACATACCTATAGGATATTAGAATAGATAGCAAGCTCTTCATTCATAATTAACAAGTGTATATAGCCTGGTATTTCTAGACAGAAATTAGACCTGTTATTTATATGCATATCATGTACCAACAGCAATATATTAGTAAATGCCCATGCTATTCAATTCATATTTTAATACTTGTCATATTTAAAAAAACATGACATATATAGATACTATAAAAGTGATTAATATGAGATATAGCTGACAATGGCATTAGCATTTGTGATGATATATAATATATATTCAGTATTATAAGTAAAAGTACATTGCATGTCTATTGTAATCTAAGGTTCAAGCCTGATCAATTTAGACATACAAGACAATATCTTTAGGCTTGGTCATATAATGGGAGTTACTGTCTCTCTACACAACCATTCATTTTCAGTGAGGATTTTCAATATTAGTATAACTTGCTTTTAATAAAAGCATACTTATAATTCAGCAATTATGTTCTATGTATATATAACAATATCATAAGCAAGTCTATGAGATTTTGTCCTGATCATTACTGCTTAATGACTGTGCTACTCAACCAATTTAATATTTGCAGGGCATTTTAATAATTAAACAGCAACTCCTTTTTTACCTATAAAAAATGCCTAATAACAAATAGCTACATTCATGAACCATAATTGTCTTACTGTCCTTAAGGTTGAGTACACTAGCTGCAATGTGTTTACAAATATGTTATATAGTTCCAGTCAAGGACTTAAATATATTAAATTTTCGTAAAATTAAGTTAAATTATAGTAATTTACTTTGGTGATGTTATTAGAAAAGATTGTAGTAAAGTCTGTATGTGTTAACTGTTCATACAGTTTCTTTCAAGTGATATACTTCTTTTTAAGCCTTGTATGCTGTTTATGTGTACAATTCAAAATGAATAACAAATGTTACAATATAATAAAACATCATGCATGTGTTGATACCTTCTAAATTTGTTAGGTGCTTCAGTGTACTTTTAATATTTGTTAAACTGTAAAAGCACTTTGCCATCTCATAAATAGTGTGCTTGTCACTTTAAGAAGCTTAAGAGCTTAAACCACACCCATACTGCCTTGTTTCAGTGCTTACATCACTCACAGTCTGTTTATTTTCGTTTTGTGCTGTTCGCACATTTGTAGAGGATTTAACAAACACTAGTGGATTCTAACTGAAGAATTTCCATTCTAGGGGTGGTAAAATAAGAGTTTTCAGATCGTGGTCATGGCAGAAAGCCAAAAATAAAATAAGTGAAGCTTTTACAGCTTTTTAAACTGATCATGAGTTAATTAAACTGCTATTAGATTTCTTAACATTAAGGGGCAGATATACAAGCCAGACAGTTGTTTGTTAGTTAAAAAGGCACTTTTAGCATCAAAGAATAATTAACTACTTTTCAAAGCACTTTTTGGACAGTTATTACTATCAGCTTCTATATATTATTATGCAAATTAAATGCAACAGTTTAGATATTTCATGCAGCTCAGTGTAATTAAAATAAAAGAATCATGTTCATTTAAGCACACCACATTAATATGTCAGTGTAAATGCATCATATTCTATACTAGCAGTAAACGGCAGGTAATTTATAAATGAATTATCTAAATATCATTTAGAGTTAGAGAAATCATGACTGTAGGTAATTACACTGTGATAAAGAAATATATGTTACCTTGCTTTCTTTAGGATTGTTTCCTTTAGTTATAAAATGTCCTGTTTATCCTGTATTTATATTGCTTCAAAGACTGACACATATGTAAAGCATAAATGCTTTTAAAGAAGACCTTTTTTACCTTACAGAGCAAATAGAAAACAATAATGTTTGCCCTTTTCATGTGTTTCTGAGTTTCTTCATTTTCTTGTCAGCAGTGCTCCATTTATTCTTTTCTGCATGTCTCTTTACCTCAAAGGAGCTCCAATCCATTTATTACACATTATCCAAGGTTTTATTACCTGAAAGATAACAGACTGTTGTTTGTAGAGTGTCAAAAGTTTTAGGACCTTCAGTAAAAAAAAGTTATTCTTGCAGGGAACCGCAGGTGAACTTTAAATTGCCTTTTTACAATTCCTTTATCAGAGGTAGACATTCTTTTCTTGCAGTGCATCTTGAGGGTCAGCCTGCCCCTCCTCTCCAGCCCCCAGCACAGCCACCTTCGGGCCATGAAGGTGCAGTGGTGACTGCCCATGGGTGGGGTTCTCAGCCCCACTGTATCCATTTGGGGGCTCATGGGTGTGTGATTCCCAACCACCCTCCCCATCCAAGGTGTTTACCTCCCCACATGTGTCAAATGCTGCAGCTGCCTGATGTCTTGTCTGTCTTGTCTGTCTTTCTACCAAACTTACCTCACCAAAAATGTCTATTATCATTCCCCAGCATCCCACTCTCACCTAATAAAAGGGCATTTGTTTCCCAAAAAAATATGCCCCATACATAGCTGTCCATTTTGCACACATGTCCACTGGACACATGTAATCTGGTCTAATTGGCTTGACAACACATTACTGTTGTCCTCACCCCTCTCTCAGGGGTTTGAGTGTCCACATTCACCTTCAAATTCTGTAGAATTGGACAGCTATTGCTTTAGACAAAATGGACAGCTATGGACCTTTCCTACACCTATCCTGCACTTCCCTATCAACCGTTCATACTGTACTTCCCTCTGCATGCCCCTTTTTCACCAGTTTCCTATCATCCCTTTTTCTTTTCTTTTAAAGAAATTAGCACAGGGGTAAGTGGGAATAAGCAGTGCTAAGTGAAGCTAAATTTGATTAACCATAGCTTAGCATCACTTAGCATTGCGCAAACTAGTGCAAACCCACTTACAACTGCTTAAAAGTGCCTTAATCACTCTGTAGCCATCAGACCTTGTTCTGCCCAGCAACAAACTAGTCAACACTGCCAAGTCTTGAACCCGGGATACTGTGCTCTACCATCACAGTAACATACAACTACATCATCTGAGCTGTGAGAATTTGTCATGCTTTAACAAACATATCATGTATTCTGGTCATTTAACATTAATAAAAAAAAACTTCAGTCCAATGTCTTGAACCATGACCCTCTACACCATAGTCAGAGCAATATACCACTAAACCATCGGAGCTGTAGGAATAGGTATTGCTTTTTCAAACATATCATGCAATAGAGGCATACAACATTAAGGAAAAAGCTCTGTGGAATCATTCATGTGTTGTATATAGACATACACACACATATTATATATATATATATATATATATATATATATATATATATATATATATGTTGAAAAATATATATGTAAAAGTAGATACATAATATAAATATATAAAGGAAGGAAATATAGATAAATAGATAGATAGATAGATAGATAGATAGATAGATGGATGGATGCTGAGCAAACCATAGAAGTGAAAAAATAACTTATTAAAATCAAAACTCAACTTATTGCCCGGTATTTTAAATAAATCACTGAGATTCAAAACAGTTGATTAAGCTTTTGTTCTATTAAGTGAAATAACTTCTTCAGAATAATGTTACAAATGAAAAGTCAGTGGTATTAACAGTAGAAGCAATACATGTGACAGAGTCATATCCAATAGTGTGAAACTATATACATGTACAGTAATCAATAATTACATACCTTATGTTATGAACTATTCAATGACTGTAAAATAATTAGAATAACATTAATAGTGTTTACATAATGAATATTAAATTCTCTAAACCATTTGAGAGGGCATTTAATATTGCAGCTTTCATTTAAACCTGGTGCCATTTCCGAATTAAGCAGCAGCTGCCACATAAGCTCTCTAATGTCTAAAAATAAATCTGTGTTGCCAAAAAAAAAATTGATTTGTTCTAGTACCAAGAAATGGAATTTAACAAATGATCTATAAACTGTACTATGTTTAGCAAGAGCATTATATGTATTTCCTTTTCTAATGGCACCCAAGTGTTCCTTAATACGATCTGACAATTTTCTAGAGGTTTTATCTATATAAAAACTTTCACATGAGGAACATACAGCTGTATAAACAACTGAGACAGAATGGCAGTCAAAAAATCTGGGAAGTGTAACAGTAAAATTGCAGTGTTTAAAAATATAACTAGATCCAATACAAATGTACTGACAAAATAACACATTTAGTGCAACAATGGATTCCCTTGGTGATGCAAGTGTCTTTGATAGGGTTAATAAGGAACTTTTTGTCTCTGTTTTCAATGTGTAGACAAATAGATTTTGTTCTTTTAAAAGAAAATGCTGGAGTGGGACCTAGAACAGAGCAGATGTGTTGAGTATAGTCTAAAAAACAGTTCTTATAAGTGTTTTTTCCTGTAAACTGTAAAATGTACTTCTCCATCAGATCTTAGCTCAATTTTGTATTTAAAAAATGTATAGAAGCACCACAATCAGATATGACAAAATTGAGAAATCCTATGCTTTTTTCATGTTCATGTTTTTTCATGCTGTTTAATTCGGAAATGGCACCAGGTTTAAAAGAAAGCTGCAATATTAAATGTGCTCTCAAATGGTTTAGCTAATTTAATATTCATTATGTAAATATTATTAATATTATTCTATTTCTTTTACAGTCATTGAATGTTTCATAACATAAGGCATGTACTTATTGGTTACTGTACATGTATATAGTTTCACACTATTGGATATAATTATGTCACATGTTTTGCTTCTACTGTTAATACCACTGACTTTTCATTTCTAACATTATTCTGAAGAAGTTCTTTCACTTAATAGAAAAAAAGCTTAATCAACTGTTTTGCGTCTCAGTGATTTATTTAAAATACTGGGCAATAAGTTGAGTTTTGATTTTAATATATATATATATATATATATATATATATATATATATATTTATATGTGTGTGTGTGTGTTTATGTAACATACATTGCAGTCATACCTCAGAACCATCCCTCTCAACCTGCAAGAAACCTGTACAAAGTCTATAAAATGGGGAGGAATGGGCCACATATAGGGGCATATTTCAAATATCACTGTTAGAAACGAAAACATTTGCTACAGCAACAGGGTACATTTCAGCAGACAATTACTGAAGGATATGAGGATGGAAACTGAAATGTTATGTCATTTATTTACAGACATAGATCCTTGGATCATCACAGTGATTAAACAGACAAATACAAATAGATTGTGGAACAGAACAAAATTATGGCCAAAAATCTGGACATTCTATGGAAATCCTGGCAGTGGAGAGGTATGCTCAGAACCCCTTAGTGCAATGAATTTGGACTAAGCCTGACAAAGGCATGAAAATATGGGCATATCAAAAATACGTGAGGAGATAAGTTGAGAAAGTTGATGTAGTCACAGGGTATGTCCTAACATATATTGACTGAAATATTACAAGTCTTGGAGTCAATTGCGTCTCTTTAGTTAGTGACCTCAATACCCACATCATCCTACTGATGTGTCAGGAATACACAGCAGTTATGGGAACAGCACCAAAGATATCATCCAGACAACTGGACATCCTATGATTATGTGGACATAATACAACATTAGGGAAACTACATAGAGCTACCCAGCAATATCCAAACTACAATCAAACTGACATAACGCTACCCAAGTCCAGCTCTGGGGTTGTATACATGCATTTGCAAATATAACAGGAACTACAGGAATGTAACACTAGTGGAAAACAGACACTGGTGTGGAAGTGTATACCCACAACCAATTGCATCACAGTCACAGCCCCATACCGGTAAGCAAACTGAAGACTACAGTATAATGACTGTGTGAGCAATAATATCCCATTTGCCACTCACACATTACTCCTACATAAACTGCCCCAAGTCACGGTATAGTGGCAATCTTGAGGTGTTATGGGACATGTTATGGTCTGCCCGTACAAACATATACAGGAAATAGAGAACCAGAAACTGGAGCAGCATGCACAGCATACTTATCAACCTCTTAGAGCAAGAAATCTGGATAAGACAATACATAGAAGTGGGAAAAATGCCCAAAAATAGGAACAATTTTTATATATTCCACTTACAAACTTAGAAAGTTTATAAAATAATAGGTTTTGCATTATCATGAATTTTCTGAAGGGTATAAAGGCTGAAACTCAAATGTCTGTCATTAGTTTCTAATTTTGGTCTTTAATGATTTGCCACTAAATTGTCAGAAAACAAGTTTATGAAAAATGGAACAAAAATATGAGGCAAAAATCAGTACAGTTGAGAGGTATGATGCACAGTCAGATAGAAAGGTCCCATGACGCTCACATGTACCGCCTCCCTACACAGCCCAAAGAACATGTACACACAACACCGCTACACAATCCTGACAGTCTGCTAACAATGGCCAGACATACATTTCTCAAATGTACAGTTTCCCACAGAATGTATAGGCACAGGACTCATATCTATGGGCACTTTCATTACGGAGGTCTGCAGAGTTTATGACATCACTGGGATGGTAGCAGGAATGAAGGCAATAAATAATGATACTACATACCTCTGAACCTCTTAGTACATGACATCTGGACAAAGCCTGACATGATTGGGAAGCAGAGGGCCAAGCACACGGGTATATTGGACATATTGCTGTTATAAATTTAGACAGTTGCTGGTCTTACCCAGTTTGTTGCAACATATCTTTTCCGAGGGATATGAAGTCAGTAACACCAATGGATGTTAGCATTTACTGGCTGCATTTCCCAAAGTATCCTACTGATTACCCAAGGACAACTGTCTGGGGAACAGACCAAACATATGATCCATGCACCTGTAGAGTGTTCAGACCTCTGGACAGTGTAGAGGTATGACCACATTCATGTAACAAAATGGAAATCCCCTGCCAGCTACCAAACATGCCCCGCAGCACCTTATGAAGCACAGTAAGATCAACATGACACTCCCCCACATCAGCTCTGGACAATTACCAGTGTATATTCAAATATAGCATGCACTACAGAGATGAAACTGTAGTGAAAAGCAGATAGTGGTGCAACAATGTCCATCCAAAAACATTTGCACCACAGTCACAGCAACATACCAGTACCCAAAATGAACTGTAGAGTAGAATGACTGTCTGAACAAACATATCTTGATTGCCAGTCACACACTACACCGACATATATTGGCCAAAATCACAGTGTACTGGGAATCCTGAGATGTTATAGGACAATTCACAGTCTGCCCCTACAAGCATACAGACCTGATAGATTACCAGCAGCCATAGCAGCATGCACAGTCTGATAGGTAAAGGATGTATAGCACTCACATCTGCTACTCTCCCTGCCCAGCCCAGCAAACATCTGCACAGAACACTGCTACACAATCTTGGCAGTCTGTTCACAATGGGCAGACATGCATAACTGTCATATGTACAAATTTCCACAGAATTTCCAGGGTGTAGAACTATAATCCTGGCCACCGCCACATACCATGGCCAGGAGTCTGCTAGGTTACTGGGATGATAACTGGAGTGCTATTGGTAATTAATGATATACCATACCCCTGCACCTCATAATGCAGAGCATCTGGACAATGCATGACGTACTTGGGGGACAGGGGGCTAAAACGAGAGACATATCACACATAATGGTGTTACAAGCTGAAACGGTAGCTGGTGTTACACATGTTGTTGTAATATAACATCCCTGAAAGATATGATGTCTGAAACACCAATGGATGTCAACAGTTAGTGACTACAATCCTCACATTATCCTACCAATCCCACGAAAACAGACATTGTTTGCGGAATAGACCAAACATAGGCAAACCTCTGGCCAGTCTGTGGACAACATGCCAGTTGAGAGGTATGTCAGAGGCATGTCACTGTTAGATGTCAGGTCACCCTGTAAATGCATATCTAGATGAACCCTGTCAATCTAGCAGCCCTCCAATGTGTATAAAAGAACTAATGGCATACAACCTATACCCAATTCTGAAGCTCTGTCCCCCATGTTGTTGGGCTGTCTCCACATGTCCTGTCCTGTGAGGTATTCCCACCTACTGTCTGTGAAACTGTAGTCTCCACACCTCCGTAATGTCCCCTGCACAGGCAAGGAAAAGGGACAAGTCCCACATGAAGGATGTCCCATATGCTGGAACTAGCAGCAGTGTCTAGACCCAAACCATAATGCTACGTGAGCACCAATATAGCTGTATGGCCGCAGCAATACCTGACAGGAAAACATCAAGCCCCTCAAAGTAGCCAGAACACCTGTGGTAGACAGCAGCAATACACAACTACCATTATAGGTGTAAATAATCACAGGATGGGCCAAGAAGGAACAGGTGCCTCACTGGAAGCCATGTCACAATGTTCTGCAGAGCAAATAAGGTCACAGGTGTTGCACCCTAAGGCTGTCTTTGAGTGTAAACTAGATACATCCACCAAGGCCAATCACTAAACAGCTCTGCATATTGTTTTTACTGTACCTGTGTAGATTCTAAACTGTTTGCACTTTAAAAAGTTATTTTTGTTTAATTTAACTGTTACGCTAACACACTCAAGTGCACTAGCCGTTTTATAGCATTTACTGTTTGCTACTGTATCTTTTTCTTCTGTCTCTGTAAAAAAAAAAGAAAAAAAATCCTTGTTTTTCCGCTTTTATGAACTAGAATAGTCCAGTCTTCAGATTTTGCTGATCTCTGGTCTTTGTCTTAGTTCCTGTGCTATCCATATCCTTATTTGGATAAGAGGAAACTTCTTTGTTCACCAGTGGGAGTGGGGAGCACTGATCAGCCTATTTGTCCCTAGAGGAGTGGTTCCAGCCCAGCAACTTGTAGTTTATTGGCCATTTTGGGTCAATTCCTGGCTCTTTTCAACCCCCTGCTATAAAGCCCGTTTTTGCACGCTTTTTCACTTGTATACGACTTAGCACAGTTCCTTGTGGTGTCCTGCAGAGTTCTACAAGCAGCAGAGAGTGAAAGAGTGACTTTCCTTGATTTTTAAGTATTTTTCCTGGCTTTCGCTTTAATTACTGCATCTCGACTGCATTTCGCCTAAAACAGCTCTGCATATTGTTTTTACTGTACCTGTGTAGATTCTAAACTGTTTGCACTTTAAAAAGTTATTTTTGTTTAATTTAACTGTTAGGCTAACACACTCAAGTGCGCTAGCCGTTTTATAGCATTTACTGTTTGCTACTGTATCTTTTTCTTCTGTCTCTGTAAAAAAAGAAAAAAAACAAAAAATATCCTTGTTTTCCCGCTTTTCTGAACTAGAATAGTCCAGTCTTCAGATTTTGCTGATCTCTGGGCTTTGTCTTAGTTCCTGTGCTATCCATATCCTTATTTGGACAAGAGGAAGCTTCTTTGTTCACCAGTGGGAGTGGGGAGCACTGAGTAGCCTATTTGTCCCTAGAGGAGTGGTTCCAGCCCAGCAACTTGTAGTTTATTGGCCATTTTGGGTCAATTCCTGGCTCTTTTCAACCCCCTGCTATAAAGCCCGTTTTTGCGTGCTTTTGCATGCTTTTGCGTGATTTTGCGCAAAGTTGCTCATAGAGCAGCATCGGGCAGCGCCGGTTAATCAAGTTTAAACTATTTCTGGCTCCGTAAAGTCTACTCTTCAATTTTTACCTTAGAACTGCTCTACTTGCAATCTAAACAGCCTATACTCTATCTGAAAAGCTCAGCAATTGCTCCTAAAGCATTTTTTATACAGGTAAAGCACTCTTAAACAAAAGAAAGTGCTTCATTCACCTAAATTCCCTTGAGTACCCATTTCCCTATAGGTCCTTTCTGACTCAGTTACACAGCTATCTTTTTCACTATTCTAGCATGTCAAAGGGTCAGTTGCTGGCGTCCTCTCCTGTTCAGCTGGTGAATCTGGGAATCTTGAGGCAATGTTACAATTGCCTCATGTACACAGACAACCCTCTCCTCCTCCCAACAAATACAAATACATGTGAGAGATGCAACTATATAGCCAAACTGGAGGCTGAGCTCTCTCAACTCAGTACTGGCAAGACCAGTCAGGAGGAGAAGGTAACCACGCACACCACAAACCTAGTCTCACATAGAACTATCACAACTGCAAACCAAACACATAAACACACAAAAACATACTCGGAGGCACTGACTAAAAATCTACCAAAACAACAGAGGCCTCCAAAGCAGACACCCAAGCAACCGCCACCTCAAGACATAGCACATGCAACATATAGTTCACAAAGTCAGTGCGCTAAACAGTCACAGCCCTTAAGGCCAAACAACATGCCAGACACACTTGTAATAGGTGACTTCATAGTCAGACACACTGACGTCCCGCTCACCAGACTGAACAAGGAAAAGGTCACAGTAAGCTGCCTGTCGGGAGCTAGAATCTGCCACATAACACAAGCACTCAGGTCACTCCACAGCAAGTACAAATATGACTCAGTCATTGTACATGCCGGTGTGAACGACCTGAGACATACCTCCCTGGACTACATGAAAAGAGACATAGAGGAGCTCTCTGATTATGTAGCCCAGGCCGGTATGACCCTGACCCTGAGCAGCATCTTACCCTCACCAAGAATGATGCCACAGTACAAAGACAAAATGATCAGTTTTAACAATTGGCTTAATTACTGGTGTCATTCTAAGGGGATCCAATGTCTGTCTGCTTGGGATGACATGCTCGACAAGCCACGCTGCTTCGCAAGGGATGGCTTGCACCTGTCACCCCTGGGCTTCCGGATATTGGCCAAGGCTCTTGCCACCCCCATAGTGCCTTTTTTAGGCAAGGCTCAAATGACAAACTTACCTCCCTAGAAAACACAAGTGGAAAAAAACTAAGGGTAATGCTGCTCAATGCCAGAATTCTAAACCTCAAGATGCATGCTCTCGAAGCCCTCTTCAGTATGGAGAACATCGATGTCTGTGCAGTGACTGAAACCTGGTTCAAGGCTCCTGAGAGCACCCCGGCACTATCAGGTTTTACCTCATATCATGCTTTCCGGCCCCAAAACTTGGACCGAACCACAAAAGGAGGGGGAGTATCCATATTCATCAAAGATACCCACACCTCCAGGTTAGTGGCAACGCATGAAGCATCGGAGACCATCCAGGTGCAACTAACCATAGGCAAATCTGCCTTACAGTTTGTAGCATGCTACAGACCACCCTCTCAAACTCAGGAACCCCACACAGCCTTCCTGAAGACACCTGGAGAGTATGAATGTCTCTCCAAATACCATCATATTGGGAGACTTCAACTACCCAAACATAGACTGGGAACATTACTCAAGCCCCAACACCCTAGCCCATAGGTTCCTAGAATTCATAAACTCAAATGCGATGGAACAACTAGTCACCATTCCCACAAGAGGAGACAATATACTAGACCTGATCATCACAAACATGGGGACAAAATGCTCCACACCAGAAGTATATCCCTCATTGGTAAGATCAGACCATAAATTAATCTCACTGGAAATCCACATCCCGCCCCCACCCCCTGCACAAAAGCCACAGTGAAGAACTTCTCAAAAGCCAACTTCACACTTCTTAAGACTGAAGTGGTATCTTTCAAGGCCCCTGGGCCAGTGGAAACCACAACCCACACTGCTGAATCCTTTACAAATGCCTTCTACGGGCACCTTCAAGAATGCATGGATCATGCAATCCCAAATAAAACCAAGACCCATCCCCCCAAAGGCAGGCACCCGGTCTGGTGGACCCCAGCCATAAACAAACTTTACAACAGGAGGAGGAAGCTACTGCATGACAGAGCAAAATCCCTAAAAGGGAAGGCATCTCTGATCAGTACTAGCAAAAAACTGCGATCACTCATAAAATCATCCAAGGCCAACTTTGAGAAAAAAATCGCAAAAGACACAAAAGACCATCACAAGGCCTTCTTTAGCTATATTAGAAACCTGGGTGAAAACTCCCAGATATGCTCAGAGTTAGTCCAAAATGACACAAAATACACTGAACCCACTGACATTGCCAACATTCTGGCAGACAGGTTCAGTACAAATTTCTGCTCCCCCTCCCCCCCAAAGGAGAAATAACTATCCCAGCAGAGTGTAGCCTCCCTAACATCTCAGATGCCCAGGTGAGAGCCGCCCTCTCTAAAGCTAAAAACACAGCATCAATAGGACCGGACGGTGTCCCGGGCTGTGTGCTACATGAACTCCAAGAGGAACTAAACCCACACATAAGGCTGCTGTTTAATCTTAGCCTTACTACAGGATACATACCCAAAGAGTGGCGTATGGCAACAGTGGTCCCATTTCACAAAGGCGGTGCTTCTACGGACACTGGAAATTACCGCCCATAAGCTTGACGAGCCTGGTCTGCAAAGCTATGGAGAGGATCATTATGGAACTCATAAACAAAGACATTGGGGACCTACAGACATTGGATCCTACCCAATTTGGTTTTGTCAAGGGCAGATCTTGCCTTTTGAACTTGGTCGACTTTTTTGAAACAGTCACTAAGGCCATTGATGAGGGTAAGGCAGTTCACACAGCCTACCTTGACCTTGCAAAAGCCTTTGACACAATACCCCACTCGGGCATCATAGACAAACTCACCAGCTTAAATGTAAACCCATATGTCACAAGATGGGTTTCCAACTGGCTCAAGGACAAAACCCACAGGGTCAGAGTTGCTGGAGCTATGTCAGACTCTAAGCTATTCACAAGCAGTGTCCCACAGGGCTCAGTCCTGGGACCCCTCTTGTTCGGCATTTATTTTTCCGAGGTACAGGCAAACATAGGAGGATTGTGGCTGACAATGTTCGCAGATGACTGCAAACTGGGCGCCATAATTGATACTCCAGCGGACACAAGCATCCTTCAGAGAGGCCTCATAGAAATGGATAATTGGTGCCAGAGCCATGGCCTTAAGCTGAACGCCAAAAATGTATAGTCATACCCTTTGGGAAAAACAAGGTACCCACAAATTACCACATAGGTGGTAATCCATTATGTACGGAAAAGGTAATCAGGGACCTAGGGACCCAGGTTGACAGTAACCTCTCATTTGACACTCACATTGCCAAAGTGGTTAGGAAGACCTTTTATATTGCCCACCTTATCATGAAGGGTTTCACATCTAGATCAAGAGAGGTCATTGTGCCCCTGTACTCTTCTCTTATCAGGCCAATGATTGAGTACAATGCTTCATTTGGGATGTATCTTACCCGACACCTGCAGCAGTTGGAAAGACCCCAAAAGTTCCTCACCAAGAGGATAAAGGGTCTTAAACATATGTCATATGCTGCCCGACTGAAAATACTCCAGCTCTATTCAGTCGCATACCACCTACTCAGAGGTTATCTGTGCCTGACGTACAAGGCCATGTCCAACCCAGAATTAATGGACATGCTCCACCTCAGAAAATCCAAATCCATCAGAGCCACGAGAGCAAGAGACTTAAACCTCAACACAGAAATAAATAGGACGTGCTGGAGGGACAGATTCATAACCCAGAGGCTCCCTACACTCTGGAACAGAATCCCAATCCATGTTAGTCAGAGCCCCTCACTAACTCTATTCAAGAGAAATCTTGACGACTGGATGGGAGATCGTAGGTTTACCCCGGGGGTCATCTCTGTGTCACTACTAGACAGAGGCACAGTAAACTAAACCCTAAATGGGCGTAGTATTCTCATCCTAAGGGGTGGTGAAAGCCACACACACTCTGGCTAGGCTTATAAATGCCCTAGGGCAGATAGCCTAGTACGAACCTATGAACCTATGAACTAGGCCTTCCAGACATGCGTCTGCAGTTCCAAAGGCAACACATTTATCTGCTCTGTAGTGTTGGTCAGTAACACCACATACACGTATGCCATAGATATAGGCAACCTGCTGCAGAAAGGTGAAGTGTAAACATCACCCCCTGCCCCCCATAGGTACACATATACATGTACAGCACCTGCCACCCTCCCCTCATGATCAGGAAGCAGGTCTGTAATGCCCTCTCAAAGGCAACACATAGAGGTCTCCATAGGCCTGATACCATTCCTGGCTGCATCCTACATGAACACAGGCATGGGTTCTCAGACCCATTCTGCAATGCAGTCAACCACAGCCTGAGCACTGGTGTCATCTCATCTGCACAGAGGTCAGACAGAAAGTTGATGGAAAAAAGGTTATGCAGTAGCATGAATGTTCTGAAGGATACAAGTCTGAAACTGAAATGTATGCCATTATGTCATGACAGCAGTCCTCAATGACATGGCCGAAAAACTCAATACTCTCAATTTAATAAAATAATATAATATTAATATCCAATAGGAGATAAATAAAAATATACAACTCAAATCCTCAAAACAAGATAGTGTAGTGGTCAGAGTTCCAGCTTTGCATAGAGGGATACATGTTTTGAGTACTTCAACAGGCAATCCAATTTTATATGGGAAAGCAGTGTTAAAAGTAATATTTTTATATTAAAATATGTGATAAGTTATTTTTGTCAAACAGGGTAGTGTAGCTGGTGTAAAATGGATGTGTGAGTGCATATAACATGTGAAACACCCATATACACATGTGTCCCATACAGCATAGTTACACCCCTTACTACTATAACGAAAGCACATAGAACCATGCCATGTAATGGAAATCATATACACTTACTAAATATCATTAGTGTGATATTTTATAAGAATGAACTGTGAGCAATGGTTAGCAATGCTCCGCTATGCTTAGCAGTTTTAAGCATTGTTCAGACATGAATGATAAGCAGCAGGTAGCTCAGTTAAGCAGATTTGCACACTGGTAAGCGCTACTAAAAGATACCTACACAGTTTAAGGGCCTAATAGTTTAACCGTATGTTGGCATCACTTAGTATTGTGCAAACTTGTGCAAACCCACTTACAACTGCTTAAAACCTACTTAAACACTTTGTCTATATCAGCCTCTTCTGACCAGCAACGAAATAAACAGCCCTTGAAGATTTTAAACCCAGGACCATGTATAACATTGTCACAGTAACTTACCACTAAGCCATCTGAGCTGTAGGATTTCCTGCTGTTTTTCATTCAAACATATCAATAAGGAAGAAACATAGTGGAATCACTAATGATTGGTATTTACAAATATATAATAAAACATATACCTATATAGATAGATATGTATGGAGGTACATATATATATCTATATATATATATATATATATATATATATATATATCAAACAATATATAGATATATTACTGATAAAGACTGAGGTGTATGTATATATATATATATATATATATATATATATATATATATATATATATATAAAGATATATATATATATATATATATATATATATATGGTTTACTAACAAAATGTCGATCGCCCATCGTCGAATGTACATCCTGTCAACTCCTTTATGCGAAAGCTGTAATGCCGATTCCTCAAGATATCGAACTAAAACACTGAACGTCGACATGTCCGACCGCTACACCACAAAACAAGTGCTACCATGGGTCCAACGGGGGCAAGATTTTGCATTTCGGAATATCGGTGTTCGACAGCCCAACAGTCGCTGTTCAGAGTTCGCGTTAGTGGTGTCGATGATGGGTGATCGACATTTTGATAGTAAACCTAGATGCACACACACACATATATATATATATATATATATATATATATATATATATATATATATATATATATGTATATATAAATATGTACATATATATATATATATATATATATATATATATATATATATATATATGTATATATATATATATATATATATATATATATGTATATATAAATATGTACATATATATATATATATATATATATATATATATATATATATATAAGGGAAGGTATGAAAAAAAACAAAACAAATTTACACACACACACACACACACACACACACACGCGCGCGCGCGCGCGCACACACATTGCAGATCTCTCAAACCTCAGAACACCTTAGTACAAGGGGTTTGGATGAAGCCAAAAAAAAGTTGGGGGACAAGGGTATGGAAATAGGTACACACTGGAACTAATTAGGTAGTAAACTGAGGACGTTGCTGCAGTAACACTGTCTGTCTTAACATAAGTTGAATGCAATATCACATGTCTGAGAAATCAATTGCCTGTCATTATATAGTGAGTCCATTCCACACATCATCCCACTGAATTGTCAGACATACACACCTGTCATGGGGAGCAGACCAAATATATGAGCCAGACAACTTTAAATCCTATGAACACCTACAGAGTTGAGAGCAAATAAGTGCAGCTATGTAACATTAAGGAAACTACACTAAGCTGACAAGCATGTCACCAAGCACCATCCAAAATACAGTCAGGACAAAACCACACTAACCTAAAGCAGCTGTGGGGAATTACACAGACATTAGCTAATACAGCATGCACTACAGGTATGTAATTTCTACTGAAAAAAAGATACCAGTGTGAAAGTGCATATACACACACCCAATTGCACCAGAGTCACAGCAGCATACCGGTAAGCCTACCGAACACTACAGTATAACAACTGCATGGACAGATATATCTTGAATGACAGTCACACAATACCCCTACATATACCGTCCCAGGTCACAGTGTAGCCAGACTTGTGTGGTGGTATGGGACATGTTTCAGAACCCCATACAAACATGTACTGCTGATAGACCACCAGTAACCAAAGCAGCATGCACAGTTGGATACAAAAGGATGCTTGCCACTCACATCTGCCCACCCCAGCCTACACAGGCCAACTGATAAGTAAACAGTAGGCTGTTACAAATTATTGATAGGCCATACACAATGGCCAGACATACAACAACCTCCTGACTGTACAGAGTTCCACAGGTTGTCCAGCCTTTGCTCTCATATTTATGGCTCCTACCCCAGAACATGTGTGGGATTCCACATCACTGGGACGATATCAGGAATGACAGCAATAAATAATGATAGACCATACCTATCCACCTCTTAGTGCATGACATATGGACAAAGCCTGACACAATAGGAGTGCAGTGGCCCAGAAAAGGGGGCATATGTACAATAGTGCTGTTATAAACTGCAAAACTCATTTGCATTGAGGGGTATGGCAGTGTGGTAACACATCGAGTGTTTCATAGCTGAGGTACAGCTGTACACAACTAGCAGGACTGTAGAAGTGTTAGTGCATGTGCCACAGGGTTTATAGGGATATGGGGTGTATACAGGTAAGTGTATGGTAGTAGACATCAGCAGCTCTTGTAAAGTGGACAGTGGGAAGTGTATTGGGTGTAATGCACCTCAGATTGTAATCCACACCCCCAAAGGATTATGTGTCAACCAAACACACAGAGAATACTATTCTCACACACACACACACACACACACACACACACACACACACACACACACACACACACACACACACACACATGCACAGGATCACACTTGCTAGTGTTGGTTTTGGAACCCCTACTCATCTAGTTAGTGCTAATACAGTGTCAGTCAGTTATCGCTAGTGGCACAGAGCTTGTAGTATGGAGAGTGTTCAACAGTAAATGTAAAGTGAATTACATTGCATGCCCTTGTAAGGTATGGCAATGGGGGTGTACTGGGAGAGTGAGGCCTTAAAATGCTGTCTCCTACAAATGTACACACATACAAATACTTACATACACATGCACACACACACACACACACACACACACACACACACACACACACACACATACAAACTCACATTTGTCAGGACTCAGATTAGAACCCCTACCTATGCAGTTCATAGGTTCATAGGTGTGTACTAGGCTAATGGCCTTGAGGCCTTTACAGGCCTAGCCCATAGGATTACCCTGGCATCATGCCTCCCGACCTTAGTTCCCAGTGCTTCTGTTGAGTAAAGCCACTGGAGTAATCCCTGGGGTGAATTATCTATTTTCCATCCACTCATCAGGATTTCTCTTGAAGAGGGCCAGTGAGGTGTTCTGCTTAACATGTATGGGAAGTCTATTCCATAGCACGGGCAGTCTTTGGGTTTTGAACCTGTCCCTCTAGCATGTTCTGTTGATTGTGGTAATGAGGTTCAGGTCTCTGGAGCATGTGGTGTGGAGGGACTGGGATTTCTTTAGATGTAGCATTTCTAACATAGCTGGGTCAGACATGGCTTTGCAAGTCAAGCAGAGATCGCCTCTAAGTAGGCGATATGAGACAGAGAAAAGGTGGAGTTTTTTTAGTCTGTCCATATAGGACAAATGTATAAAGCCCAGGATCCTCTTTGTGAGGTACTTTTGTGGCCTCTCCAGTTGTTGCAGGTGTTTAGTGAGGTACATGCCAAATGGGGCACTGTACTCAGTGATTGGCCTAATGAGGGAAGAGTAGAGGGAGACAATAACCTCTTTCTTCCTGGATGCAAAACCCTTGGTAATGAGATGCACTACATAGAATGGCTTTCTGATGACAGTTGCAATGTGGTGCCCAAAAGAGAGGTTGCTATCAACCTGTGTTCCCAGATCTCTTATAACACCTTCTGTGTTCAGTGGACTACCATCAATGTGGTAATTTATTGGAGCCAGGTCTTTCCCAAAGGGGATGACAACATATTTTTTGGCATTGTGCTTAAGGCCATATTTCTGACACTAGTTGTTGGTCTCAGTGACGCCTTTCTGTAGGATGACAACATCACTCGGGGAGTTAATAATAGCTCACAACTTGCAGTAATCTGCAAACTTTGTCAGCCAGAGTCCCTTCATGTTGGCCTGGACTTCAGAGAAGTAGATACTAAACAGGAGAGGACCCAGGACCGAACACTGAGGACTCCACTCGTGACTGGTCAGCAGTCTGACTTGGAGTCAGCTACTTTCACACTGTGGGTACTACCTGTGAGCCAGTTTGCAACCGTCCTAGAGATATAGGGGTTGATGCCCAACTTAGTGAGTTTTTCTATGATTCCTGAGTGGGAATGGTATCAAAGTCCTTGGCCAGATGACGGTAGGCTATATGAACCACCTTGCCTTCATCCACAGCTTTGGTGACTGACTCAAAGAAGTTGACCAAGTTGGGTAGGCATGATCTACCCTTCACAAAACCAAACTGTGTGGAATCCAGAGTTTGGAAATTCCCTATATCCTTGTTTATTAGGGCCATGCTGATGCATTCCATAGATTTGCATATCAGTCTCATCAGGCTAACAGATTCAGTTCCCAGGTATAGTTCCCAGGTTCTGTAGTTGCTCCCCCTTTGTGGAGAGGGATAACTTTAGCAGTGTGTCATTCAGTAGGGACAAAGCCTGAGGTGAGGCTGTGATTAAACAGGGCACACAGTTGAGGTGCCAGTTAACTCTGTAGTTCATGCAGAACACAGCCAGGGATGTTGTCAGGTCTCATAGAAGCTGTATTCTTGGCCTTGGACAGTGCTTTTTTAACCTGTGCAGCAGTAATACTGGGTACCTAGCAATCTACTGGTATTGTGACTGGTCCCATGTGGGGAGAGAGGAGTAAATTTGGCACTGAATCTGTCGGCCAGTATATTGCAATATCTTTTGGCTCGGTATAAGAGGTACCATTGTGCAATAGCTCAGAACAAATCTGGGTATTGACGTGGAGGTTCTTTACATAACTATAGAAGACCTTGTGATTTTCTTTACTTTACTATCTACTGCAATTCTGTTTTCATAGCTAGCTTTAGAGGATTTGATGAGGGATCTCAACTTTTTGTTGAGGCTGATAAGGGAGTATTTCCAGTCCTGGGACTTCACCTTATTCCTTATCAATTTCCTCCTTCTGTTGTAGAGTTTGTTAATGGCAGAGGATCACCAGATTGGCTTTGTATTTTGGAGGAGAGTGTCTTGGTTCTGTTGGGTATGGCAAGATCCATGCATTTGTGTATGTGTTTGTACAGTACATTGGTGTATGATTTGTGGTCATGCAACTGATCTCCATTTGCATGGGTGCATGAAGTTAGCCACCTCTGTTTTTAGGAGCCCAAAGTTAGCTTTGGAGAAGATTTTCATGGTGGTTACCTTTGTGGGGTGGGGGGTTAGAGGGATGTGGATTTCAAAAGTGATTAGTTTGTGGTCAGATCTAACCAGGGAGGAGTTGACTACTGGTGTAGAGCAATGGTTGCCCATGTTAGTAATGACTAGGTCAAAGTTGTTGCTACCTCTAATGGGGGTAAGAATGAGCTGGTCCAGCGCATTGGAATTAATAAATTCCAGGGACCGTTGGGCAAGTGTATAGGTACATGAGTAGTTTTTCCAGTTAATAGAGCGGTAGTTGAAGTCACCCAGTATGAGAGTGTTTAGTAGGATCCTAATATTCTCCAGGGTGCTTAGGAACATGGAGTGTGAGTCTTGGGATATGGTTGGGGACCTATAGCAGGCTACAACCTGAATCACTGTCTTACCCAATATTAGCTGCACCTGAAGTATCTCAGATGAGTTATGTTGGTCTACTAGTCTGGAGGTGTGTGCATCCTTTATGAATATGGAAACACCACCACCTTTGGAGCTTCGGTCCAAATTCTGGGGCCGAAAGGTATGGAATGAGTTATAGCCTGGTAGTGCAGGAGTGCTTTCTGCTGCCTTGAACCAGATCTCTGTTATGGCACAAATGCTGATGTTCTCCACTTTAAGGAGTGCTTCAATTGAGTGCATTTTGAGATTTAGACCTAGCGTTGAACAGAATGACCCTGAAATTGCATTTGTTTGTAGCTGTTACAGTGGTAATGTGATCTTTGGAACACCACTTAAAAAAGGCACTATAGGGGTGGCAAGAGCTTTGGCCAGTATTTTTATTTATTTATTTATTTTATATTATATTTGTTGACTGGGCTAGTCTAACTGGATATATATCCATTTTCAGTAGAGGTCCGGGGAGAAAAGCTCCAAGCATAGGTAGTAACAAAACATAGAATATATACAATAGTAACATGAGAATGCTATACATTGTTTCCATTGTATAGGTAGTAACAAAACATAGAATAAATACAATAGTAACATGAGAATGTTATACATTGTTTCGATTGTACATGAGGAAAAATTTGCACAGAGTCTAATAGTAGGCCTAAGCTGAGATTAAAATTTGAGAAAAAGCAACATATGAGAGAAAATCAAAAAAAGAGTTTTTTTTAATATACTAGAAGGAAAAATCTCGTTAGGTTAGCTTAGTTGTTAATACGGTAGGGAACATAGAAGAGTAGAGTAGAGCAGTATAGAACAATAGAGTAGAGAAGTATTGGGAGTACAATGGGGGGCATAGAGGTATCAGTCTGGGTTAGAGCAAGGGCAGAGCCAATGTATTTTAAGATATTCTTTCAGGTGCTTTTTAAAAAGAAGTGAGGAAGTAAGAGTTGAGATTTCACTTGAAAGTTGGTTCCAGGTTTTTCCCACTGTGTTGGTAAAAAGTGAGTCCCCAGCTTTGTTGTTAGATTTTATAGTGGAAACTAGAAGCTTGTTAGCAGAGCGTAATGTTGCAAGATTTTTATAGGGAGTTATCAGATTAGTGAGGATTGGGGTATTATTAGAGTGGTAGAGGATCTTTTGTGTGATAACAAGTTGATGACAAAGTAGTTGGTTCTGGCATTCTAACCATCCCAGTTGTTTGAGGTTGTGACAGTGGTGAGCTTTGAAAGGAGAGCCAGTAGGCGAATCTGGCTATGTTATTATAGCTGGTTGATAGTTTGTTAAGGTTGTTCTTAGAAAGGTTGGTATATATATGGCAGAAGCATAGAAGAGGGTAGAGATCAGGTGGGTTTGGGCAATAGTGGTTCTGGTTATTGGGGTAAGGAAGTGTTTGATTCTATAAAGGGGGCCTAGTTTTCTGTTGACAGTCTTTATGGTAGTATTTATATGGCCATCATAGCTAAGTTTGTTGTCTATTGTTATTCCCAGGAGACAGGTTGTAGTGTCAGGGGAAATGCTAGTTCCATTATTAGAGGTTACTGAGAAGTTAATTTGTGGTGACTTTTGTGTAGGAACAAAGAGCAATAGTTTTGCTTTTTGGGGGGTTCAGGAGGAGGCAGTGTTCCATGAACTATGTTTCAACAATGTTAAATACTGTCTGGGTGAGGATCTGGAGTGAGGTTGTGGACTTGGCTGAACATATGAGAGTTGAGTCATCTGCATATTGAATGCAGGTGGCTAGAGGGATTTTGGCATTTAGATCATTAATAAATATTGAAAAGAGAAGAGGGCCTAAAATAGAACCTTGAGGTACCCCAATGTTCACAGGCAGGGGAGTAGAAAGATTATTATCCCAAAGCACAGCTTGCTGTCTGTTTTCTAAGTAAGATGCAAACCAGAGTAATGCTTGTGGGTTAAGTGACTGGGCTTTTAGTACATTAATAAGCAGATGACGGTTGACCATGTCAAATGCTTTTGAGAGGTCGATAAATAGTGCCAAGGAAAGAGAGTTATTGTTACCATTTTTGTTTATACAGTCAGCAAAGGATAGCAGGGTGGTAGTTGTGTTATGGAATGGTCGAAAGCCATGTTGGCAGTTAGCAAGTAGATTATTATGTAGAAGGTGGTGAAGTAGTTGTTGGTGGATACATTTTTCCATTATTTTAGCTATTGGGGAGAGTAAGGCAATTGTTCAAAAGTTGGAGAGCTCAGTAGATGACCCACCTTTATGTAGAGGGATTATGTGGGAGACTTTCCATATGGAGGGGATTGTGCTTTCAATAATACATCTATTTATAAGGATGGATATGGGATAGGCAATGACTTTAGTGGCAATTTGCAGGTATTCTGCTGGTAGGCAGTCAGCAGAAGGGGTGCAAGGTTTGAGTTTTTGAAGGAGGTTGCAAATGAGGGATGTAGGTACAGGTTGTATACAAAAGGTAGGAACTGGATTGTTGGTGGTATTCAGTGGGGAAGTGGTAATAGGTGGTAATGTATTAGCTAGAGTTTGAATGGCTTCAGTAAAGTACTTATTAAAGGTATCAGCAATTTGTTTAGAGTTATTATGGGTGATACCTGATGGGGTGGGTGTTTTTGAGTGTCCAGGCTGAAATAGTTTGTTAATGCCTGACCAGAACTTTTGTGGATTTTGTTGGTGGGTTTGTTGTAGGTGAAGGTAAAAGTTTTTTTTGTCTGGTAGAATGTCTTTTTTGGTGGCATTTCTCAATTGTTTAAAGTGAAGGTGATCTGATGGGTTTTTAGAGGCTCTCCATTTGGCCCAAATTTTATTTCTTAGAAGGATCTTTTGCCTAGTTTGTTTTGTGAGCCGTGGGGCTATTTTGGTCCTAGTTCAGGAGGTGCAGCAGGGGGCATGGTAATCTAGGATCTGAAGGAATCTAGTATTAAAGTAGGTCACTGCTTTATCTAGTTGCATATGATGCAGTGGTGTCCAGTCACATACTTTCAGTTCATTTTGGAAGTTCTCTGGTCGAAAGGGTTTTTTTGATCGGGAGGTTTTGAAAGTATTACAATTTGGGCTATGAGTTTTTTGTTTAATTATACAGGAAGAATTCCTGGTTTGTAAGTTTCAGGATGACTATTAATAAGGATCAAGTCAAGGATGGATTCTATACTGCTTGGTTTATGGATTCTAGTAGGGCTGGTTATTATATGTGAGAAGCCATAGAGATTTATGTTATAGATAGGATTTGGGGAGCAGCACTTAGCCCAGTCTATATTAAAATCACCTAGCACAATGGTTTCCTGAGGTAGGTGGGTAGAGAGGCAATTAAGTATGTTTTCAAGGGTTTTGATATTATTTCCAGGGGGAAGATAGGAGCAAATTAGATAGATAGATTTAGCGTTGTTGATTTGGAGTTTGGCAATAAGGGTTTCAGCATGAGTATCTGTGGGTAGGAAGGTATTGAAGGGTAAAACTTTGAGTTCTGATTTATACAAACTGGTTACTCCCCCACCCTTTTTGGTTTTGCGGTCACATCTCAGTATCCGGAAGCCCAGGGGGTGACAGATGCAGGCCCTGTCTGGCAAGGTATCAAGGTCTGTCAATCATGTCATCCCAGGCAGACAGATACTGGATCCCTTATAATGACACCAGAAACTTAGCCAGTTGTTGAAATCAATCATTTTTTGCTTGCAATGTGGTATCATTCTGGGTGATGGTAGGATGCTGCTCAGGGCTAGGGTCATACCTGCCTGGGCTACATAATCTGAGAGATCCTCAATGTCTCTTTTCATGTAGTTATTTGTACTACAGTGTTATGCAGTTATCGCAAGCACCAGGGAGTCTATAGGGTGAAGAGTGTCACAAGGTACTTTTAAAATGTATAACATCACCAGCCCTTGCAAAGTATGGCAATGCGGGGTGTAGTGGGTGAGAAGGGCATCTAATTACTTTCACCTACAACTTTACATGCTCGCAAACACTTTTATACACAGTCATGCACACACACACACACACACACACACACACACACACACACACACATACACACACACACACACACACACACACACACACGTTTGCCAGTACTGAGATTCATAGGTTCATGTGTTCATAGGTGTGTACCAGGCTAATGGCCATGGATCCATTACAAGTCTAGTCCATGGGAGTACCCTGGCATCATGCCACCTGACATTTCCCCAGAGAGTGTCTATCAACTATTGCCACTTGAATGATCCTCATGGTGACAGTTATATTCCCCATCCAGTCATCCAGATTTCTCTTGAAGAGGGCCAGTTAGGTGCTCTAATTGACATGTATGTGACATATAGTCCATAATGTGGGCTGCCTCTGGGTTATGGACCTATCCTTCAGCATGCTCTGTTGATTGTGGTAATGAGGTTGTGGTCTCTGTGGCATGTGGTGCAGATGGATTGGGATTTCACTAGATGTGGCATTCCTAACAGGGCTGGGCAGACATGGCTTTGTCAATCAAGCAGAGATCGCATATAAGTAGCCAAGATGTGACTGAGAATACTTAGAGGTATTGGACTCTGCCCATATAGTACAGTTGTTTAATGCCTAGGGTCCTATTTGTGAGGTACATTTGCAGCCTCCCCAGTTGTTGCAGGTATCTAGTGAGATACATGGCAAATAGGCCATTGTACGTGATGTTTGGCCTAATGAGGGGAGAGTATAGGGAGACATTGACCTCTTCCTTCCTGGGTGCAACATCCTTAGGTATAAGATATGACACTTAGAAGGACTTCCTGTCCACAGTGGCAATGCAGTGGTCATAAGAGAAGTCGCTGTCAACCTGTATTCCCAGATCTCTTATAACAACTTCTATGTCAAGTGGGCTACCAGCGACGTGGTAATTCATAGAAATCACTTTGATTTCAAAAGGGATGGTGAAACATTTCTTGCCATTAAGCCTAAGGCCAGTGTTCGGAGAACAGTCGTAGGTCTCAGTGGGGACTGTATGAAGGATGTCAACATAATTTGGGGATGTAAACATAGCACCCACCTTGCAGTGGTCTGCAAACATTTTCAGCCAGAGTCCCTTTGTGTCGGGCTGGATGTCAGAGGCATACTTACAGTACATGGGGGAACCAGGACCAGAGCCTGTGGTACTCCACTCATGACAGGTCAGCAGTCTGACATGGAGTCCACTGCCTTCACACTGTCGATTCCATCCATTATCCAGTTTGCAACCCACCTAGTGACATAGGGGTTAATGCCTAGCTGAGTGTGTTTGTCTGTGATTCCTGAGTGGGGAATGGTATCAAAGGATTAAAAGCCCCACCTATCTTGTTTTTGATACCATACTGTTGCATAGTTATTTCACTAGCACACAGCTTATAGGCTGCAGAATGTCTGCAGCTACTTCTACAGTGGTTGACAACAGTGGCATCTGTACAATGAACATTGGGACATGTACTGGGTAGACCACACTAAAAGATTGCAAACCCTCCAATGGATATGGTTTTCACACAAACACACACACACACACACACACACACACACACACACACACACACACACACACACACACACACACGCACACACACGCACACACACACACACACACACACTCACACAATTGCCAGGAAAGAGATTCAAACCCCTACCTATCTATTTATTGTTACTACAGTGTTATGCATTTACCACACTTACTGCTGAGCTTATAGGCTGAAGGGCGTCCCAAGTTACTTCTAAGGTGAGGGACATCAGCAGCCCTTGTAAAGTATGGCAACTGGAGATGAACTGGTTGTCGACAGCCACAAAATACTGTAACCTGCAGATTTACTCACATACAAACACACTTACACACACACATTTGACAAGACTGAGATTAGAACCCATAACTAACTAGTTTGTTGCACTATAGTAGCACACAATTATCACAAGCACCACAGAGCTTACAGGGCTGACAGCTGCCCAAAGGTATCTGTAAAGGTGACTGACATCAGCAGGACTGCTAAAGTAGGTTGATGGGAAGTGTACAGGGTGGTACACAACTCAAAATGGTACAATCCACACAGGATATGATTCTCACACACACAAACACACTTACTTGCCAATATTGAGATCAGAACCCCTGCCTACCTAGTGATTTGTGCTATAGTGTAACACAGTTATCACACCCACTACAGAGCTTATAGGGATGATAGCTGTTCAATGGTACTTCTAAGGTGAATTACAGCAGCAGATCTTGTGAAGTAAGGCAATGTGAAGTGTAATGAGTGGGACCAGTCTACTAATACTTAGACCTATAGACACACACACACACACACACACACACACACACACACACACACACACACACACACACACACATGCAGTTGATGGGATATTATAAACCCAACCTCAGTACATGCAACTGTTTACAAATGGCATGCCACTGTCCACAGCAGGACATCACTGTATGCCATTCAGGGTATCTGTGTGTGCGACTCACTCTGTGTCCCCCTGTGTCTCTCTCTCTCTCTATCACTTTCTGTCTCTCACTTCCTCACATCTATGCATGTGCATGCTTGACATATGTTATCTGTTGCCCATACATACATATATATATATATATATGTGTGTGTGTGTGTGTGTGTGTGTGTGTGTGTGTGTGTGTGTGTGTGTCTGTGTGTGTGTGTGTGTGTGTGTGTGTGTGTGTGTGTGTGTGTGTGTGTGTGTGTGTGTGTGTGTGTGAGGACAGTTGAGGTGTACATAGCTGTCTGTATGTACAGACATATATACACAATACATTCATATATTCCAATGTGGCTTCCAACATGTCCTGTGATTCTCAAAGTGTAGGAGCATGCCCAGTGTGACCTTCTATAGTTAGAGCGGGACTCCATTTCAGAGATAGGTGTACTCCAGTCCAGGGTTTTATGTGCTATAGCCATACCTCTCATGAGTACACAAGACTTTCCTCAGGGTACTGGGTTTGTTTAGCAGACATTCTCTGACATATCTGTAGTCTAACACTGCAATGTACTGTGTCATTACCAAGTGCCAGACATCCTCAGATCATCACAATGCTTTACCAGAGGAATACTAGTTTTATGATGCATAGACCAATATTATGAGGGCAGCTATGTACACCCTAACCCAACAAGGCCATTTTGTGAGGTGTGGCTACAGCCAGTTGAGGAATGATGTGCTTTGTAAAGAGTCCTGCAACCTGGTGATATACTGGCTGGGGATCTCCTGCTTCTGTGGTATCTTTCTAACCTGAGATGTCATATCTTTGTGTGGGAATACCTCTCATCTGTACATTTTTTGGCAGGTTGTCCAGGGGTTTGGCTAGATATTTCATCCTGTCTATGTAAATCTGTGTTTTTATGGCAAGTTAGTTACATATAATTGAAGAGTGATGTAACATAATAATGACATACATTACTGTTTCAAACTACAAAACCTTCAGACATTTCTCGCCACTGCAAACCCCTCACCCTACCAACTTTCTCAGTATGTAAGGGTGATATTTACAACACATGCTTATTATTGTGCCTTTTTTATTTCTGCCCTTGTCTAGATATCATGCTGTTAGAGGTTGGGAGTTATGGGTGTGGGTACAGAGTGCATTCTACTGTGCAGGCATGTCCATTATATGTAAAAGCAGACATAAGAAAAAAGGATTATTGAGAATAACCGCTGGCAACAGTACCAGAAAGCACTCATATTCACAAAAGCTTTGGCACCTCAGCTCCACATCCTTCAAAATATCCCTTATATGTGTAGTATATTCCACATAGCACTGTGACTTCTAGGTATGTCAGTGGCAGAGCAGTGGGTGTCACTGACATGCATAACAATTGACACTGCAGTCATCCACACATGGCCCTGTCAAAGACATCACTGTACCTAGGGCACTATGAAATGACTGCCAGGAGAACATGCTGGCCAGATCCTGACAGTATTAACCACACATACACATAGCTCATTGACCCCTGCATATTGTGGACAGACAACATGTTTTCATGTGTATTGGTACAGCCCTGCGAATGTGTGATATGCTGCTATTTCCCTGCAAACACACGTTACTGCATTTGTGTGGGTATATGAGGGGACATACCTGTCAACTGTACACATTTGCACAGACTGTGCTGATATTTGCTTTACATTTCAGATCCATTTACCATACTATTGTGCCCTGTCTTGGGGACTAGAGGCATATCAGTAAAGAGCATAGGTCAGATTGCAATGGCATACATTTGAGTTTCAGACTTCTTACCCTTCATAGCTTTACTGCAACTGTGGGTCTTGCTATGCTATGAATTCAACATTGCCACCATTTGTGTGCCTTTACCAGAAATTTATCTCTGTTTTTTTTTTACAGCTGACTTTCTGTGTGGACGTGAGGGGTAGATATGGGATCCCCACACTGACATCCAAGCCTGTGACCTATGACCCCCCATTTAGTTGTCCCCACACATATACTGCAGTGGGATTTGCCACCTTGGGTACTACTGCATAGTGTGTGGAAGCCAATTTTGGCCACACATTTCCTGGTGTCCCACATAGCTGTCAGTTGTGTGCTGCTATCCCAGTAAGCCACCTCATTCCCTTACATACATACAGCAATACCATAGATATGCTAGCAAAACATGCTAATCCATTCATTTATTGTTAAGAAGACTGACTTACCTTGTGCTTGTGGCAATTGTGAGGATGGTGCTTGAGGGCCACCTATATTGGATGCACACAATATACTGCCTATACATGGTAAGTTACAGGTAATGTGATGTGTGTGTTATCCAGTTTACTGTGTGTGTGAGTCAGAGAGAGGTGTCAGTCCCTGGAGTCCCTAAAGTGTCAGTGTGTGTGCTATGCGTTGCTTCTTTGCCAAGGCCTGAGAATACTGGTCATGCCTCCATCTGCCTACAGGAGCAGGCTCAGGAGCCTTCTCCTCTGAGTTCGTCTGTGCCTGGTGGGATCTTGGCAATGGTTATGGCTGTGTGGCCTTTACCCATGCTGTTCCTGCTGCAGCTGTTTCCAGTAGATCATATTGTGCAGCATGGCGCATACTAGGAACATATGTGCACATGTGGCTGGCTCCACCAGATATGTCAAGACAGTGGAAGAATGACTTAAGCATCCCAAACACATGCTCTGTTATGATCCTGGTTTGTGCATGTGCCTCATTATGGCATTCTTGTGTGGGTGTGTGTGCATTTCTGATGGGTGTCATCATCCATGGGTCCAGTGCATAGCCAACATCCCCCACCAGATGGCCATATGGGATGTCAACACTGGTAAATGACTGATACAGCTGTGACGAATGCCAGATGTGGGAGTCATGATAGCTTCCAGGGCTGCCAGCACACACATTCATGATAATGCCCTGGGCATTGCAAACAACCTGGCCGTTGATTGAGTGGAAGCCCTTGCGGTTTATGTAGACCCTACCCTGTTCACTATGTGGTGCTTTGATGTAGATGTGCATCCAGTCTATGGCACCCTGTACCTCCAGGTATTCTTCTACACGGTGAAAGAGACACATATTGCTGGTCTTCTCCTCATGGGTATTGGGGAAGTAAATGTGCTCACTGGCATGTGGTAGCATGGCATCCACGAACTGGTGGAGTATCCTGGATGCAGGTGCCTATGAATCCCTTATAATGTCCCCAGTAGGTCTTTGGAAAGTACCAGTAGCTAGAATAGCCTACACATACCTTGGTATCTACTGGAATGGGTTCCCCTCTGTTGGCTCTAGGTCTGATTTGAGCCGGCACAGCTCAGTGATTTGCTGAAGTATGTCTCTGTCACCCTGTAGTGCTCTACTATCTCCAGATCATGTAGTCTCTGGTAATTTACCCTGGGTCTGAACACATTTCTCCTCCTGCTCACTCTGTGGTGTTTGTCAGCATTATTCTCCTCTCTGCCCTCAGCCTCTAGCATATACTGATGGATCAAAGCAATGGCAGCCCCTAACATTTTTCCAGTTATAATTCCCCAGCATATATACACCAATGGTGCAGAGTTTGTAGGAAAAAACAGACTGTAAGTTGTTTCCATATTTTATGCTATTGTGCTGCAGATGCCGCCTGTATGATTGGTTGACTATGATGCATTACACCTGCTAGCTATGTAATTTCTTCTTGATTGCTTTTATTCTGCTATTTTCCTTTTTTCCCTTTTCCCCTTTTCCCTTTTCCATTTCCTCCCCTTTTAAGCCCTGAGGTGTGCTGCACAAACTCGGTGCCCAAATATAAACAATCCTGCTATTTCTGTTTTTTTTTTTTTTGTTTAGACCCAGTGCACACCACGCATACATGTTTAGCTAATGTAAACATGAAGAAATGGTCCTCCCTGGACATGAACACGCTCTTCATTTCATGGAATAAGTCAATACAGCCTCAGACACACACCCTTGCTTAACTGTGCTTAGCTAAGTTTATCTTAGCGCCATGGAGCTCCAGTGTGCTTACACCATGCCTGACACCCCCTATTCATGTCGGTTGCTCCTCTTAGTTACACAATCATGCTATAGCACCTACACGGTTAGGTGGAGTCTGACACTTAGAAGATTTTTGTGATTCTGTAAATTTCCCCCCATTTGCACACCCCACTGCCTTCGTCTATAGTTACTGCACTAAAACAGATCATTTCCCCTTGACAACCACTATTCCCTGTTATTGTTTTGATTCTGCATGCCATAGATTATAATAGCAAAATGCAGATTTCCCTTAAAATTGAGTTTTCACATTTTTTTTATTTTCGGAACAATCCTGTTTGCGTGTTGCTGCCCTATGCTTAAACATCTGAGATCGGCCAAAAAAAAACATTTTTTTTATAAAAATGAAGCACTTTTCCATGCCAATGGCCATATATTTGGCCCCTGGCATGCCTAAAGACTATAATACATGCTTTTTTGGGAGTTGTCATGCCTCTGTTTTGTTATGTGCAGAAATGTATTCAGTTAGTCAAAAAACAACAGCCAGTGACTATATAAAAAAACATGAATACATTTCTGCAACTAACACCGTCCTTGCATGGATACCTGCCTGCTTGCTGAATCACTAATTCACCTAATTTGCATGGTTTTACCAGCAATTGAGGTAATTAGCATTCTGCACTGGTTTCCGAGCAAGAACAGTATAGGCAGGCTTGTGCACGTCAAAACAGTAGTTTACTGGATTACACGATGGCCATATTCTGTGCAGGAATGGCTACACTGTTTCTGCATGGAAAAAAGGGTTATTGAATCCGGAGCTATACCTTTCCATTGGGTTTAGGAATTAACAGTGTTTGGCTGCTCTATTCATTCTGTGAGTTTTCTATCATTCCTAGTTTGAGCATATTAGTAGCTCACCTCTTACTAGCTGTTTTTGTTACTCTGGTACTCTGTAGACCTTTTTATTTTATTTTTATTTTTTTATTTTACATTTGTTGACCGAGATTGTTTCACTGTATACATGTCCATTTTCAGCGGAGGCCCGGGGAGAAAAGCTCCAGAGGAAGTAATACAGACAAAACTGACATAATACACAATAAAGAACAATTTCAAGCAATTTAAACACAGTCTAATAGACACACGGAGTGTAAGTTGTATAATCTAACATGTTTATCATCTGGTTAACTAAATTACAATACAATAGATTTAAATTAACAATATAATACTGGTACACCATTGTTACCAAATATTTAGTCATGCTTGGTGCAAGGACATAGCCATTGAGTCTTGAAATACTGCTTGAGGGTTTTTTTGAATTGAGATAGGGTAGTGTGTATTGTAATGCCAGCAGGTAGTGAGTTCCAAGTTTTGCCTGCAGAGTCCCCAGCTGAGTTGTTGGATTTGGTGGTTTGTACTACAAATCTATTGGATGAGTAAAGTGGTCTGAGGATGGTGTGGGGATAGATGATGTTTTTCAACGCAGGTGTATTTTCAGGTTGGTTAAGTACTTTGTGAGCCAGAATAAATTGGTTATACTGAATATACCTGGTTAGCTCTAGCCATCCTAGATTTTTTAGGTTTATGCAGTGATGTGTTCTGTAGGGCAGGCTAATGGCAAATCTAGCTATGCTGTTGTAGCAGGCAGAGAGTCTGTTAAGTTCAGTTTTATTAAAGTTGGCAAGTAAAGGGGAAGCATAGAAGAGGGTGGAGAGCAGATGGGAGTGGGCAATGGCATCCTAGCAGGTGGGATTAGGAATGGTTTTATTCTATATAGTGAGCCCAGTTTTGTAATGGATTTTAAGATTTTATTAACGTGAGCATCAAATTTGAGATTGTTGTTTACAATTACCCCAAGGAGTTTCGTGTGAACATCTGGGGAGATGATGGTGCCATTGTTAGACTTAATGGAGAAAGATATCACCGGGGATCTTTGGGTGGGGGAGAAAAGTAGTAGCTTTGTTTTTTTGGGATGTAGAATCAGACATCGGTCAGCAAGCCAATTTTCAACTAGATTGAAAGTACACTGAGTAATTAACTGCAGCTCAGCCTGGGTGGTACCAGTGCAGATCAACGTGGAGTCATCCTCACACTGAATGCAGTTAGCATTTGGGATGACAGCGTGGAGATCATTAATAAATATGGAAAACAGCAGTGGTCCCAGAATAGACCCCTGGTGGACACCTATGGTGATGGGTAGGAGGTTGGATAGCTTGTTCTGCCATAGTACAGCTTGTTGTCTATTATGGAGATAGGATTGAAACCATTGAAAGGAGTGATAACCTAGAGACATTTTTGTCAGGATGTGGATGAGTAGATGGTAGTTATCCATATCAAAAGCCTTAGAGAGATAAAAAAAAAAGTGCTGAGGATAGTTTGTTATTGTTCCTGGTGTGGTTTATAGAATTAGAAAAGGTGAGGAGGGCTGTGGTGGTACTATGATGTGGTCTGTAGCCATGCTGAGATTTAGCCAGTAGTTTGTTCTGGGATAGGAAGTACAGAAGTTGTTTGTGGCTGCACTTTTCCATGATTTTTGCCAGTGGTGACAAGATGGCTATGGGTCTATAGTTAGATAACTTAGTAGAGCTACCACCTTTATGGAGAGGCATGACACACGTTATTTTCCAGATAGAGGGGACTTTGGCTTTAGATATGGACCGATTAATTAGAACAGAAATGGGGAATGCTATAGAATCTGCAGCTTTTTGTAAATATTCAGCAGGGAGAAGGTCAGTGGCTAGGGTGGTAGGTTTTAGTTTTTTGATTAGAGTACAAATAAAAGATGTAGAGACAGGTTGGAAGCTAAAGGTGGATGGTACTGAGAATGGTTTCCTGAGTGTTAGTGGAGTTCAAGGGTAACTTGCTAGCTAGGGTGTTGATAGTTTCCATGGAGAAACTATTAAAGGTGTTAGCAACATCCTCTGGTAGTTTATCAGTAGAGGCTGAGGGAGGTGGAGTGGTGGTTTGTCCTGGATGCAGTAGTTTGTTTATGCCTGCCCAGAATTTTTGAGGATTATTTTGATTTCTTTGCTGAAGATTGAAGTAATAGTTTTTTTATCTATTTAGATGGATCTTTTAGTCTCATTTCTTATTTGCCAAAATTTAATTTGATCTATAGGAGTTTTTGTGGCACGCCAGGTAGCCCATGCCTTATTCCTGATTATAATTTTTGATTTGGTTTCTTTAGATAGCCATGGGGCATCTTTAGTATTGATCCTAGTGGAGTGAGCAGGAGCATGGGAATCAAGGATGGAGAGGAATTTATTGTTAAAGTAGGCAATCGCTTCGTCTAGGGGGCAAATGTTTTAGGGCAGACCCGTTGCCTGATTTAAGTTCATCCTGAAATTTTTTGAGGTCAAAGTTTTTATTATTTCTTACGGTTTTATAGATGGGCTGATGGGAGTTATAGGTTTTGGGTTTACAAATGAAGGTGAGACAGTGATCACTGAGGTCATCAGGGATGGTCCCTGATATATACATTTGGTGGTGGCTATTGATTAGTATCCAGTCTAGTATACTTTATTTTTAGTTAAGTTTACCTAATCTGGTGGGAGTGGATATGACCTGTGTGAACCCATACAGGTTTACATGGGTGGTAGGAGATTGAGAGGAGCAGGTGTTCCAGTCAATATTAAAATCTCAGAGTACTATGGTTTCTTGTGGATAGTTATCAGATAACCAGTGGAGGATGTCCTCTAGTGTGTTAGTATTATTCCCTGGGGGAATGTACAAGCAGACAATATTTATGCATTTGTTTTTGTTAATTTGGAACTTGGTGGAAAGTATTTCAGCTCTATTAATTTGGGGTGGTTGAATGGGGTCTAAGGTAACATTTAGCATGGATTTGAAGAGTACAGCTTCACCCCCTTCCTAGTTATATGGTCATGTCTAAGTATATTATACCCAGGTGGTAAGATTTCATTATCCGAGGTTGATGGCTTTAGCCAGGTTTCAGTTAGGCACAGAATATCTGGGGATTGAACTTGTAGGAGGGCATGTAGGTTATGTACTTTATTATTTATGCTCCAAATGTTTAGGTGGCAAACCAGGAGGGATTTGTGGGACCCTATTGTAGATGGTGATTTGGTAGGGTTATTTTCGTAAGAGGTTGTGCTTTCTGGGGTAGAATGGCCAGGGTTTGGGTGAATATCTCTGTACATTGCGAGATTATTGTGTAGGTTTATGATTAGCATCAGGAATTTGTATATAAGTCTTTGATAATGCTTAGATTTTGAGCTGATGTATCTAGGTTGGATCGGTTGATGTATTATTGTGGATATGGAATTGGGTATGGGAGTTCCTAATGGGTGAACTGTCATATTTGACATAACTGGGGTAGTTTGACATTTTGGGGAGTGATAACAAAGATAAGGCTGATTTTCATAAGTGGAGAGGCGGTATGGAATTAACATTAGTGGTAACAGAGAGTGGAGACATTGTTTTGTATGGTGACATAGTTGGTGACTAGGTAATATATTAAGTGTAGTGCTCTCAATATTATATGGATGGATAGGACAGAATGCTGGGGAGAGTGGTGATGGGCTGGGTTAGAATAAACAGTACAGTACTGATTGGAACTGATAGGAAATGGGAGGAAATGGTAGGCAGTGGAGGTGGGTGTAAGGGGTGGATGCTAAAGAGGGGTGAGATCCTGATTGGGTCAGATAGGAGGGTTGTGGTTTTGTTTTTATAAAGCCAGCAGTAATGGGGGCAGGTGGAAATTGGAGGCAGGGAGGGGTGTGGAGTGAGCCCGAACACAGCGAGGATGAGCGGAACAGGGCTTTACCAAACTAAAGGATCTTGGAACCTTCAGTTATATGCGTGGACTTTATTTTATAGGCAAGGCTTTTTATGTGAAACAGACTTTTTTTATTTGTAAAATAGAACAGTTTCAGGTGAACCTTTTTCTCAAGTTAGGGGCATGCAGTACACTTGTTTTTAGCTTCCAATTTTTGTTAGAATTTAGCGAATACTTTCTTATTTCCTTCTAATTTCTGGAAATGGGGAGTACTTTTGTTTGCCCAAACTGGTTTAGTTTTAGGGGTTAGGTAAAATTCTAATCTTCAGTCCAGGTGTTGTCTGTATACTATATTCTACAGTCTGGATTTCCCAGGCATCACTGAGAACACTCCTATAATTCTTATTAAAAACTCTCTCACTTCTGCTTTTGTATTAATTTTGACAAGAATTATTGCATATGCCCTTTATGCACACAGTCCCTGGTCTCCCTTGTATAAACTTTGGATTCCAAGCTGGCTACAGAATTTTCCATGGCTTCTACACATCTATGTGATAAATTTGCTTTGTTTTTGTCGTTCCTACTGCCTAGCATTATAGTTAACTGCATTTGTCCTTTCCATTATCTGAAATGTTCCTTGCCATTTGACTGGAAATTGGTGTTACATGAAGAGCATCAGCATCAATTATTTGATGTTCTGGAGTGCATTCTTTAATTCAAACATTGTTATTATATATTCATTGTTGCAATTCCTGGGATCACTACATGTGCCTTCTTATTACGGACATTACCAACTTTATTCATGTTACACAAAGCCCCTCACTGGCCCTATTTAAGTTTAATTTGGACAATTGGATGGGTAAATGGAAATTCACCCTGGGTGTTCCACCTGCTAGAACCAGACACCCTTAGGAACAAGGGTTGAACTTGGCTAGGCTTGCAAGGGCCCTGGGACCATTAGCCTAGTAACCTATGACCCTATGATCCTACTCTATTGTGGATTAACATAAGCTCATATGTTCATAGGTGGTCCCTAGGCTTACAATGACAAGAGCCTTTTTAAGTCTACCCATACATCCCAAATCTCTAACAAGTTCTGTTACTCTTGATAAGTATAAGCAGGGCTTGGGAAGTGAAACATGTACAAGCACACTACTGGGAAATAAACCATTTACAGGCTGCGTGTATCCATTAGACACAAAAGTGGCAAACTAAGGATTAATGAAACATGGTGTGCTATCACATTTTTAATTATGCTGCAGATTCAATAAAGCCTACACAGTCCATTAAAACCATATTTGCATCAGTAAGTGGCAAATACGGTAAACACTGTGGCATGCTAATTACAGCAGCTGAATTGCATGCTAATCAACCAATTAAATATAGAGGAGGAGATATTCAACAAGGTATAAAGCAATAGTGTAGACTCAGTGTAGGTTTTCCTTGTGAATTACAAACCCTATTGGAATACAGCCATGGAAGGCACTCTACTCAGAAACACGTTTAGGTGCTGCTGTTGCTGTTATACATGTGTATGTGCAACAGGCACAACTCTATGCTGCTGCTTCTGCAACTAGACCCCAGCCAAGAAGGAAAAAGTCTATTTAGACCTCTGTTAACTTATCATGGTCTGCATGATGTGGACATTGTAGAGTGCTACAGGGTGGATGCAGGCACACTATAGGAACTTTGCAACCTCTGTCATTTACAACTGAAAGCAAGGGCAAACCAAGTGTAACCAATACCTGTGGAGACTAAGGTACATGTAGCACTTAAAGTTTTAGCTACAGGGACCTTTCAGAGACTAACAGGACATATGTTGGGGATATCACATACATCCGCATTCAGTATCCTAACTCAATTCCTGAATACCATGTTACAACATAACACTGATTACATACAATTTTACCCATACAAACACAAAAATAGTAGCATGACTACACAACTGCAAGAGCAAAACTATGGAAAACCAACTGGGGATGTGAAAACACACACAGTAATAGGCCCCTCCATACATAGAACAACAGGAAAATGACAGTTTGCAGAATCCAAGGAATAACACACAATTCACCTGTTATGAATGCTCCTCACATCATTTTCACAAAATGCATACACATGCACAACTCAAAAATAAGTTACATATGATTGCCAGGTACCTATCACTGTGCCCAGCACTCCCCTGGTGGTGTCTATGGGCCATCTTAGAAGCTTTGCACCCCTATGTCATTGACAATGTACTACTTTACATTGCCATGGAATAAGATAGAAAAGACTGTAAGGTAACCAGCTTTAACAATAACACTTGCAATGGCAGTTAATAAGGCTGTGTATCTGTGAAAGTCAATGCATGGCAAAAATGCCTACAGTATGTCAAGAGTGAAGTATAAGAATTGCATGCAGATAACAGTTTGATTCCCTAATGCATATAAATAACAGTTCTCTTCAAAACATGTGAAATATCTATCACGTACCTGAAAAATACAAGCATACTT
>NC_056736.1:188568583-188673583 GCF_019279795.1 Protopterus annectens | reverse complement strand
AATGGAAAGGCTGTTGGTCCAGATGACATACCTGTGGAAGCTTGGAGGTGTTTAGGAGAAATGGCAGTAGAATTTTTAACCAGATTGTTTAATGAAACCATGGAAAGTGAGAGGATGCTTGAGGAGTGGAGAAAAAGTGTTTTGGTACCGATTTTTAAGAATAAGGGTGATGTGCAGAGCTGTAGTAACTACAGAGGGATAAAACTGATCAGTCACAGCATGAAATTATGGGAAAGAGTAGTGGAAGCTAGGTTAAGAAGGGAAGTGATGATTAGTGATCAGCAGTATGGTTTCATGCCAGGAAAGAGCACTACAGATGTGATGTTTGCTCTGAGAGTGTTGATGGAGAAGTACAGAGAAGGTCAGAAGGAGTTGCATTGTGTTTTTGTGGACTTAGAGAAAGCATATGACAGGGTGCCTAGAGAGGAGTTGTGATATTGTATGAGGAAGTCAGGAGTGGCAGAAAAGTTTGTAAGAGTGGTAGAGGATATGTGCATGGGTAGTGTGACAATGGTGAGATCTGCAGTGGGAGTGACAGATGTGTTTAAGGTGGAGGTGGGATTACATCAAGGATCAGCTCTGAGCCCTTTCTTATTTGCACTGGAGATGGACAGGTTGACAGACGAGATCAGACAGGAGTCCCCGTGGATTATGATGTTTGCAGATGACATTGTGATATGTAGTGAGAGTAGGAAACAGGTTGAGGAGACCCTGGAGAGGTGGAGATATGCTCTAGAGAGGAGAGGAATGAAGGTCAGATGGAATAAGATGGAATATATGTGTGTGAATGAAAGGGAGGATAGAGGAATGGTGAGAATGCAGGGAGTAGAGATGGCAAAGGTGGATGAGTTTAAATACTTGGGATCAACAGTTCAGAGTAATGGCGTGTGTGGAAGAGAGATGAAGAAGAGAGTACAGGCACGGTGGAGTGGGTGGAGAAGAGTGTCAGGAGTGATTTTTGACAGACGAGTACCAGTAAGAGTGAAAGGGAAGGTCTACAAAAGGGTACTGTGACCAGCTATGTTATATGGGTTGGAGACAGGGGCATTGACAAAAAGGCAGGAGTCAGAGCTGGATGTGGCAGATTTAAAGATGTTAAGATTTGCACTGGGTGTGACAGGGTAGACATGATTAGGAATAAGTAGATTAGAGGGTCAGCCCAGGTTGGACAGTTTGGAGACAAAGCCAGAGAGGCGAGATTGCATTGGTTTGGACATGTGCTGAGGAGGGATGCTGGGTATATTGGGAAAAGGATGCTAAGGATGAAGTTGCCAGGTAAGAGGAAAAGAGGAAGGCCTAAGATAAGGTTTATGGATGTGGTTAGAGAGGACATGCAGGTGGTTGGTGTGACAGAGCAAGATGCAGAGGACAGAAAGAAATGGAAACAGGTGATCCGCTGTGGCGACCTTTAACCAGGAAAAGCTGAAAGAAGAAGATACACACACACACACACACATATATATATATATATATATATATATATATATATATATATATATATATATATATATAGTTATATCTATAGCTATATATATATATATATATATATATATATATATATATACATATACATATATATATATATATATATATATATATATATGGGTCTACTATACATGATCAAAATTTTATAAAGCCGATTCCCATATGGCTAAGACCACATGATTGACTTTTGAAATTTCGAACACGTAAAAAAAAAAAAAAAAAAAAAAAACCCCAAAAACTTGCAAACACGACCTACACGTTAACAAAAAACACGAACTGGTAAGAAGGCAAAACCCACACAGTAAACTGCAACAACCTGCTTTATTACAGAACCACACATACGAAGAATACTTAGCGCTTTCACCCAAACATTAGGGCATCATCAGAGTACAAAGAATTAACATCAAAGCCATTCATATATATGCAAATAATTTCCCAATAACTTAATTAACTAATTAACATAATAATAGATTAATTAAACAATGTCAATGTAGAGATGTGTATAAAATCACTTGACTCCAATAAAAAACATGTTTAAAATACATATATAATAAGTGCATATGTTATAAATAATAACACTATACATTTAAATATTATTATATAAAATATATATAGAAAACTTGTAGTATATTGTTATTAAATATTTAAAAAAATTGTAATATCAATAAATAGATGAATATGTATGTAATAAATTATGAATCATGCATAAAAAAATAATAAATAAATAAATAATGTTACATTATAAAATATGGTCATATAAAATGTGATCTATATTTTAAAATACTTGAAATAGATATGTTTTCATTGATACCAGGTAACATACAAGCATTTAATCTAAATTGCCATAAACATTCCATAGCCTCAAGCATAGTCTTATCATCACCACCTTTGTGCATATTATGTGGATTTCTATCTATAACAAAAATATAAATCTTTTAAAAGTTGGACATCTAGTTCTATGCATGTATAAAGAACTGGTAGTCGTGTGTTTCTTAATATCCCTAGCATGCTCAATTATGCATTCCCTTAGCTTGCTTATAGTTTTGCCAACATAAAATGCTGGACAAGAGGAGCAAGTAGCCAGATATATCACCATCTTTGTGTTGCAATTACAGTAGCCAGGGCATCTAATAGTCTTATTATAACCCTTTATTGCTACATATGGACCATCATTAATGTATTTGCAGGTGTGACAAGTACCACATTTGCTCATGTTTGATGTTTTATATAAATTCCAGTTGCTGTTAGACTCAACGATATCGTTTAAATTTCTGCCTCTACTAAAAGTGATTTTAGGCTGACTTCCTAATATCTTAGATAGCTCAGCATTATTTATAAAAACACTTGTCCATGTCTCCTTAATAATATCAGCTAAATAATGTGATGTATCATTATATGGCAAAATAAATGAATCATATCTAATCAAACTAGAACTATTATTAGACAATTGTTGTATCCATATTTAATAATAGGTCTATAAAGTATGGTCCTGTTAGTATAAATATCCTTTTTAATGGTGTCAATAAGATTGTTAGGGTATCCTCGATCCATAAACATTTTAGACAGAATTTCAATTTCATGTTTAAACATACTATCATCACTAATGATTCTTGATAATCTAACCATTTGCCCTTTGATCAAATTTCTTTTTTGATGCATAGGGTGACAACTATCGAAGTGTAGAAAAGAATTAGAAAAGGTTTTCTTCCTAAAAATGTTGGAATGAAAACCATCATCATCATAGGACAAAGTAAGATCAAGAAATTCACATTGTTTTTCTTGAATATTACTAGTGAATTTGAGAAAATCAGATGTCGTACCCAGATATTCAATAAATTCAATTAATACAGCTTTTTCACCTTTCCAAAATACAATAATGTCATCCAGGTAACGCAAATATAAAGAAACATACTTCCAATATGTGGATGTAAAAACTAAGTCATTTTCACATTTAGCTAACACCAAATTTGCATATATGGGGGCACATCTGGCATCCATTGCAACACCAGTACTTTGTCTGTAAAATTAACCATTAATATAAATAAAATTATTGTCTAACACAATTTCCATTAAATCAGTTAAGAGATGACATTTACTAGCATCCATGTCACTATGACTCAATAGACTGGCCTCAAACATTTCAATACCCTGCTTGTGGGGAATAACTGAGAATAAATTGACCACATCAACTGTAGCCATAATTAAATCAGAAGTATTTGTGACATTATTTTGTCTAATTAACTCCAGACAATGCCAGGAATCCCTTAAAATGTGTGGTAGTTTTGCAAGAATGTCTTTACAATTAACATCAATAAAGGATGCCAGAGCCTCAGTCTTTGACCCTTTTGCAGACACAATAGGCCTAAAAGGTGGATTGTGGATATGACAATTTGTCTAATAATAGTTCTAGTTTGGTTAGATATGATTAATTTATTTTGCCATATAATGATACATCACATTATTTAGCTGATATTATTAAGGAGACATGGACAAGTGTTTTTATAAATAATGCTGAGCTATCTAAGATATTAGGAAGTCAGCCTAAAATCACTTTTAGTAGAGGCAGAAATTTAAAGGATATCTTTGAGAGTAAACAGCAACAGGAATTTATATAAAACATCAAAAATGAGCAAATGTGGTACTTATCACACCTGCAAATACATTAATGATGGTCCATATGTAGCAATACAGGGTTATAATAAGACTATTAGATGCCCTGGTTACTGTAATTGCAACACAAAGATGGTGATATATCTGGCTACTTGCTCCTCTTGTCCGGCATTTTATGTTGGCAAAACTATAAGGAAGCTAAGGGAACGCATAGTTGAGCATGCTAGGGATATTAAGAAACACACGACTACCAGTTCTTTATACATGCATAGTACTAGATGTCCAACTTTTAAAAGATTTATATTTTTTGTTATAGATAGAATTCCACATAATATGCACAACGGTGGTGATGATAAGACTATGCTTGCGGCTATGGAATGTTTATGGCAATTTAGATTAAATGCTTGTATGTTACCTGGTATCAATGAAAACATATCTATTTCAAGTATTTTAAAATATAGGTCACATTTTATATGACCATATTTTATAATGTAACATTATTTATTTATTTATTATTTTTTTTTTATGTATGAATCATAATTTATTACATACATATTCATCTATTTATTGATATTATATTTTTTTAAATATTTAATAACAATATACTACAAGTTTTCTATATATATTTTATATAATAATATTTAAATTTATAGTGTTATTATTTATAACATATGCACTTATTATATATGTATTTTAAACATGTTTTTTATTGGAGTCAAGTGATTTTATACACATCTCTACATTGACATTGTTTAATTAATCTATTATTATTTTAATTAGTTAATTAAGTTATTGGGAAATTATTTGCATATATATGAATGGCTTTGATGTTAATTCTTTGTACTCTGATGATGCCCTAATGTTTGAGTGAAAGCGCTAAGTATTCTTCGTTTGTGTGGTTCTGTAATAAAGCAGGTTGTTGCAGTTTACTGTGTTGACGACCTACACGTTGCTAGCAGGGGTGCAAGCCCCCCTGCACCCCCACACTCACCTGCAGTTTTAATATACCAGCTCTGAGATCACAATACAGTGCGGAAGATGGGAATCTTCCCATTCCGCACTATACAGAGATTCCCATTCTGCATGATCAAAATTTCAAACGTCGATCATATGGTCTCGGCCATATGGGAATCGGCTTTCTGAAATTTCAATCATGTGTAGGAGACCCATATATGTGGATAATAATAGCATCAATTCCCTAGCACTAGGCTTTACATTAGCCTTGCATAATGCTACTGTTTCTACAAATTTAGTAGCACAATCCACTTTGACTAACATACACTGATACCCATTGACAGATTTTACTATCTGACCCATAATGTCCATAGCAATATATTGAAATCATACTTTTATGACATTCATTGGAATCAAGTGGATTTTATATGCAGGATGGGAGCCATCTTCTGGCATTTGTAACAGGCAAGAAGTCATCTGTCTAATTCTCTATGTCTGGTGAATAATATCAGTTTTTGTCTTTGTTTTTTCATCCCCATGTAACTTTCTAATATGTCACTACGAGTTTGCTTAATTACTAGTACCCTATAAGTTTTTGTTTCTTGCAAATGATGCAGAATCTATTTCATTTATATACCTACTCTATATATAAGAAATCGTCTTTTAACTCAAAAAAGTGGTACAAAGTCATGGGAACATCTAATGATATTGGTTTTATTCTCTCTTGCCCTACTTAAACTGTCATCTTCCCATACTTCCTTTTTAAACTTTATGTGGCTTATATCAGGGTAGCTATGTTCAGTAATTCATCTAAAAATGAAATCTGTAGCTTATTTGAAAAACATCGGTATTGCATTTTTCTGTGTTCATCTGCAAAGTGTAATTCTAAACAAAACTTATTTTGTCATCAGCTCCTTAATACCCAGCATAATAGACAATGCAACCAGCTTTTTCATAACATGCAAAACAGAGTCTTTAGATTAAAATGAAAATTAAATGCAGTAAACAATTAACACTCTTGGGATACACACACACACACACACACACACACACACACACACACACACACACACACACACACATATATATATATATATATATATATATATATATAGATACACACACATAAAGTATATACATTTGACAAATAACATTTCCATATACCAACACATGCTTAATTTATCAAATGTGTTGCAAGCCTTTGGTCAGATCATTGCATAGCCTTATCAAAATAAAACCTGCCTTACAACCTCATTCCCAACATCAGCCAGTCTTGTTCATGGATAAAGAGTAATGCAAATACTATGTCAATGTCCATCTTGGCCAAATAGCGGTTGGAAACTCTGCAAATAACTCTCACTGCTTCATCTAATGAATATACTGCACCCTGATGTCTCTCTTTGTCATTGTAATCATTGACTAAGCTGCATTAAGGAAAATGAGATGGTGTTTCTGGCACAACTCGCTCAGAGACTTCTTAAGAACTCAACCTAATGGGGCACTGTGAAGCAATGAAAGGAGAAGATACAAACGGGCAAAAATCTTCCCTGCCTTCACTTCTTTGTTCAACAACTCTTGGGCCACACTTTCTTTCCCTTTTAATGACTTTAAACTATTACTTACCCTTGTAGAACTCACCACCCTTACCTGAAATCTGGGAAAAACTCTGGAGAAGCTCCTCCATACAACTTTCTTGTTGCATAACCCATCAGAAGGCCATATCAGCCTTAATAGAATGACTCCACTGGCTGCCCCTACACTAAAAAGGGCAACATCACCCTACCATTTGAAGAATCAAAGCTACAACTTCCTATAGCATCCCCAAAATTTGCAGAGCTGCTGCTTTCCATGCATCCTAGGCCCAGGGTTTCCTTGCATCAAGAATTCACTGGCCTGTGCATTCTCCCCCCATGAGATAACACATGTGATAACCTATACACTTGCCATTCTGCACTTCCCTACATCAAAAGCCCAACACAAGCTAACCTTCTCCTATTCCACTTCCATCATATCCATAGTCAGTGCTCCCCCCTCAGCTAACTTCGTATACAACCATATATGCAGATGAGTGCATGCCCCGTGAAACAACTGATGGTCTTACCATAACAAAGCATTTCCGCTCCATGAACACTGGGCCTTCCTGATAGTCAAGAAGTAGACCAGCAATGTTAACCTATGTTGTCTTTTCTTTTCCAGAATAACTGCCATCAGGTGAATAAAACACACCGCCCAGTTATTCCTAGTCCACATTTGTACTTTACTAGACCTTTCTTCCTTATTGCTGCTAGTGCTGTAATCAAATCTTTGAGCCCTACAGCTTTGGCCTCCACCTCCTTCTGTACCCTATCTGCATCAGTAAGATCAAAGACCTCCACAAACTTCCCCCACTCCAGATATTTTTATTCATACCAACGGGATGCAGGGTAATGAATATGCCTCATTCTCTAGATAACAATCCCTGACCCCCTCCTGGTGTCTCACTAATTGACAGCTGCCTGGTATCTTCATTCTCTTGGGTCCAAAGACCTCTGGTGGAAGCAGAAAATTCCACTCATTCATTAAAATGGACACCTTCTGAACCTGCCTGATGCTGCTCTCTCCTGGCATGAAGGGGACTATGACCTCCTCCTCTTGCATCCAGACCCCCCCCCCAGCAAGGTTTGAAATCCTGTCGAATCCTGCACTCTGAGGTCCTGAACAAAACGTGTCCATACATCATCAGTGAATGAGTATCCCCTGACTCTTCCCTCACCTGCAAAATGCAAACATTACCTGGAACCATCTTAGGCTCCAATTGTGTTAGGAATGTGACCCTATGTGCTGGTCAACTTCTGCTGTTTGCTCCAGAGGGATCAGTGGGGTCATTCCACAGTGCTTCTCTCCTCTTCCACCCCCCCCCACTGCAACACATGCTGGGAAACATCTTTGTCTGCTTTTGGCTGACTGCACCCACTGCTATAACTCCTCAGCCTGTATCACTCTTTCTTATCAATGCCAGTGGTAAGCTCATCAAACTGCAACATTCTGCAAGAAAAGAAATAGAGCACAAGTTAGCACATGTCAATAAAAGTACAGGGCATCCCCTACTCAATTCCCCCCCTCCTATTTTACCTCTTTCACCCTGTATCTGTGCCCCCATTTTGTTAACTTCCCAGGATTCTATGTTCTTGCTTGTCATTCTTAATATTTATTTATTTTATATGGGTTTATCTGTATCTGTCTAATAGTAATAATGTTCTTCTTTCTGTTATAAATATATATATATCTATACATATATATATATATATATATATATATATATATATATATATATACATATATATATATATATATATATATATATATATATATATATATATATATATATATATATATATATATGCACACACACACACACACACACATAGCTATAGCTATATATATATATATATATATATATATATATATATATATATATATATATATATATATATATATATGTATATATATATATTTATCTATGGAAGACACTACTTTTGTCAAACAGCACTCTTGTCAGTCTCCGTTTAATCAAATCAATTGAGTTGGCTAAACAGCTGGTTGATATCTGTCGACAAAAGTACCAGATAAGAAAATTCCCGGGGTTGAGGAATTTGCCCTTTCACAGAGAATTGAGTGAACTCAGTGTTAGAAATTATGTTTTCTTTTTAACTTTGATTTAAGGCTTTCGCATTCTCTGAGATTGATATGAGTTGCATGCTTAATAATGTGTTGACGTGCATAATGTTAATCATTTGGTGCCAACATTATTCAGTCCAATATTAGTGTTGTCAATAAAGATAAGTAGATCCAAATACATATATATATATATATATATATTTTTTTTTTTTTTTTTTTTTTTTTTTTTTGAATAGTGCTATTTATTATATAATACATATTTATTCAGAAAGTCAAATGAGACAATGGTCAGCCTCTCCAGGGATCTTAAACTGGCCTGTGACATAAATAGAACCTGCCGGAGAGACAGATATGTCTCTAAGAGGTTGCCAACTCCTCTGGAATATGCTACCAATTCACATCAAACAAAACCCCTCTATGACCCTGTTTAAGTGTAGCCTGGATGACTGGATGGGAAACCATAAATACCTGCTGGGAATTTTATCTATGACTCTCCTAGATATGGGCAGTCATTGTTAACTAAGATCTTGAGTTTAGGCAAGATTCTTTATATTTGGTTTCTGTAGCATTATATTGGGTACACACAGCTGGGCTTATAAAGATGTTTGGGCCAATAGCCCTGTAACCACCTATGAACCTATGAATCTATATATGATATGCCTATTTTCATATATATACTTTGGTCTAATGCCATGACCTGCCAGTGGCCTACAAACCCCAGCTTGCCCATGACCCCTCTTAGCTTCCAATCCCCAATATAACCCACCCACTTACTACCTTCTCCTCAAAGCATCGAAGCAGTATGCAAGAAATCTGCCATCCATTGGACTATACTACTAAGTGAAAAGGTGGTGATTCCATGATTTTTTTTCCAGTGGTTCTGTTATATACTAAGCCATGTTAGAGATAAAGATGACAAATGTCACTTTCATGCAGCAGTAACTTACTAACTAATTCACTCATGTAATTAAAGAACTCTATCCAGTCTTCTAGAATAATTCTGCCCATATGGTTTGTTAGCTTTTCCTGTGTTACTGCTAATAAAATAACCTGATTTGTGGCATCCTCAAATTCCCCAGCTGCTGACCTTAAAGGATTCTATTTAATATTTTTTTTTTATTTTTTTTTTATTTGTTACTTGGAAAATTCCACTCCTTTGCCCTGAGTTGTCTCCTGACCCTGTGTGTGATGATGTCATGCAAACATACCATGGCAAGCAGGTCACCTGAACGATTGCAAAGGGAAACCCCTTTGTACTGCCCTCAAGGTTGAGATTCTCTAATTATCACAGAGTAACTAGAGTAACCCATCATACCGCTCACCCTACTGCAACATGGCTACCTAAGGAATAACTTCTTCTACCTTCTTTTGTATTATAATTTTTTAACCAATAACAAGGCCTAGCAGTGCAAGATAAGAGCTGCTGCTGCCTACAGCACTTCTCATCACCCATACCAAAACACTCAGTGATTGTTTTGTTTTTTTTTATTTTCAGTGCTATGGATGCATACTAATCAGAGGGTGGCACTCAGTCTACTCCTTGGCAACACACAACCTCCACCTCACTATGGCTAATAGGTCATTAATTTCACAGCCATATAAACCTTCTTAAGTTAATTAGATGTCAAAATTAATGTATATCATCCCACGTACCTATGAAAAAATCTTCATATACAAGCCTATAACTTGGGATCATGCATAACAATGTTTTTTTCTTTTCTTTTTCTATTTTCTTTTTCTGTATTTATCTTTACCTGAATATTCAGGGAAATCAGTACTATACCTTCTCAGCTGAAAAAAAACTGCAAACTTACCCTTCAGCCATGACCTAAAACCTGATAACCATGCTGATTGATATAGGCACTGCAATGGTCAAATGTGTAAAACTCCAGTCATAATGCCAAAAAGGCTGTTTGAATCTCAGCCTGGCAATATATATTTCCCAGAGTCAACACCTATCCCCTTCTCTGCACATAGGCCACCCTCACCTACATAAACCTATCAGTACTATCAGTTCCTTATGTCACATGCCATGTACCCCTCCCCCTTTCTTTTCCTGACAACAAAATACCAAGCCTCCCTTCCCCATCCCCTATCTTTTCCCTCTCCTCCCTAAACACAGGGGTTCAGTGACATGTATCTGGTAGCAAACATCATTTCTGATGTTTCAGACCTCTTGAGTGCTGTATTTTGGGTTGCTCTTCTTCTACGTTAGTGTATGGGGATATCACCATCTCACTTTCATTTCTTTTCTGTGTTATTCCCGCAGCATAAATGTTATGTCAGAACAAAATACATTGTCACTTTTACTGTTTTTCTTTATTTACAGATTCCTGCTGCTTATAGTCAATTTTCATAGGTTCATAGGTGTGTACTAGGCTAATAGCCCTGGAGCCTTTACAAGCCTAGCCCATAGAAGTGCCCTGGCATCATGCTCTCCGACAGTTCCCAGTGCCTCTGTCAAACAGAGCCACTGGAGTGATCCCCAGAGTGAATTTTCTGTTTCTCTTCCACTCATCAAGATTTCTCTTGAAGAGGGCCAGTGAGGTGCTCTGTTTGACATGTATGGGAGGTCTATTCCAGAGCATGGGCAGTGTCTGGGTTATGAACCTGTCCCTCCAGTATGTTCTGTTGATTGTGGTAATGAGGTTGAGGTCTCTGGAGCATGTGGTGTGGAGGGATTGGGATTTCTTTAGGTGTAGCATTTCTAACAGAGCTGGGTCAGACATGACTTTGTAAGTCAATCAGAGATCACCTCTTAGTAGACAATATGACTGAGACAGAGAATAGCTGGAGTTTTTTTGAGTCTGTCCATATACAACATGTGTTTAAGGCCTAGGATCCTCTTTGTGGGGTACTTTTGTGGTCTTTCCAGCTGTTGCATGTGGCTAGTGAGATACATGCTAAATGGGGCATTATACTTAATGGCTGGCCTAATGAGGGGAGAGTACAGACAGATGATGACCTCTTTCATCCTGGATGCAAACCCTTGGTAATGAGATGTGCCACATAGAAGGACTTTCTGACCACAGTGGCAATGTGGTGGTCGAAGGAGAGGTTGCTGTCAACCTGTGCCCCCAGATCTCTTATAACACCTTCTATGTTCAGTGGGCACCCATCGATGTGGTAATTAGTGGGAACTGAGTTTTTCCCAAAAGGGATGATGCCGCATTTTTTGGCATTAAGCTAAAAGCCATGGTTTTGACACCAGTCATTGGTCTCAGTGAGGCCTTTCTGTAGGATGTCTACATCACTTGGGGAGTTAATAATGGATCCCAGCTTGCAGTCGTCTATGAACTTGGTCAGTCAGAGTCCCTTTGCATTGGCCTGGACTTCTGAGAAGTAAATGTGAAACAGGAGAGGACCCAGGACCAATTTTTGTGGGACTGCACTTGTGACTGGTCAGCAGTCTGACTTACAATCCGCTATTTTCACACTGTGGGTTCTACCTGCGAGCCAATTTGCAAGCCACCTAGTGATATAGGGGTTGATGCCTAATTTGGTGAGTTTATCAATAATTCCTGAGTGGGGAATGGTATCAATGGCCTTGGTCAGATCAAGGTAGGCTGTATGAACTACCTTGCCCTCATCCACAGCTCTGGTGACTGACTCAAAGAAGTCAACCAAGTTGAGAAGGCATGATCTATCTTTCACAAAACAATATTGATTGGGATCTAGAGTTTGGATATCCCTATATCCTTCTTAATTAGGTCCATGATGATGCACTCCATAGCCTTACAAATCAGACTCATCAGGTTAATGGGGCAATAGTTCCCAGGGTCGAAAGTCTCTTCCCCTTTATGGAGAGGGATGACTGTAGCAGTGCGCCATTTGGTAGGGACAAAGCCTGAGGTGAAGCTGTGATTGAATAGGGCACACAGATGTGGTGCAAGTTCACTTTGTAGTTCATGTAGAACACATCCAAGAATATTGTTGGGTCCCATAGAAGCTGTATTCTTGGCCTTGGACAATGCAGCTTTAACCTGTGCTGCAGTAATGCTGGGTGCCTAGCATTCCTCCAGTATTGAAATTGGTCCTTTAGGGGGTAGAGAGGGGTAAAGTTGGCACTGAATCTGTCGGTCAGTATGTTGGCAATATCTTTTGGCTCAGTATAGCAGGTACCATTGTGCAGTAACTCAGCGCAAGCCTGGGTATTGCCATCAAGATTCCTGATATAACTATAGAAGGCTTTGTGGTTGTTTTTATTGTCTTCCGCAATTCTGCCTTCATAGCTGGCTTTAGAGGTTTTGATGAGGGATCTCAATTTTTTGTTGAGGCTGATAAGAGAGTTTTTCCAGTCTTGGGACATCACCTTTTTCTGCAACAGTCTCTTCCTTCTATTGTAGAGTTTATTAATGGCAGGGGACCACCAGATTGGCTTCCTTTTTTGGAGGAGAGCATCTTGGTTCTGTTGGGTATGGCTAGTTTCATGCATTTATGTACGTGTTTGTACATTGCATTGGTGTATGATTCAGCAGTCATGCATCTATTTTCCATTGGCATGGGTGCCATGGGTGCCATGAAATTAGCCACCTCTGTTTCTAGGAGCCTGAAGTCAGCTTTGGAGACATTTTTCATGGTGTGGTTTTTCATGGGGGGGGGGGGTGAGATGTGGATTTCCATGGTGATTAATTTGTGGTCAGATATAACCAGGGGGAACTGACTATTGGTGTAGAGCAACAGTTCCTCATGTTAGTAACAACCAGGTTAAGGATGTTGCTTCCTCTAGTGGGGGTAAACATGAATTGGTCCAAGGCATTGGAATTGATGAATTCCAGGGAACGTTGAGCCATTGTATTGGTGCATGAGTAGTTTTCCCAGTTAATGGAGGGGTAGTGAAAGTCACCTAGTATGAGAGTGTTGGGTTGGACCATAATAGTTTCCAGGGTGCTTAGGAACATGGAGTGAGAGTCTTGGGACATAGTTGGGCACCTATAGCAGGCTATGACCTGAATTGCCATATTAGACATGCCAGGAGGGATGGTCATTATTACTAAGTACTGTAGCTGTTTCCTTATATAGTCCTTTTATAAGAAAAATGTCACTCAAGGCATCTGAGTCTGTATAGAGCACTGCCAAGCACTTGAGGGGAAATTAATATGTAGACCCTGAAAATTTAAGGATGAAGTATTTAGGCAGATATTCTGAAGTTAGAAAGAAATCAAGCAATGCTTACTGAAAAATAAAGAATTAGCTTGTCAAGAATGATGAAAAGAGGGGAGTCACATGAATGGCTACTGCCTGGCTACTACAAATGCTGGTTTCAGCACAGCTTCTCTCTGTTGGGATACAATACTCCTTTGCTTCTTCCCTCACCAGAAGCAAAATGTTAGCACCAATCCCAAGAAAAGAAGCAGGCCACAGCCTGTTTGATGATCCACGGTCTTGTCCCAGGTGATGCAAGGGTCTGCAGGTTTCTAGCCTTTTTCTGGTAGATGCCTCAAATAGCAACCAGACCAATCAGGTATTTTAAGTATAGACACTCACTCTTTAACCAAAAAGAGTCAGGAATCAATGCACTCTGCTCCTACTCTCACCAGGATCAGAATATAAGCACAGATTCCAAGCTGTCACCTATAAAACAGTTATTAAGCTTTCTGGTGATTAGCAGTCTCCAGGAAATAATGTAACTGCACGCCTTCTCTCGCCAGGAGAAAACAGAAGCACTAATCCCAAGATGATTACTGAGAGGCAGAATATGGGTTCCAGAGTAACTGGTGGTCTTCCAATAGATGCTTGAAGGTAAGATGAAAAAAATGGTTTATCCTAAACACTGCAGTGTGCACTAGTGGAGTTAGATGTGAAAGTAGGTAACTTAAGTTTTATCTGTCTAAAAAGTTTAGTTTTCACAGAGAGTTGCTATTTTTATAACAGCAAGAGAGATTGAAAGGGGTGGTCACTTTTGTATTCTGGTATTATGGAATACAGTAGGATGGCCAATCAATTTAAACAGTTGAAGGGGAGTCATTTCACAAAATGATAATTTTGTGCTTACACCAGCCAGTAAAAGCAGATAGGAAATGAGATATATGGTCAAATTAACATAAGGGGCAGGCAACTAGAAAGACAGTGGTGTTTAAGAACACAACAGTAACTGGCTGGGAGAGTGGGAAACATTTCTGTCTGACTCACGAGAAAGAGCTGTGGTCTCTTTTCAAGTTTTAATATGTAGTTAAAAGCAGAAGATAAGTAAAACACAGTGTAAAGAAAACAAATCACAGTATACAAAATAGAAAAAGGCAATAAAGTAGCACAAAATACCACAAATAAAAAGCAAACTAACCTTTCCTTCACAGCAGAGTCCGGGTGAGCCTTTTCATTAATGTTGAATTTTCTGCTTTAATCTTGTAGAAATAGGCTGTGACCCATGCATTCTCCTGCTTCTCTCACTTTCTCACCTAACTTTGTTCTAAGGATCTTCACTCGGGTACTTTTCTTTTTCTATATTTCTATCTGTTTCTCTACTAGCACTTCTTATAAATTTGTGCATATACTTCTGTCTTGTACTAATTAACACTAAAGAAATTTCTGTAAGTTCATCTTCATTGCTTATAGTGATATCTCTTACAATGCTGTGTTTTTGTTACTGTATCATTTCCCATTGGCAAAGCTTCTGGTAATAGATAGCATCCTTTTTACTGCTTAAACACACATTTTTGCCTTCTTTTGTAGCTACAGTACCAGTTCCCTTACATGGTATTGATTCTGAATCTCTATGTGAGAGCCACAGCCTTCCTCTACCTCTTTCTTATGAAGCGTATCAGCCTGACATACATTATGTATGGATTCTCCCTACTCCCACATCTTCCATAGCTTTTAACGTGAGGAAAGTATTTTCCTATTATTACACTGTGAGTTAAATCATTGGTTGCATCCAAAGGATATGACAGCTTTCCTGCACCCACTTGAATTTCTACATTTGTAAGTTGATACACTTTTCTCTAATTGTGAATCAATATTACCTCCACTTCTTAATTGCTACTAATCTATACTTTCACATGAGGGGACATTTGACAAGGGGAAATTAGGCTTCTGGAATCAAGAACTTCCATTCATAATAAAATATTGTGCAATTTACTTGCATGCTTGTAACAACATTTCTATCCAAGCTGCAATTTTTGTAGTCCATTTGTACAACATCATCAGCTAGAGCATCCATTTCAGTTTTATTTTCCTTCTGACAGTATTTTTGCAGTACATAATCATTTAAATCATACACTTCAGATTGTTTATTCCTACTCGCAGTATTTTCTTCCTGTTAGCAACACAGAACTTAATAATGTGACTCCTCCCTCCACACTTAAGGCAAATTACTACATTTATTGATGCTTTTTTTACAGAAGATGGCACATTTTATATATCTGAATGCAGGCAAAGGCACAAAGATAGGGAAAATCTCACAATACAAGAAATAAGATCACAAAGGGGGAATGATGAACAGAAGATTAGTAAAGTAGAAGATAAACAAATAGAGATTGAAGTTATGGAATACCTGCAAAGTGAAGGATTTAGTGTAGAATGTGAAACACAGGTTATGTCACAGCATGATAAAACAATGAGTCCCAAAGTAAGGAGAAACAGGTGGAATGGGAGACATCTGAAGAAGAAATATGAACATGGAAAAAAAAGAAATTTAATGTGATCTAATATCTCTCAAAGCAGAAAGCAAAACTAATCATTACAAAAAAGCAGCACCAGAGTTAATTAAAGAGAAATACAGGCAAAACCATCTGTATATGGTACATTTTACAATACAAAAAATAAGAAAACAAAGACAGGAAGCAGAAAAGAGGGTTATTAATGGAGAAATTAAAGAAACAGAAACTGAAATTATAGATTACCTGCAAAGAAAAAGTATCGAAAATCCAACTCTGGTATCATAGCATGATGAAAAAGTGAGTGTCAAAATTAAGGAGAAAGAGGTGAAATGTGAAGCATCTGATCTGTTGCCACATGAGGTACTCTGGAGCCTTCAATAGGAAATCAGTACAAAAGTTCAGTCGCAGTTGCAAGGGAAGGAACAAGAAATGGTGGCAACTCTGATGCAGTTAATGTTGTGGAGTGATGGGCCACTGAGTTCCCATATGAAACAGCAATGGAAGATGTAGGATGCAGCTGAATATGCCATGGGAAGATGTTTTGGAAATTTCTGTAGAATGCTCACAGGAAAGTGATAATAAAGAATGTGCCCTCGGTTTAGAAAAAAAGATATAAGGAAGAGTTGCTGGATTTAATAGAGATGGATAAAATAGAAATATTATGATCAATGAAAGAAGTAGATTTCAGAAAGTCAATAAGACCCAAAATGTTAGAAGTCTGATAAAACAAATGAACACAGTAATCAAGACTATTAAAAGAAATTTTATATATTTTATTTATTTATTTTACATTTGTATACTGTGAAGGTCCGACTGGATAGGTACCTATTTTCAGCAGAGGCCTGGGGAGAAAAGCACCACTTATAGACAAACTAATTTACGAAATAAAGTACTATAAACAAAAGTATTTACAGAATAGCATACTTGCATGCAGCAATGATACATTATGCGGATTATACAGTGCTAAGTAAAGTTAACATTATGGCTAAATTTTCCTAGAAGCAAAGAAGGCAGTCATAGACAATGCTAATGGGACAATGTGATGAGGCAATTTAAGTGTAATAGATATGAAAGCGGAGCCATATAAAATCCAAACAGTAATAATAATAATAAATGGCTTAACAGTATAAGTCTACTCTGACAGCTGAGTACATATGTTGAAACAGGAAAAAGTAGGATTAAGGTTTTAAGTTTTATGAAGGAAATAGTTTTTTTTAGTAGTGCTCAGTTGATTAATGGTAGGAATTGTGTATGGGTGTGCTGGTGGTAGCAGCTTAGTGGATGAGCGAAATTATGGAAGGGCAAAAAGAATCTGTTTGGTGCATTGTTAATGGTCAGCCTGGGGTGTTGCTTGAACAGAGCCAGGTGTTTGATAGGTGAGTTTTAAGTAGTTGTTTGAAGTGTACAATGTTTGCTATGGATCTAATAGTGAGTGGGAGTGTGTTCCAGTTTTTTTTACTTGATTTGAACAAAGATAGTCTCCTGCTGAATTTATGGCTTTAGTGAGTTTTAGGAGTGATTTATTGGTGGAGAGTAGTGTTTGGTTATTGGAGTAAGGTACTATTATGTTCCGGGTAGCTGGTACATTTTCAGGTTGGTGAAGTAGTTTATGAGCCAATGTGAGCTGATTATAATTTAGTAGTTGAGGTAATTCTAGCCAGCAATTTTTTTTTAGAGCGTGGCAATGATGTGACCTCTGTGCCAAGTTGGTGGCAAATTTTGCTATCTTATTATAGCATACTTCAAGTTTTTCAAGGTCTGTTTTCTTTAGGTTGCTAACTATGGGTGAGACGTAAAGGAGTTTGCATAGAAGGTGGGTTTTGCCAAAAGCTATTATAGTATTGTTGGATAGGAGTTTTTTTTATTTCTGTATAGGGTTCCTAATTTTTATGTGTCTTTTTGATTGTTTGTGAAATGTGTTGGTCATATCTCATATTATTATCAGTTACTACTCCTAGGAGTTTTGTGTGAGATTCTGGTGTAATTATTGTGTTATCAATAGAGATGATAGAGAAAGTGGGAGGGGAGTCTGGGACTCTAGTAGGTTGGAAGATCATAAGCTTGGTCTTTTTGGGGTTTAGGGTGAGTTGTAGATTTGAAAGGCATGATTTGATTTCGGTGAAGGATTTTTATGTAATGCCTTGGAGGTGCTGCATATTAGGGGGAGCACATACATATAAGAGTTTAGTCATCTGCATATTGGATCAGTGAGGCTAGTGAGGTGGCAGTACTAAGATCGTTAGTGAAAATTCTGAAAAGAAGGGGTCCAAGTATGGACCCTTGTGGAACTCCTAATGTGACTGTTAGCAGGCGGGAGAGGTCGTGCAGCCATTTTGCTTCCTATTGGCGACCTGTTAGGTAGCTTAAATTCATGTGGGATAACAGAAGTAAATAGGATATATTACTGTGCATTAAAATTAATAACAGGTGAAGCCTTACCACAAAAATGTCATGGCAATAAGGGAAAGAAAGGGAAGAAATCAAATGATGTCATGGAAGTATAGAATAGGGTAAACTATAAAGCAATTAAGACACAAAGTATCACTGTTAGAAGACTATAGAAGTTGGAACAGATCAACAAAAATACTTAGAAAGACAGACGTGATAAAAGCAATGCACAGTAGTAGAAAAGAACAGGGTCTGTCATGCACTATTGCAAATATTAAACTGAAAATATCAGCACAGGAAGAAAAAACTTAGAAGATATGCAGATAAATATAAAGGAAAAGAACAAAATAAACAATGCACTCATGATCCAAAACAGTTTTATAGAGAATTGGGTAACACAACAGAAACACCACCAAAGAAGAAGAAACAGATACATTTTGGATAAATGTCTATAAAGACCTTGTGGAACATAACAAGGATGCTGAGTATAGAAAAACTGTAAAAAAAAAAAAAAACAAAAACTGTAAGAAATTCAAATGTACAGGATATGAAATGGGATGAAGTAACGGCCAGAGGAATCAAAATACAGTACCTAACTTCAGGCTAAAAGTGTTAACTTTATTAAATGAAGATTTAGCCCTGAGTAAGAACTACTGATACACACACCCTGAATACACATCAATCTGGTTAACAGCAGGAAAAATGATACTCCGCCTTATGAGTGAACCTGCAAGCTATCCTATGAACTACATACCAAAAATTTGTCTTCTGACAATAAATAAACTGCGTGCTGAATTGATGCTGACAGGATTTACAGTCATTTAGAAGAAAACTCAATCATAGCAATAGAACATTAACAAAAGAAAGCCATATGGAACAAAATATTTTTTTTTTTTTAAAAGTTATAATGGAGTATTGGGGAAGAATCTAAGAATGCCATGGATAGATTACAAAAAAGCATTTGACAGCATCCCACATTTATAGATGAAGTGGTAGTTACAGATGTATAAGGTCTGCCCTATATTAATCGATTATATTGCAGTGACCATGAAACAGTGACAAATCACTTTGCAGCTAAGCCACGGCAAAGTACAGATTTTTTATTCCAGAGATAAAAATTCAAAGGGGGATATTCCAGGGTGACTCTGTCAACACTGCTCGTTTGTCTTGCCCTTAACCCATTAAGCTGTCCACTTAGCATATTAGGTCATGTTTAGAATTTGGCTTCTAGATATCAGCAAACTGCAATGACTTCTCATCTTTTTTATTGACAATGATTTAAAACAGTGTAGTTTATCAGATGAGGAGCTGAAAGCACAACTGCAAGTGGTCAAGACTTTCTCAGATGACAAAATAATGTAATTTAGTCTTGATAAATGTGCAAGAGCAACCTTTAAGGCAGGAAAGCTACAGCACCAAGAAAATATCAGTCTAGGACAGGAATGTGATATAAAGGAACTTGAGCAGGAAGGAGTGTAAATATTTGTGAATTGAGGTAGAATCGAGAGTAAAACATGACCAAATGCAAACAAAACTTACTAAGGGATATTTTAGAAGACTACAATTAAGACTGAAAACAGCCCTAACATCTAGGTGCAAAGTCCAAGTTATAAACCAATTTGCTCTTCTTGTACTAACTTACAGTTTTGGGGTGATTGACTGGCCCCAAAAGGTACTGGATCAGTTGGACAATAAAAGAAGAAAATTATTAAACACTTACCAAATATTTTATCAAAATCAGTGTATACAAAAATTATACATTTCTCATTCTGAAGGAGGTATGAGCCTCCTCAAAATTAATTACATGTATAGATCTGCAATTGTATGATTACATAAATATATGCTGACCTTACAAGATCCATACATAAGAAAAGTTTTAAAACTAGAAAAGAACAAGTCTAAGATGACAACTCTGCTTAGTTTAACAAAACAGTATTGATGTCAAGTAGGAATGGAAATGAAATGGAAACCAGAAGTAGACAAAAATCAAGCAGCAACTGCATGTGTCAAAAAAACAAACCAAAGAATATAAGGTGAAGGATCAGACGAGAAGGCATGACATATGGAAGAGGCATAAATATAGTTGCAAGTGCTGAAGGCTTCTGGTACAAACACATTTTTATCAGGATCTAACACAGGAATGGTTAAGGAGATGTGAATTTAAACCAAAAGATGAAGGGTTAATATTGGTGACCCAGGATAGTGGACTACATACACATTGATTTACAAAGTCCATTGAACATGCTGGAAAAACAGACAAATGTAGGTTTTGTAAAACAGAATTGGAAACAGTCACACATCTTGTTGCTGGATGTGATACACCAATGGCAGAGGGCCTATATTTTGAAAGGCATAATAATGTGACAAGACAGTTGCATTGAGGATTATGAAAACATTACATTACTGAAGTAGCTAAGAAGCATTGGAAACATTATCCACAAAGCATTATAGAAAATGATGAAGTTTATATAATGGGATCACCCATTACCAACAGTTCAAAAATAGATGCAAGAACATCAGATTTAGTGTTCCATGAAAAGAAGACAAAAGTAGCATTGATAATCAATATTGCTATGCCCAGTGATTACAGTATCTTATGTACAAAGACACAAAGTCATAAAATACCAAGATTTGCAGGCAGAAATGAGGATAATGTAGAAGAAGGATACCTAGACAGTTCCAATAGTAGTATGAGCAATGGATCTCATAATAAAGAATTTACAGTCTTATTTACTGTAGATATGGTACCTATACATGTAACTGCATATGAATTGCAGAAGGAGTAATTTCTAGACACATTGCAGGTGCTGTGTTGCAAAGAGCACTTTTGGCTAACATAAAAGATTGAAACAATACTAATTTCATGAACTTTAATCATACTTTGACATAGGAAAAAGACTTGAAGAAATTAAACCAACTGTTTTATACTTAGAAGCAGACAATCAGTTTTAAACACTGTCTCATTAACAAATAAACATTCTACTAAAAGTTATCAGTTGATATTACATTTTGGAGTTACTTTGTTGTACTCATTTTCATATATTACTAAACAAAACTCTTTCAAACTTTCCAGAGGTAAAATTTCTAATATTTTTACCTTATTATTTATTTATTATTGTATAATTTTACTTTATTATTGTAGAAGTTCAGCATGCCAGTTAGGTCAGGGGTACTATCACAAGAAAACCCCTGACCTGACTGGCATGATGAACTTCTACAATTCAAATAGGCAACTTCAGTCCTCTAACAAAGCCTTAATCGAAAACATCACATGCAAAAACAACTCTGGGGAGTCACTATATGCACACGAAATAGCAAACATATGGAACAACCTTCCCCCTGACCTCAGACTACAAAACTCCACACCCTCCTTCAAAAGCCTACTTAAAACATACCTCTTCACCAACCATCTATGCAACTGTAATTGATCCCCTGAAGCTTCATACACTCATTATTTCTATACCCCATCTGTCCTGGACAACACAAACAACAGACTTTAACTATACCTATCCATGTGTGAGCAATAACCTATATATGAGTGTATGTACATGTGTATATATATATATATATATATATATATATATATATATATATATATAGAGAGAGAGAGAGAGAGAGATAGATATGGGAACACTACATAATCTCGAAAGTTTATAATACAGAATTTCAAACTTTTGAGACCATATAGCCAAAACCCCAAACTATCAAAAGACCAGAAGCGCGAATTTCAAAATCCCAACTATCGGGAGTTTGAAATTCGTGCTTCTGGTATTGTGGTACGGTGGAAGGGCAGGTAGGCATTTCTGTTTAACTGTGTTGGTTAGATGTTTAGTGTGTAAGTGTGTGTTGTGAGTGTGATGTGTGTGTGCGAGGGGATATAGGCATGTGGTGGTGTATTCATGTGTTTGTCTGGGTAGTACGATCTTGGAGTTAGAATATTTAAGTAGGGGGATGTGGGGGGCGCAGCCCCCACATGGGGAGTGCAGGGGGGCTTACCCTCCTTCTTATCTGTATGTTAGGTTTGTGTGTTTGTGCTTTGGGGGAAGGTGTGTGTATGTGTCTGTGTGTGGTGTATGTTGTGTGTAGTTTTTGTTAGTTTGAATTTCGCAGATTTGGTTTTTCGGTATTGTAGTATTCCGGGTGTTTGGTCTCGGGATTTTGGGCATCGGTAGAGAGAGTGTTCAGTATTTAGTAGTGGTTTTGTGCACTTATAAGCTTTATATACTCTTATTCAATTGTGAAATATCTTACAATGCTCTACCAGGTTCTTATCTATCTCACTGTATATTTTGTGCACTTCTATTTTCAACCAAAAGAGGTAATATCCTCTTATTGTATACTAACCGCTGTGAAATCTACAATCTGTATGATACTACTCTGTAATGTCTCTTTTGTAAATTTTTCTTCTCTCTGTAAACTTATGGAGTTTTTCTCCCAAAGAATCCGCTGAAAATGGACACTTGTTGTCCAGTCAGACTATCCTGGCAAACAAATGTTTAATAAATAAACAAACAAACAAACAAACAAACAAACATACAAATAAATAAATACATAAATAAATCTTGCTGTCAGGTTCAAGCTAAAGCATTAAACTATGCTTTAGACAATGCATCTGTGCACTTATAAGCTTTTCTGTATTAACATTCCTGTTATGAAATGTTATTGCTTGAATTTCCTGGGTTGTACCAGCTCTGACTAAAAGTTCTTTCTTAAAGTTGCCACAGTCCATATAATCAGGTGTTGCTATGTTCAGTCCAGAAATATGTATATCAATATAGGGTTAAGAGGAAGAGGAAGTCAAAGTTGAACTGTTCTCCCTTTTTATTTGCTGTCTCCATTTTCCTCTAGATAGGAATAGAAACATTAAAGGGCTTCTTGAGTGTGAAAGTGGATAGGATAAAGGGGGCTACAGGCAGAGGAAGAGTGGCACATATAGTTGTGGGGCCTGCTCTCAATGCCTGTACATGTATAATAGTGATTTGATATATTTAAAAAAGTCAACATCACAGTGACAAATAAAGGGTATTTTAATGGTAACAGTGTTAGAGTGGTGTGTTTGAGAGTTTGCCAGACTTGATCCTTTTACTATGTGGGCAGGACTATCACAATTTTGAAAGGCATATTTTTGAGCATTTGTAGGATATTAAGAATGATGATTTGGATAGTGTTCTAGCCAACCATGCAAAAAGTTGTATACATTTTAGTAAATTTAAGTTTGAAGTCTTAGGAAAACTTAAATGGGATCTTAGACATAGAGCATGGGAGAATTTGATAGAGGAAATGGAGTTAAAATGGCAATTAAGGTTAAATGCAGCATTATTTACTAGATTGAATGAATGACACAGTATAAATTAAAAATGTTATCAATAAGTGCTGTAATATATTTTGAATGGTTAGATGTGTGTGAATTCTTAGAATGTGATTTCATTGGATGAATTTTAAGTGGGAAATCTTTAATGTATTCACTATTGGTGCATCATTAAATTATGTGAGTTATTTAAAGAAATGATGTTGCATTGTATTTTATTTTATGATCTGAAGTAATCCTGGACTGATGAAAGTGCTCAACATCAAAGAATATCAGCAAATTCCTTGTAATTCGTCTGGTCTTTTAGATATGTTTCTGTTTTTTTGTGGACTTTCCTTTAAGTCATTGATGTGTTTTTATACAAGGATTGCAATTTGCTTGCAGCAAGATATGATAAGATTTTCCCAAGGTGTGAAAAACTTGAATAGCAACATCAATAATTTAACCCTACTTATTCAGCAATGTATGCAGGGAATGCAAGCAACCTCATCCCAAATGAAGATTTCAGAGATGATGCAGTAAGCTACTGTGTTCATGAGTGATTTGAATGGTGTCAATAGAGAGAACAATGTGGTAGAGCTCTTAGGGGTTGGGGCCACCTTTACAAGCTCAAAACCTAAACTTGGATACTTGGTTTAGAAAGTTTATTAATGTGCTGGGCACTAAGGGTTCATAGATGTGTGGGTGACTAACAGATTAACTTAATAAATTTGAAAGAAAACTTAGATTTTGGAGAAAACATATCAAAAACACTTATTTCAGAGAATGTATTCAGAATAAGATAGTTTCAAAGGGTTGAGAAGTTGGAAATATTCTAGTGGTTTACAAGCAAATTCTGATTTATATTGTGATCTGATTAAGTTATCTGATCAGCACTGACCTGAGCTTTTGTCATTAGTGATGAAACGTAATGAAAATAAACTGCAAACTTTGTCTGATGACATCAAATAATTGGATTGTAGTATACAGGAAGATCTTTTGTTTGAAGCAAATGTTTATGCAACACAATTTAAAGGACTGGAGAATTAAAGTAAAGTTAATTTGGAAAGTAAACAGAAAAAGCGTAAATGTGATTTGGCAGAGTATGTGGAATGGGTGGCATATCCAAAGCCAGAGCTCAGGTGGATTGGTAAATTTGCTTTAGTTGATGATTCTTGTGTTAGCCCTAGTGATTCAGACAATGAAAATAACCCTTTAGAGAATGGCCTGTGAAGGTCTGGAAGAATAAAGAATCAACAGAACAACAAGAGGAACAAGAGATAGCACAGAGAAGATTTTTGTGTGAATGCCTCATGGGGTCTTGGATCCAACACGAAGGGAAAAACTTGGCAGAGCATGAGGGATTTCAATTATAGGCTATTGTTGACAATGGAGTTGTTTATACAACAAGTATAAGTTCCCAGAGCTCCAAAGAATTTAGTTTTCAACAGGAGAGACAAACTATTTTGAAAGGAGAGCTTCAAACATCATTTGCCGACAATAAAAAAGGTACTGTAGTTACAGAAAAAAAGTTTTAAAATTTATAATACATATTTTGCTCTGTTTGAATGGGGATTAATGTTTGCCCCTTCAGCCTTTAGTGACATAGCAAAATCACTGTTTGAGCTTAAACTCTTTGTGAGGAAAATTAACTTTGGTTAAGTGTTCAAACAAACTTCATAGGTTAAACTTCATTGTTTAGTTTTATACAGAAAAAGCACTTTTAATCCTCTGACACATTATACATTAGAAATGTTTGAATATTTGTGTGACCTTGGGTTTTGGAATGTGTTGAAAAATGAACAAACTAAGATGATGCATAATTTGTCTTGGGATGAACAGTGCTTACTAAAATCATTATGCAAAGAAAAGGTTTGGGTTATGAAACCTGAAAAGAGAGAGGGTATAGTACTGATGGACAATGGTGATTATTATAACAGAATTCATGAATTGTTATTAAATTTGGAAGTTTACAGTGTGTCTTCTTTGAATGAGATGTACATATCCTATAGGAGGATAGTTTTATTATTATCTAATCTTGTTTTGTAAAAAGTAGTAACTAAAAATGAATATGAGTTTTTGTTAGTAGTAAATCCATGGGTTCTGACAAGCTTCAGCAATTTGGAAATTCATAAAGGTATATGGGATCCCTACTACATCATACTGTTGATGCACAAGATTTGAAAACTGAACCCTTGGCTATGTTAATAGATCTTACGATGAAGCCTTTTATGCAAATGCACTAATTTATTGAGAGACTCCTAGCATTTTTTGGTATTGCTAACACATGATGTGTTTACAAAGAATATGATGTTTTTGACAATGGTTCTGGTTGATTTATTTTCAGTGATCCTGCATACAATTGGTATTGAGTGGTGTATACTTCAAATGTAGTTTTTTAGACAATTTAACTATGGAAGTTATATTACAGATGTTAGAAATACTGTTACAAAGCAATTATATATATATTTTTAAGGAGAATACTTTTTGCAGAACTCTGGGTTGGCAATGGGGGTGGGGTGTGCCCTGAAACTTGTGAACATTATAGTATTTTCAATTGCTGGATGATATATTTATCCTTTGCACGGAGTCAGAGAAGCAGTTGAAGAATTATTTGCTTATGTGAATAGTACCACTTCATTTTTAAAATTCACTTTCAAATTTTCCCCTGATGGGATTAATTTTTTGGATGTAATGGACACTATCCTAGGTAACAAGGACTTAGCATCTGTGGTAGGTTTTAAGCCCAAGATTATTTACAAGGAAAGTTTTAATCTTAAAAGTTTATTTGAAAGGCCACCAGTTCAGCATATATTAGCAAATATGATATGCTGAAGTGCTGAAACTGCAAGTATTGCAGGTACATAAACAAGTGGTCAAATGTTATTTTTAAGCATTCACAAAAACAGATTTTGGCTAGGGGAAGATTCACTTCTAATTCCAGTATGGTGGCCTACTTTGCTACTTGCGAATTTTGTGACAGCTTCTATGTAGGTAAAACCACCAGGAAATTATCAAAAAGAGTATATGAGCATGTCTTAGCAATAAAAAATAAGTGTTAACAAGTGCATTTGGAAAACATGCTACTAACTGCCAAGGATTTTGAAAGTTTTCTTTCTTTGTTTTAGATTATGTAGCTAATTACTTGTATGGAAGGGACTTAAATAACAAAGTAGAAGTCAGGGAAGTTGACTGGCAAATGATGCTGGAGGCAAATAAGATTTCAGGTTTGAATTAAAGCATTAGCATCAAATGCTTATTAAACTTAACGTGGATTTACTTTAATGTATTTTATTTGATTTAAAAAAGTATTAAGTAAATTTATTATATTTTAAAAGTACATTTTTTTAATGATTTGGAACTAATCAAACAATGAAGTCATAAGACTGCATAGTTAACTGTTTAATTAAGGTATTATATAAATATCTGTTTTAAACTGTTTGCAGTAACTCTAATGAAGTTTCAATAAATGGAACAAAAGCACATATCAGCCTACAAACAGCATTTGTGTGTTTTGTGAGGAGATCTAAAATTCCTGGGGTGTTTTTACCAGACCGGAGTGGAAAGCAATTTTTAAATTTGACTACTTGGCATCAGCAACTGCTTTTTGGGTTTTATGTTTTTGTCTTTTAGTGTTGCTATCTGCCTTTTTCATTTGGTTCATATTTTTGAGAGAAGCAATATGTGCTTGGTTTCAGGTTTACTATGTCTATTTTTAAATATTTTCAATTTTTGGATTATTATATTTATCCTTTGGATAGTGTCAGACAAGCAATTGAAGAATTATTTGCTTATGTGAATAGCACCACTTCATTTTTAAAATTCACTTTCAAACTTTCCCCTGATGAGATTAATTTTCTGGATGTAATAGTCACTAAGGACATTAGTAGTCAGCAGTTTGTGTCTAATATTTATAAAAAAAAAACTTTTGCAAAATTGTATTTGCATTAGACAATCTGCATCCTTTGCTCTAAACGAGAAATCTGGTAAAGGATCATATGGTGTGTTTGGCTAGAATGGCATCTAATGAAGAAATATTCTTACATGTTCAAACACAGTTATTGAGCAATTTAGAGAACATTGCTTTAAGTTTTTTAGAAAAGGGAAATGAGGGTTTTACAAATGCGATGGGGTTGACATATTCTATAGACATCAAAAGAATGACATGGGTGTTAAGGAAAAGCTAGTCTATTGTTGCCACCAATAGTGGTTTTAGAGGGGCAGTATATTTGATTCTCAAATTCATTTTTAGAAGGAATGGAAACATTATAGGGCTTCTTGTGTGTGAGAGTAGTTGGGATAAAGGGGGCTATGGTCAGAGGAAAGTTGGCACCTATTGTTGTGTGATTTGCTTTCAATGTCTGTACATGTATAAGAGTGATTCAATACATATAGAAAAAGTTAACATCACAGTGGCCAATAAAGAGTATTTTAATTCTGACACAGTTGGAGTAGTGTATTTGGTAGTTTGCCACAATTGTTCCTATTATTATGTGGACATGTTGATCAGAATTTTAAAAAGGCATATGCATGAGCATTTGTGGGATATTAAGAATGTACAGTGCTCTGGCCAAACATGCAAAAAGTTGTATGAATTATACTAAATTTTAGTGGTGGAGCTTAGGAGACTTGGTAAAGGAAAGGATTTAAAACGGCAGCAGTATTTCTTAGATTGAATGACATGGTATCAATTAAAAGTGTTTTCGGGAAATACAGTAATAGATTATGAATGGCTGGATATGTGTGAATCATTAGAATGTGATTTTATTGGATTCATTTTAAATGGAAATGTTTTAATTAATTTGCATTCCTATTTGTGCACAGTTAATTAGGTGAGTTAATTAAACAGACAATGTTGCATCGCATTTTATGTTCTGAAGAAGTCCTGGAAGGACAAAAGCACTCGCATTAAAGAATTTCACCAAATTCCTTGCAATTCTTGTGGTCTTTTGAATATTTTACCAAGTGAAAAACACTTGGACTTCCATTATTTTTACAGTGAGGTAAAAGGGTAACAGAGTCCATGTTTTACACACACACACACACACACACACACACACACACACACACACACACACACACACACACACACACACACACTCACACACACAGCACATACTCCATACTTATCCCTAATGTCAAAGCTTCTAGAATGCCTTATTTTTCTCTGCCTTAGTAATTTGTAGATGATTACAGTCAGTCCTTAACTCATTCATGATCAAAGGCCTATGTGTTTCACTTAATGCAATGGAAATGAGCTTTATGTTTATAAATCTTCTGCCATGGCTTTAACTTCAGGCTTCATAAATATAGTGAAACTTTGACTGCATCTAATGGGTTAACAGAAATTGATCTTAAACAAAACCATCTGTTGTTAAGCATACTAGCATATATATTAAATTTAATCATTTTCTTTCACATTGTCTATTTAGTGATAGAAAAAAGTATGGGATGATGCAATGTAAATTGGACTACCAGAAAATAATACATATAAAAAAAGATAAATGAGGAAAATTTGCTAATTTGTTGATTAATACAATTATAATAATGGCATAATTGTTTTTTGCAAACCTACGTTTGACTTATCCCAGCTCTCTTAGTTTCAGTCTTTTACTTTGCTCCCAGTCCTGTATTTCATTCTCATTTAACTTATCAGTAGACAGAGGCTCCCTCAAGACTGATACTCTTCCCAAATTTCAAGAGTACATGTAGGTTGCCTTCTACAATCTGTTTTCTTCCTTCTGAAGACAGCAATTAGTGTGCTTTTTACAGACTGGTAAAATTTAATGGATGTAATTCTGTTAGTTTCTACCCGAATTTATAAAGATGATTATTGCTCCGCACATCCGTTCATAGCTTTTTTCCCCCAGAAAAGCAAACTGTTTTGGAAAATCGTTTATTTAAAGAGTTCATCTAGGAAAACATGCAGCACACACAAATGCAACTAGCTTTATGTTATTATAAATAACATAGACCTAACTGCCTGTGAGGGTCTTACGCAGATGGGAGGAAACTTGAGTCATAGCCTTTTGAGTCAGCCAACCAGTGAAGTGCAATCAACTGAATAAAGAATTCCTACATATCTGCCGTTAAGGAGCTGCTCAGCCTTCTGTACAGGATGGGTGTCAGAGATGGAACCCCACAGGGGACAACTCTTCTGCAAGAAAACAGGCATTGGGGAGCTGTAAATGAACTGTGATGACATTGCGGAACTTTTCTGCTTCAGGGATAACAGCTGTATGATCATTGTGCCAGCGTGTTACAACTGTTGCCCCAATAACGGAAAAATACCAATTTTCATATGTAGTTTCACAGAAAAGTATCACATTTGAAAAGTTATTTTAGTTGATCTTACATTAACTATATTAAACAAAGGTTAATATCAATGAAGAATAAACATTTAGTGCTTACAGTGTTTAGGACTGTTTGGTTATAGTGTGTTTTGGATTACCCTATCTTAAAGTTTGTGTATAACCAAAATACGCAACACATAGGTACTGGGATTTGTGAACACATGTGTCTGAATCTCATTATTGAGAAATGACACAGCAGTCTTTGTAAACGTAGAAGATTTCAGCCCAGCATCTAGTGATTCCTATGTGGGCTCTGTCCTCCATGAGTATGATGTCACACCCAGTGATGACTTGAAAAGACTTTAAAGGGTAGCATTCTAAGAGTGCTCACTATGTTTAAATAGAATGAGACAAGAGCAATGCACACCTTATCTGTTTTCTGAGATCCACAGAACTACCATAGTATTTTTAATATAACCCATATTCTGTAGCATTAGGAAATGCAACACTAACCAGGAAATAAATACAAGGCTGAAAATATATGTTTTAACCTTTTACTGCAAGAAATATAGTCAAAGCTAAAAATAATGGGGGGGGGCAGGGATAAAGGCCCAAAGATGGGGACAGATTTTTAATACTGTTTTTATCAGCATAGAAAGTTATTAAAATAACAGGTTTTGTTATAGCACACATTTTTCAGAAGGATATTAAGTCTGAAACTCCAATGTGTATCATTATTTAGTGACTTTAGTCTTCAGTAGTTTGCCAAAAAAAAAAAAACACAAATTTATAAGAAACAGACTAAACATATGAGGCAAATATCTTGATATTTTAGAAAAATCTGGTCAGTCAAGGCATAACTAACACTTAATAGGCAGCCATTTGATTTATTTGACAATGCCTGTCATTAGAATAACAAAATGCCCTGAATACAGAAAGTGAACATGAATAATACCTAAAATATTCCTAGGATGCATGTGTGATGATACTTCATATATGCAGATGTGTGCCACACATGCCAGCTTAAAAATTATAGAAAATGTGCTCAGTATGCAAAGAGTGTCAACAGAACTACAGAAAAGTCAAATTATCACAATCATTTGTATAACTAAGTAGAAGGAAGAACATGCTAGTCTGTCATGAATCAGGATAATTTTAATCACTTGCTCTGCATTCAGGACTAGTTGTAATAAAATCCCCAGGATTCACGAAGCCTCCGTGTAAGAGTTATAACTCTTACACGGAGGCTGCAGTTAAACTGAGTGATGTCAGCATGCTCTGCATATTCATGAGAGCATGCTGAATCACACCTAAGTCGAACACGGCCGTGTAAGACAGTAGGGGGCGTGTCCGTAGGCTGAGCCCTGCAAGCGGACACGCCCCCAGAAGTCTAAAAGTGCCCAAAGTACACACCCACAACAGAGTCCACGGAAATGTGAATAAACACAACACAACACATGCCCCTACAGACTATTAAACATAAAAGAAATATAAATGTACATGTCATATTTTTTAAATTGTAAAGATGTTTAACCGTGAGTGCTTTCGTTTGCTGGCGTGCCGTAAGCGCAGCTACAGTTAGCAGTCAGTGGGAAAGCATATAAGAACTACATATGCAAAATAATCCAGGAAGCAATAGCGAAGCGGTAGAGATGCCGGCTGCAGAGCAGGCATTCATGGTTCGAGCCCTCACAACACAAATTTTTTTTTTCTCAAAATAAGCATGAAACAAGTCTCTGACACATATATGTACACATAAAACCAGAATATATGTAAAATGCAATGTAACAGCCTATTTATATTGAATAAATGTGAGCTAAGAAATGAATATAAACTGCCAGATATGCCCATAGCTGAGCTACAGTTCAACAGAGTGAGGTTATGTGCCCGTAGATAAGCATAGGTTTAACTGGTGCAAAATGAGTGCCTGTAGCCGAGCAGTGGTTTACCACGCTAAATATATGTGCCCCTAATTGCGCTAAGCGGCATATGCGTGCCAATAGCCAAATGAGTGTTAAACCGGCGTACCCCGTTTGCGCGGAGCTGCGCACCGCGCAAACGAGCTAACCGACGGGCAACGGTGAGCAAGCTGTATCCAAAATGCCTTTACACAGACACACCCCTCAACATGTCTAGACAGTCCTGAAAAATAAAAAGCAGTGGCCAGGTTTGAACCCAGGATACTATACACCATAGTCAAGGTACAGAACCACTAAGCCATGACAGCAGTTCCTAGAAATGCAATATTAGCTCATATATAGGAATGAATACAAACTACAGCATGACAATGCAGGTTTACTGAAGTTGATACAATTCCAAACTGGCCAATCACAGATATGTGCGGGAAAACGGACTATATAAGCCCCATAGGCGGGAATACACAGCATAAACGATTGTAGAACAGACCTGCAGTTAGAATGTCAGGTGTAGGTGAGGGTAGTCGCTTCCGAGCGCAGAGGTGGGGTGTTGAGGAGTCCAGGTACATGGCCTGGCTCCTAGTCCACAACCATGAGGCCCAACTCATGCAGGGCCAGGTCCTTTGGGGAGCGTACAAGGCTGAGGCGTGGGACCAGTTGGCTCATGAACTCACCAGTGCCACAGGAATTCCTAGGACAGGTGAGCAGGTCCGTCACCACCATGCGGACCTGAAGAGACGTAAGCAGGACCAACTGAACCGTTGGATCCAGGAGGCCCGGCAATCACCCAACGCCCCACCACTGAGTAAGTATAAATTAATTATGTTTGTAGAAAGTTAAACTACCTGAAATCATGGAGATGTGTATTCCAATATTACTTCATTTATATTACAGCTGCAGGTGTCCGTTCTGCGAACCGCAGAGCCTATGCTGATAGGCTGGTGCGGTTGCGCCACCAGGCAGGTCAGTAATCCACTACTAGTAACTGTAAAGATATATAAATGTATGACAGTTAGCATAAGAGTGCAGTGTAGCCAGGAAGGAATTAAATCTGCAACTCACAGAGTGTGAAAGTGTATGCAAGTATTGCCTGATTACAACAGTTCCCAGCCTGTAAGTTGAAACTAATCATGAGACTGTCCAACACATATTTTTAAATAAAACTGCCCTGCCTGTAAGAAAATAGTACACAAACTGCAGCAGCAGGTAAAGTATAGCTGCAGAAGAGGATGAATTCACCTGTGTGAGATATATTCCTGTGGAAATACTGAAACATGACAGAAGTGAGAGTGCTGGAAAGAACTGTAATAATTTCTGTTAAAACATGTCAATAAAGCCTAGAAGTACCAGTCTGAATAGTAACATGAAAGCAAGTGAGAGAGTGTGAGAAAGTGTCAGGAATACAGCACTACAGTAGTAATAACCCCTGAATAAACTATACTGCAGTCAGGACATAATTAAATGCATGTGAGACCCAAAACCAAACAGAAACATCTGTTCAAAGTGTTGCTGCATGTGGAATGTGTACACCAAAATCTGGATATGCTGCTCCCAGTCTGAAATATGCAGATAGGATGACTGTCTGATATACCAAACATCCACACCTGTCTACAGTTATAGAAAGAACAGTTAACAGGAGATGTATCTGCACAAACTTCGATATGAATCATGTATGAACAGCAATAAAATGTAGAGTTATGTTGCAGTAACAGTCCCATCTGCAAGGTTAAGTAGTTAACATATAGGACACTGTAGTCAGAACAGTAGTGTGTATATAACTGTAGCTATTAGAAATGTACAGCATATGTGGTTGTATTCGAAGGTGTTAATAATATGTCTGATTTACCCCACCCTCTAACCATCTATAATCCATTCCACGGGAAAATGGTATGTGCAATCACAATTACCACCCCTGGACATCTGTCCTGTTGGGTCATATATATTTGCATGTCTGTTGATGCATCCGCCACGTTCATACATCCACACCTGATGGCCTGTTGCCATCAATCAACCCTGCATGTTGTTGGACTGTGTATTACTGTTCAAATTATGCATGTGCTATGCACGCTGTTCAATGGTGTGAATAACTGGGTGTGTGGTTAATGGGAATACTAATGCATGCTGTTACAACTAACTGTGAATGGTATTTATATGTCACTAACCCAAACTGTCATGACATAATGCAAAACATAGAACGACAGGGAAGGCGGGTTCCGGCGGACCCACCTCTCCCACCTCAGCTGGCGAGTGCACCTGGCACTAGTGCCGAGTCCGGACCCTCCTCCGGTGGCCCTGTGCCACCTGCGGGTGGAAGCGCTGCAGGGGACGGGGCTCGCCCCCCCTCTGCAAGTGTGGCCGGAGGAGATCCACCACTCACCCTCCGTAGCGTCCGGACTGTGGTGCGTAGGGAGATTCGGGACTCTGTCCTTGAGCCCCTACGCCAGCTCGAGGCACGGGTGGCGCAACTAACGGGCTTGCCCATTGCCCCGCCTACACAGCCCCCAGCACAGCCCCGTCCTGGGCAGTGAAGGAACAGTGGCAACTGCCTATGGGTGGGGATATCAGTTCCACTGTTGCCATCTGTGGGCTCATGGGCTCTGGACATCCCAACCTCCATCCCAGTCAATTGTGTAACCCCCCCACACGTGTCATACACCGCCCCTGTATGCGTCTTGTTTGTCTTGTCTGTTAACCTACCCAACCTACCTCCCCAGCTGTACCGACTACCTTCACCTGACATACCACTCTCACCTGAAAAAAAAAAAAAAAAAAGGGCACTCTGTACCCACAAAAAAATTACGCCCCATACATAGCTGCCCATTCCGCACACATGTCTACTGGACATGGAACCCATCAATTCCAATTGGCTGTACAACAGGTATTATTGTTGTCCTGACACCTCTCTCAGGGGTGGAAGGTTTCAAATGTCACACCAAATTACATACATATGCACAGCTGTTGCTGCTGAAGAAATGGGCAGCTATGGGCCTTACCTACATCCCTCCTGCACATCCCAAGCTTGTTTCCCTACTGTCTTACCCTCTTTGTGACCCCTTTTTCACCACTTTCCTGTCTCCCCGTTTTCTTTTCTTTCAAAGAAAATAGCGCGGGTGTGCGCAAGAGTAAGCACGTTTAAGCGGTTGTAATCAGGTGTGCGCTTGTGTGCGCGGAGCTAACCGCCAGTGCGCATGCGTGAGCTCCGCGCAAACCAGCGCTAACCCGGTTACAACTGCTTAAAAGTGCCTTAGTCACTTTGATTGACAGGTCCCGTACTCAGTTCAAAAGAAAAATAAAATCCCACTGTGAGTCCCGAACCCAGGACCTTGGCAACTATAGTCTGCATGACTTACCACTAAGCCATGACTCTTATATAGAAACACTGTGCTAAAGTAAATATATCATTTAACAGTAGGAATGAATGTAAAGGGAATATAGATGTGTAGTACACAAAGCATGACATTTAGAATCACAAACAAAACTGGTGGATTTCCATAATAGTAGTGTGTGAACAGAAACAGCCATGCTAGTTGGAAGCTAGTAGGTAATAATGTCACCATAGCACCTTGCAAGACACACACATACTCACAGCAGGATAAGCACTGCCCATACCCCACAACCTCTTACAGGAACACATCCGGACCAAGTAATAAAATATGTGGAGCAAAGGCCCAAAACCAGGGACACATTACAAATAAAGTTACAACAAATGCAGACAGTTCAGAAAGTAACAGGGTCTACACCTTGTGGGATGTTTGGAAGGGTATGCAGTCTGGAACTTGAATGTTTGTCACCATATTCTGACTTGAGCCCAGACTGACTTGCCAGATAAAGGTGTGCATGAGATAATGACCAAATTATGAGGCAGAAATGTGGACAGCCTGCAAATATCTGTACACATGACGGGTCCAACACCACCATATTTGAATAGTTAAGAACCTAGACATAGCAACAGTGAATGTCTTACAGGGATGCCCCACAGACCCCATGTGAAATGTACAAACAGTAGGCAGAAAGGTGTAACACATGCAATGGTAACTATGGAGTCCGGAAAGTATTCACCACTCGCATGGCAGAAAAAGTGTAGTAATACCTATGCTCATGCTAACCCACAGTCACAACTGCAGCATACCAGACATATTAATGGGTGCACCCCACTGATATGTACCATTCCATGAGGCACATAACTGGTGAACCTGAAAGCCTCTGGGGCCTGCTCAGCAGCATACCCACATATGCTAATAGATGTCAAGGCCCACACCATGGCCAGACCACACTGCATGCTGTAACACCCTAGCAGATATAGCAAGCATTCCAGGGTGTGAATGTACATGGGAAATAGGAAAGCTACAGCAGCACACTACAGTCAAGACACCTAGCAGGCACACCAGTACTGACAGTAAAGGGCAACTATTGAAGACGTAGCAACAGAGTGCAAGCAAAGGTGAAAGGAAAGCACACACACACACATGCACACATCAACAATAGTAGTAGTTGTTAGTGTACATACACAGTCAGTACAGGAAACTGGAGAAATGAATGGAGGAATGTTAACCCACAACCCACCGAGTAAAATTAGAGATACCAACCTTTACACTCACAGAATGTTGTCCACAGCATAACAGCATGGTCCCTGCCATTAACATCTGAAAGGGCTACGCCTATTTCACACACCCTTTTATAGCACAGTTCTGAAATCACAGTGAGAACTGCAATCAGTACACAACAGGCTGCATGCAATTAGCAAATGCTGGCTAACAATTGGTGCAGAGGCCATCACATGGGCATATGCAGATACCTACAAAAGTATGCTGTATTCCATGTCCACGCATGCAATAATTACATTGCACCCGGAGAGAGACAGAGAGACAGAGAGACAGAGAGAGTGAGAGAGAGAGAGAGAGGGAGAACCACACCCAGAACTAGACTGCAACTAAGCAGACAGACAGGAATCCCCAGCAACAGCTACCTGGAAGCTGCAACTGTGAAGTGGAGCAGCAGGACAGAGAGCCAGACAGTAGCAGACGCAGCTGTGACAAACACAGGTACTGTAAAGTAATACTATCAAGGTGTACATACTGTGAACCCTCCATATGTGTTATTGGGCTGTATCCATATGTATATGAAGATGTGTAATGGGCAGGGGATATACAGCACCTATCAGTGAAGGCTGTACATACAGTTGTATGTGTGAGCATCTATGTGCACATATATATGTCGTTTGATCGTAGGTTGTACTGCCATGTACTAATTAGATTACACAGCTATGTATGTTTAGCAGTATGTTAGTGTGTGTATACAGTAAGGTAGACATATATGCTGACATACCTGTCCAACATATGGCTATGTAGTTATGTCAACATATGTATGTGTATATATCTTATATGTATATATATACATATGATATGCATATATGTATACATACATAGAGAGAGAGAGATGTAGGACTACATAGACAGATGCTGATAGAATATTGTAGCGACATATCTATGTAATGCACACATGCAGAGATAGATATATGTAGATACATATACATAGACAGACTGATCTGACCACCTACAGGTATGATTGTATATGATGACCTGCAACACAGCCTGCCCCCTCTCGCGCACAGCCCCTCTGCGCCCCACATCTACAGCAGAATATGTACATCAATATATATATATGTGCAAATGTATACAGACATATGTACATATATATATAAATAGACATATAGACATATCTTAATACATATATATATGTATAGAGAGAGAGTGAGAGAGATGTATACAGAGCTGGAGTGAGGCACATGTGTACAGATGTATTGCAACAGGTGCCTGGTGACAAAGGCACGGAGTGAACACCAGTGTCACATCCGGAGTATCATACCACAGTCCAGATCACCTACACAGGTAACCACCATATAAATGAGTGTCCGCCCACCACTGCATGTGTCAGGGGTGGTCAGGGTCAGACATGTGTACAATAGTGGCCCCAATGATAGTCACAGTGGCACACTATCCCTGGAATAGCTGCACATGGTATGTGTCCGCACACATGGTCAGTCAGGCATGGACATGTAGGTCGGTGTACCCCCCACAGCACGTAATGGATGCCATGGTATGGACCTCACATGACAGCAACAGATATGGAGAAGGACACAGTGACATGTACAACACGGTGACAATGCACCCAAACACAGTACCATTGCACAGTGACTGTCAACACCACAGAGTACACATATGCTGCCCACGTACAGGTTACCACCCCCAGATGCACATATGGAGGTCACACCCATGACAGATGTCCAACAGGCATTGTACCACCGCCCACCATCCACAACCTACCTGTCTGCTGTGTGTCGTCTGTGCCACTGCAATAGTGTGCACATGTGTAGGTACGGGTTCAGACTCACAGACAGGACACACCCTGCAACAAACCACACAGTGTTAAGATGCGAGACTCCCCATGTGTACATGTCACACATACCCCTGCTGCATGTTACTCAGATAGGTAATATGCCATATGTGTCACCCTGTGTAACTGTGTGACGGCAGCAGGTACCATCACACCACATGTGTCACAATGGTCAGGTTAGCAGAACAGTACGCTGCTGTAGACACGGGGCATTAGCATATTGTATAGTTTTGTATTACAATGTCATGTATTGTGTTGTATTGTATTGGTATGGTGAGGTGCCTCCTGCATGGAGTGGAACCACTGGTGCTGTGCGCCAGTGTACAGGTACATACCCTGTAGTCAAGGTAGTGTAACATAGCACCTCTATATGTGTGTTTAGCGCCTGTCAGAGGTTATGTAGCATGCAACTGGGGATACCAGCAGGTCCCGTCCATGTCGTGTATTCTGCTGACCTGCGGGTGTCTCTCACCTGGATATCTGTGATGACCTTGAGGTTAGGGTCAGCAGGGATAACCATGCCTTAATACAGGGGGAGGGCGGGGTGACACCTGCACTGACCCTGTCCGCCACAATGTCGTCTAGCTGTGGTGTCGGTGAAATATGTGTAGTGTACTACCCATGGGCATAGAGGATGGCTCCTGACCAGGTCGCTAACATAGGTCAGGTAGGCCTCCTGGTCATCTGCAGTATCACGCTTGACGTCCCACTCAACATTGCCCATGTAGTCAGTGTGATGGGAAATAGATCCTTACCAGTGCTGCTCAGACATACCCTCCCTTCAGAGACTGATGCTCTGTCTTGCAGTAGCTTACATCAACTGTAATACAATCAGTATATGGCTGGGGTTCGCCGGACAGGATGCTGTCCCTTTGTGGACAGTGTCCTGGCCATATATGGGAATGCATGAGCCATGCGGTCTTGGAGATGTCTGTAGAAAGCAATTGTGTAGGGGTCAGCATTGTGGGTTGTCTCTGACACTGGCCCAGTGGGCTGTAAGGATACCATATCACTGTTACAAAGTGTAACGTCTGTATCTGTAATGTTGTGCACTGTAGCCATCTGTGCTGGTGGTGGAGGTGGGATATGTATATCCAGGGCAAGCAGGGTGTGGTCAGCCCACAGTAGTCGCCGATGTACGCCATACAGTACCTAGACACAAACCCCCAGAGTGAGGAGGTGCACCTCACCTGAATTGGTGTTCTGACTGCTGGTGTTCAGTAGTATGTCGTACGTAGCCTGGCAGGTACTGTACAACAGTTGCTGGCCGAGCACTGATACCTGGCCATCTACATGTGTATCCACCAATAGACAGACAGATGCTACATATGTGTGATATGTGGTATCATGACAGTCAAGTAGCATGTGTAGTATGTGTGCCAAGGTCTGCCAACATAGATTGCTGATACCATGTTATCTTTTTCCCAGGTACATGGCCCACCCAAGACATCCAACCTACTCCGTGGCTGAGGATGAGGAGATACACCAGAGCCTGGTGCGGGACTATGCAACACTCTTTTCCCGCACCAGCCAGAATCAGCAGGTGAGGGCTGCACTGTGGCAGGACCTTGTCCGTCGGGTAAATGATATAGGCATGCATAATAGGACATATGAGCAGGTACGACATCACTGCAGTGATTTGATTAGACATGTCCGTCAGCGTCCGTCAGATATCCACAGGCAACAGGTCGCCACAGGTGGTGGGGTGGCTACACATCCCCACTCACCAGACTGGAGGGACTGCTCCTGAGTGTAGTGGCTCCAGTCCACCTGCAACAACAACAGCAGCAGACATGCGTCATGATGGAGGCTGGAGCCGCACAGCAGCAGGACACTGAACGTGCAGGTAATATGTCATATGTGTAGTTGACTGTTGTGTACACTGGTAGTTAATGCATGTGTGTGGTGTGTCCTTTGTTTGTAGCTGCCACCATAGTATATAATGTGCAAGCGTGATATCCGCAATATTAGCTGCAGACCTTTGAAAGGCGACTGTCGTACTCCTGACCTGTATCATACTCAGTAACATTGGCACAGTTGTGCCCACTAACATTAGTTTCCTCATGTCTGCAGGACCCTCCGGTATCACTGCATTGCAGCCTATCCATGCTGGTGAGTGTCTATTTACATTACCTGTAAAGTTGTTGATAGTAATAGTACCTTTTGGCACACTTAGTGGTGCCCCTTGTATGCATGTAGGTGTGTCTGTGTCTGTGTGTCAATATCACGCATACTGAGTACTGTTCAATTGTGTGAAACTGTGTGCATGTGTGCATGTGTGCACCTGTGCACCTGTGCATGTGTGCATGTGTGCATGTGTGCATGTGTGCATGTGTGCACCTGTGCATGTGTGCATGTGTGCATGTGTGCACCTGTGCACCTGTGCATGTGTGCATGTGTGCATGTGTGCATGTGTGCATGTGTGCACCTGTGCATGTGTGCATGTGTGCATGTGTGCACCTGTGCATGTGTGCATGTGTGCATGTGTGCATGTGTGCACCTGTGCATGTGTGCACCTGTGCATGTGTGCATGTGTGCATGTGTGCATGTGTGCATGTGTGCATGTGTGCACCTGTGCATGTGTGCATGTGTGCATGTGTGCATGTGTGCACCTGTGCATGTGTGCATGTGTGCATGTGTGCACCTGTGCATGTGTGCATGTGTGCATGTGTGCATGTGTGCACCTGTGCATGTGTGCATGTGTGCATGTGTGCACCTGTGCATGTGTGCATCGCTGGTAGTGTGTAGACATTGTAAACTGTGTTTCCTGTTTCCTTCCCACAGGTTCTGTTGCTGCTCTGGTGTTATCTAGCAGGGAACCTGAGTCAGGTGCCGTGGGTACTGCTACTGATGACATTGGTGTAATGGCACAGGACGGTATGCCAGGGTCCGCCATTGGTCAGCCAATTGACAGTACACAGCTGTCGACCCCATCCATGCGCACAGTTATCCTGCCAATACACCCCTTGTCACCACTGTCCCTAGGTGATGGACAGCATACAGTGGGCATTGACCAGGGTAATGTGGTATCTGCGGCACATGCTTCCCCACACAGCAGCCATGGGCATGGCCCAGAGATGGTACCACACAGACAGATGTCCAGGGGTTCTCGTGGGAGCATCCATGGGCGTACTGCCCCTGGCAGACGTGCCCACAGAGGTCTTACAACCTCAGCTATGTTTCGGACTGTCATGCAGGCACAGTCACGTATGGAACGGTACACCAGACAGGGTCTGAGGGAGCTGGCAGCATGTCGCACAGCCATGACCGACGGTATGCGTGACATTGCGGCCGCCATCCGTGATTTCACCGGCGTCGTAGACAGACGTTGTGGGGACATATTACACCGGCTCCACAACTACATGTCCATGAGCCAGGGTGATGGTGGGCGGTTGCGTCGTCGACGTGGCCGTATGCCAGCAACAGCAGCAGCTGGCAGTCGGCGTGGGCGACAACAGGGCCGCGGCCGCCCCGTAGTGCCAGCAGCAGCCCCAGCAATGCTGGGTCTGTGCTGTCATCAGACCGCCCCAGGAGACCACGTGCACGTGGCTCTGGCCAGGCCCGACAGGGCTCTGTGTCCAGTCAACGAACACCTGCTTCTGATGACAGTACCCAGTCTGGGTTGGTACCGGATACGGTCCGTAGCACCCCTGCAAGGCACAGGTACCGTGTCCGTGGCCAGAGACACTGATCTGTATGACCTGGCAGGTACAGTCTGTGGCTGTCCACAAACACCAGTATATGGCAGCCATGAGGTGGAACTGTGTGCATCCATACACACATGCAAAATAACAACACCTAGGGCTACCGCATACACGCACACACTGCATCAACACTGCCCCACCTTCTACTGCTGTCCCTCACCAACACACATACACATACATGTCAATTGGTGGTATGGGTGGCTGACCCAGGCATACCAAGTTCACACCCTGTGCATATGATGAAACTGTGCCACCTCCTGCATTCTGTAACAACTGTGCAGGTACAGGTTAACATGTTGCTGATGCACAGGGTGACCACATAGATGTGTAGTAATAGTATCATGTTGTTAACAGTACTGTGTGCTGAATTAATTGTGGGTATATCACAGCATGCCTGATGCAGTATTTGTGTGATTGTCATGTCCTGTTGTCTACACCCATGGTAAGTACCATAGTGTATCATCTGCACATGTTGGCATACTGGTGGTAATGATGTCAACGGCAGGCTACATACATAGGTAGCACAGGGGATGGGTAATGAATGTAGTAATACACAATGATGGACATGTAAATTGCAAGTGGCATGTTGCCCACACTAGACTCTGCAATGCAGATGTGTGAGGATGTTGATATGTGTGCAGAACTACACAACTGGTACAGGACACACAGGAGCACACTAGCACTGCATGCACACATCTCATACCATGCTAGACAGCACCAACACACATAACGAACTGTCACAGGAGGGAGAGTCCCCATATATGTCAGGGATACTGTGGTGGCAGGCCAGGAGCATACATCCTACTAAGTATGGCACCACTGAGAGAAGGATCGGTGTCTGTTATTTGACATGTGTATTACTGCAGGTATGGGCACATGGGTTTCTATCCAGTTATTGTACATCCTGACAGTACATGCATGTTCCGTACACTTGTGTGCACTGAGACTGGACCCTAGCCATCTGACCAGTGTATTTCCATGTACATGTGCATAGCGCCTGCATATTTGCAGTGTTACCTTATGGAACTGGTACAGCTTGTTTGTTGTACAATGGACTACATGGAGCCCTGTTCACTGTACCTTTGTTTGCATGCATGTTTGCTTGCAATTACCCTGGAATACCGATCACACCTGCAATGCATAGTTATAGAGCTTCTGTGGACTCCTAGTGCCATCTGCATAGCCTACTATATGTATGGCCATGTCCCACTTGACAGGTTGCCACTGTTTGACCTGTTCACATGTACATTGCCTGTGACACAGTGCATATGACCTGCCTGGCATGTGTCCACGTGAGCAGTCATATATGCTACTGCTAAGTAGTCACAGGCACTACACCTTCACACATCCATCTCCTGTTGAACTACCTGCTTTGCTAGGGACAGCCTGCACCTGTCACCCCTGGCCTATCAGATATTGGCAAAGCCTCTTGCTACCCCCATAGTGCCTATGTTAGGCAGGGCTCACATGACAAACCCACCTTCATAGGTATCACAAGGGATAAGACACTAAGAGCAATGCTACCCAACGCCAGATGTCTAAACCTCCAGATGCATGCACCCAAAACACTCCTTGGCATGGGAAACATCGATATGTGTGCAGTAACAGATGCCTGGTTCAGGGCTACTGAGAGCACACCAGCACTACCGGGTGTAACCCGGTTGATTTCTTTGCTACAGTCACCAAGGCCATTGCCGAAGGGAAGGTGGTTCACACAGCCTACCTGGACCTTGCAAACGCCTTCGCAACAATACCCCACTTGGGCATTCTAGGAAAGCTCACCAGCTTAAATATAAGCCCCTATGTCACTAGATGGATTGCACAGTGGCTCAAGAACAGAACCCACATGGTTAGCATTGCTGGAGCCATGCCAGACCCCATAACAGTTACAGGTTGTGTCCCAGAAGGCTCAGTCCTGGGACCCTCTTGTTTGGTACATATTTATTGGAGGTACAGGCCAACACGGATGAACTGTGGCTGTCCAAATATGCAGATGACTGCAAACTGGACACCATAATCGACTCCCCAGCTGACACAAGCATCTTCCAAAGGGGCATCATAGCAACAGACAACTTGTGCCAGAGCCATGGCCGTCTGCTGAACAGTGTGTAGAATGTGCATCCTGTAGTCTGTTCACCTAGTTACCAAAAGGGACATTGTCCTCACACACACTAACCCCCCTCAGCCAAAACACACACTTGCCAATTGCAGGATTCAAACCCCTATCTGACTGTTATGACACGTGAGACAGGCGCATTAGCAGAGCACGCTATTTGCATTACTGGGGGTTTTCTCTTCCCCTGCTATACTTATAGAGTGCTGACATCATCAGTGTTTAGAAAAGGGAATGGGCATCCTGTAGTGTCTTATCCTATTTGCCAAAAGGGACACTTCTCTCACACACTAACCCCCCTCAGGCAAACACACACACTTGCCATTCACAGGAATCAAACCCCTACCTAGCTATGTTATGACACTTGAGACGGACGCATTAGCAGAGCGCTATTCGCATTACTGGGAGGTTTCCTTTCTCCTGCTCTACTTATAGGGTGCTGACATCATCGGTGTTTAGCAAAGGGGATGGGCATCCTGTAGTGTGTTCCCCTAGTTTCCAAAAGGGACATTTCCCTCACACACTAACCCCCCTCAGACAAACACACACACTTGCCATTCACAGGAATCAAACCCCTACCTAGCTATGTTATGACACTTGAGACAGACGCATTAGCAGAGCGCGCTATTCGCATTACTGGGAGGTTTCCTTTCTCCTGCTCTACTTATAGGGTGCTGACATCATCGGTGTTTAGCAAAGGGGATGGGCATCCTGTAGTCTGTTCCCCTAGTTTCCAAAAGGGACATTTCCCTCACACACTAACCCCCCTCAGACAAACACACACACTTGCCATTCACAGGAATCAAACCCCTACCTAGCTATGTTATGACACTTGAGACGGACGCATTAGCAGAGCGCTATTCGCATTACTGGGAGGTTTCTTTCTCCTGCTCTACTTATAGGGTGCTGACATCATCGGTGTTTAGCAAAGGGTATGGGCATCCTGTAGTCTGTTCCCCTAGTTTCCAAAAGGGACATTTCCCTCACACACTAACCCCCCTCAGACAAACACACACACTTGCCATTCACAGGAATCAAACCCCTACCTAGCTATGTTATGACACTTGAGACGGACGCATTAGCAGAGCACTATTCGCATTACTGGGAGGTTTCCTTTCTCCTGCTCTACTTATAGGGTGCTGACATCATCGGTGTTTAGCAAAGGGGATGGGCATCCTGTAGTCTGTTCACCTAGTTTCCAAAGGGACATTTCCCTCACACACTAACCCCCCTCAGACAAACACACACACTTGCCATTCACAGGAATCAAACCCCTACCTAGCTATGTTATGACACTTGAGACGGACGCATTAGCAGAGCGCGCTATTCGCATTACTGGGAGGTTTCCTTTCTCCTGCTCTACTTATAGGGTGCTGACATCATCGGTGTTTAGAAAGGGAATGTGCATCCTGTAGTGTCTTTTCCTATTTGCCAAAAGGGACATTTCCCTCACACAGACTTACACACACACACACACTGAGCACTTGCAGGATTTGAACCCCTACCTAACTATGTAATGACACTTGAGACGGACGCATTAGCAGAGCGCGCTATTCGGATTACTGGGAAGTTTCATTTCTCCTGTTGTACTTATAGGGTGCTGACATCATCTGTGTTTGGAAAGGGGAATGTGCATCCTGTGGGGAAGCAAACACCAAGCACACTATGGCTAAGCTGTCATTCCCTAGGGCAAACAGCCTAGTGTTGACCTCTACACCATTATGTTTAATTGTCAAATGCACATTATTTGTTGCTGATAGACTGTTTGCATATCTTTATTGCCATAGCATTCCCTGTTGGTATGAACAACCTCTGCATCTGTGGAAACTGTTTGCATATGGGAGGGATCCACTATATCACGTATGTCTCTGTAGTCATTTAACTGTGTGCACTGGGCAGACTGCTGTAATGTGGTTGGTTCCTGGCATAACACATAACAATACCAGATATGTGTGTCCCACTGCTAAACCAAGATTTGGACTAAGTGTGTGAGCATGCCCAGTTCAGCCTTCCCATGGCATGTTGTCAAAGTGTGTGAGCATGCCCAGTGTGATTATTCCATATGTTGGACTCTGCAGACCACCACATTTGTGGATGTGTGTGATCTTCACAAACTAAGTGTGTGAGCATGCCCAGTTCAGCCTTCCCATGGCATGTTGTCAAAGTGTGTGAGCATGCCCAGTGTGAGCATTCCATATGTTGGACTCTGCAGCCCACCACATTTGTGGATGTGTGTGAACTTCACAAACTATCACCCGTTCATGGTTGTGGGTTGTGTGTCATGTTGTGTAGTTACTGTACAACTGCTTTGTGTGTGAACACAACAGGATTATACTGTGCCTGCAGTGTTTGCATGGGATACTTTGCATACAGTTGTCAACATCCTTTCACACTGACCTAACACTGTAGTACTGTATAGTGTACTGGCAGTACTTTGACTGTGGTGGACAGTAACCTGGGCTTTACTGCTATCACTGCTTTACATTTCGATAGTGGGCACAACAGCCTGGTTGGGGCCAGTTGTGTACATCTGACCATGTTGCATTCTGTTCAGATATGAACTACTTACACCAGGCTTGTCCAACATTGTTAGTGTATTCCACAACATAGGTGTACAATTGCAAACACTAGCGATGTGCCCTAGTCCATGGCTAATGCAAGTTGGAGAGTGTGTTTGTCCTTCAACACACATTGTAAGGAGTTTGCCATGACATATGTCATGGTTAGTATACTGTGCCTCTGTCTACCTGTGACATGACAGTGATACCCAGGATAAACCTACCATCTCCGTCCACCCATCAGGATTCCTATTGAGGAAGATTGATAAGTGACTCTATGGGTAGCCTGTGCTGAGGGTTCACTCATGGGTGGGAGTGGCTTCTGTGTTATGGATCACACAGTACAGCTTGTCCTATGTAAGTCAGTGCTGGGGTTCAGGTCTGTCATGTGCATAGCTCACTGCCATTCAGATTGTACTATGTGCAGCATTTTTATTGATGCCAGCAACACAGGCAACACATGGCATCTGTGTAGGCTGATTGATACTCCTGATGAGGTACTGTTGGGGACTTTACAGTTGATGGAGGTGTCTGCTGAGGTACATCCCACAGGGGCTATTGTAGTCGATTGTACCACTGATGCAGGAGGACTGCAGAGCCACAATGACCTCCCCTTATGTAGATCTGACAGCCTTCATGATTAGGTGGGTATATGGTATGTTTCTGTAAACACTACAGCACATGTTTGTCCAATGCAGGATATCTATCACCCTGTGTCCCCAGGTCTCTCATTACATGTTAACTACATAATGGGTTAACACCTATGTGGTGATTGGTGGGCACTTACTGTATATCCACGGGGTTGACTATACACGTTTCTGCACTTAGCTTGCTGACATAGCTATGGCACCAGTTGTCTGTTTCTATGTGGCCCTTTGTGGGATGCATGTGTCAGCTGGTGGATCATATGTGGTGAGCGGTTTGTAGTCCTCTGCAAACATGTTAGGACACAGTCCTTCCATGTTTGCCTGTACCTATGGGACATATATACCAGACGAGGGAGATACCAGGATAGAGCCTTGTGGGATGCCAGTTATATCTGGTTTGTAGTCTGACATGGCTGAAGCATGTCTGACCATGTCTGTTCTGTCCTTGGTCTGGTTTGCAACCCTCTACTGACATGTGGGTTTATATTTACGCTGGTGAGCCTATCTATACTGAACATGTAGGGTATTGTATAGAAGCCTTTGCAAGGTCCAGATACACTGTGTGGAGCACATTGCCCTCATCAATGACCTTAATGACTGTTTCAATTGAGTCCAACATGGTTAGGGGCAGGATCTGCACTTGAGGAGGCCACACTGGGTTGGGTCCGGTGTCAGTAGGTCCCCAACATCCATATGTCTGTGGTACATGCTGCTCCTTTCCATAGCTGTGCAATCTGGGCTTCTCAGGATTCTGGGGTAGTACTGTTCAGTATCCATTCAGGCAACACCTTTGTTGAGAAGGACCACTGTTGTTGTACACTGCTCTTTGGGTACATATTCTGTGGTACGGCTGACATTGAGCAGTAGTGTGGTTTGGCATTCCATTCATCTTAGACTCCATGTTGCACTAAGCCCAGGTCACCATCTCATACCATTGCTGCTGTGTGTTTTGCTTTGGAGATGTTGTCTGTTACCTCAGCATCTGCTATGTCAGGGGGCCAGCAGTCTGCTGGGATAGCTATTCTGCATTCGTGGGGGTGGGGGGGTTTGCACTGCACCTGTCGGGATGTATGTTGGCAATATGTGTGTGTGTTTGTGGTATTTGTGTGATTCAGGGCATATCTGTGAATTCACAACATGGCTCCTACCATCAGTTGTGTAAGCCTTGGGATTATCCTTCGTGTCCTGTACAATTTGTATCTACATAGGTTCATAGGTTCATACTAGGCTATCCACCCTGGGCATTTGTTAGGCTAGCCAGAGTGTGTGTGGCTTTTGAGACCCCTTGCTATGTGGATATTATGGCCATGTATTATTTGCTTAGCTGTGCCTCTGTCTGGACATGACACAGTGAAGACCCCCACTGTAACTCTACAATCATCCATCCACTTGGCAAGATTCCTGTTGAACAGTGTCAGTGAGGGGCTCTGCCTAACATGGGGTGGGATTCTGGTCCAGGGTGTGTGGAGCCTCTGGATTATGTATCTGTCCCACCGGCACATCCTATTTCATTATTTGTTGAGGTTGACATCTCTCACTACCGCAGCTCCAATGGATATGTGTTGTCTGGGGTGGAGCATGTCCATTACTCCTGTGTTGGGCATGGCCTCCTACAACAGGCATGCAATGCCTCTGTGTGGGCAGTCTGTGACTGGAGTCAGCTGGGGTGTCTACAGCCTAGCAGCATATGACATATATGTGTGACACTTTATCCTCTTGGTGAGGTACCTTTGCGGTCTTTCTAACTGCTGCAGGTGTCAGGTAAGGTAGATCCCATATGAGGCATTGTACTGGATTATGGGTGTGATTGGGATAAAGTATAGGGGCACAGTGACCTCTGTTGCCATAGATGTGACTCCTTTCCTGATACAGTGTCACATGTAGACAGTCTTCCTAGCCACATTGGCAATGTGGGTGTCACATAACAGGTTACTGTTCACTTGTGTCCCTTGGTCCCTGGTTACTCCTTCCATACATAATGGTTTACCACCTATGTGGTATTTCGTGGTACCTTGTTTGGTATTTGGTGGGACATTCATACTGTCCAGTGTCTTCAGGATGGTTGGGGGGGGTTATTGTGTGTGAGAGTGCGGTCTGTAGCATGCTACAGACTGCACAGCAGTCTTGCCTACAGTTAGTTGCACATGGGTGAACTCCACTGCCTTGTGCATTGTCAGTTACCTGGACGTATGGGTGTCTGTGCTGCCTATGGTTACTCACCTCCTTTTATGTAGTGTTCCAGGTTTTGGGGCCATGACACATGGTACATGGTATAACCTGGTAGTGCTGGTGTGCTGTCAGGAGCCTTGCAGCAGGTTTCTGTCACTGCACAGACATCGATGTTCTCTATTCTGGGGATGGCCTCGGGAGCATGCATATTGGGGTGTACACATCTGGCATTGGTCAGCATTTCCCTTATGTTTCTTCCCACTTATGTTTTCTCGGGTGGTGGGTCAGTCTTTTCAGCCTTGCCTACAAAAGGCTGTGTGGAGGTGGCCAAGGCCTTATCCACTATTCAGACGCCCAGGAGTAACAGGTGCAGGCCATCCCATGGGCAGCTGCATGGCTTGTCAAGCATGACATCCCAAGCAGACAGACATTGGATCCCCTTGGAATGACACCAGTAAGTGTGCTACTTGCTATGACTGATCATTCCATGTTTCTACTGTGGCATTATTCTTGGTAAGGGTAGGTTGCTGCAAACGGTGAGTGTCATACCAGCCTGGACTACATAATCAGATAGCTCATCTGTGTCACTTTACATGTAGTCTAGGGCAGTACATCTCGGGTCATTCACACCAGCATGGACTATGACTGCATCATATTTCTATTTGCTTTGGAGTGACCTTCATATTTCTGTTATGTGGCATATTGTGGCGGCCTACAGGCAGCTTACTGTACCCTTTCCTTTGTTCAGTCTGCTGTGCGGGACAGCAGTGTGTCTGACTATGGAGTCACCTATTACAACTGTATCGGGCATGTTGTTTCTCCTTCTGGCCTGTGACTGTTTGGCACACCAGCTTTGTGTGCTATGTGTTGCATGTGCTATGTTTGGAGGCTGTTTCATTGGGTGTCTGCTTTAGTGGCCTCTGTTGGTGTGCTGTGTGTGTGATTTCTGCCTCCGGGAATGTATTTCTGTGTTTATGTGTTTGGTTTGCAGTTGTGATAGGTCTATGTGGGTATGTGTTTGTGGTGTGTGTGGTTACCTTCTCCTACTGACTTGTTTTGGGTGTACTGAGTTGTGGGAGCTCTGCCTCCGGTTTGGATGGATGGTTGCATCTCTCACATATATTTGTATTTCTTGGGTGGAGTTGGTGGTTGTCTGTGTACTTGGGGCAGGTGTAACATTGCCTCAGGATTCACAGATTCCACTTGTTGTGCCTGGCCTTACTGGATTGCATGTGTGGACAGATTATATTGCCATACTACTGATCAGTAATTACGTCATTGTTCATGCTTGCTCTATCATGTAGTAGCTTCCTCATTCTCTTGCATGTTTTGGTTATGGCTGGTGTCCACCATGCCAGATTTAGGCACTGTGTCTTGTTTTAATTTGGGACTGCATAATCCAAGCATTCCTGGCAGTGTTCATGGAATGGCTGTCTTACAGGTTCTGAGGCGTGGCCCATATTTTGCACCTGCACGGGACCTTTCATGGATTCCACATCAGTTTGGAGGTGTGCAAATAATGCTTAGCACATGTTTTCCACTGTGATTTCCCGGACAGGGACTGTGGTCAGGATTTGTATATCCAGTGTGATTACTATATGGTCTGGTGTTACCAGTGAGCAATACACTTATCATCTTGACATCCCGTACCCATGTTGCTGATTATCACATCCAGTATGCTTGCCCCTCTTGTGGGTGTGCTACGTTGTTCCTGGGCCTTTTGGTTTGTGGATTCAATGACCTTTTGTCCTACACTGTTGCAGCTGGTATAATGCTCCCAGTCTATGTGTCTGGGTATTTGCAGTCGCCCAATATCATGTGGTTTGGAGGACTTGATATATTCATGTATTCCAGCATGGGCCCGATGCAGTTCCTGGTGTTGGGCCAGTACTCTGTAGCAGGCTATACACTGGGGGGCAGTTTTAGCCACTGTTACTTGAGCATGGCTAGTCCATGCTGCTTTTTGTGGTGGTACCAACATGGGGGTGTGGTTATCCTTGACAATTCTTGCTGGTCACCCTCCTTTTGTAGCTTGTTCCAAGTGTTGAGGATGTACAGCACAGTATGAGGTGTAACCTGGTAGTGTTAGGGTGCTGTTGTGAGCCTTGCCTCAGTATTCTGTTACAGCACAGTTATCAACATTCTCCATACTGGGTGGGCTTAGTCTGCATGCATCTTGCTGTTTGACCTTATCCCTTATCTGATTCTTATCCCTTCTGGTACCTATGGAGATAGGTTTGTGTTTTGCGCCTTCCTATTCAGGGCACACTGTGCATGACAACAGCCTTTGCCAGTATCCATACGGCCTGCACTGATAGGTGCACGCCAGTCCTGGCAGGTGGTGCATCATGTCATGCTCAGCATGTCATCCCAGACTGGCACACAGTGGGTCCCCTTTGCCTAACTGCATTACTTCAGAAATTGTTGCACTTCATCATCTCGTTGTCCTGTTGTGGCATGCTGCTTGTTGAGGGTAGGATGTTAGACGGGGTCCTCAGGTGTGCATATGGTACTTGGTGTTACATTACTTGACACATAGCATTCATGCCTCAGGTGGTGCTGCAGGGCTGCCTCTGTCGGATGCACATATTACACTTCCCTGTACATGTTTGTGAGCAGGTTGTGTCACATTAGGCATCCCTGTTACTATATGGTGAGTCAGAGAGGGTATCATTCCCAAGGTTCCTACTGAGCCAATGTATGTGCTATGCGTTGCCTCTTTGCCAAGGCCAGGGCATACTGGGCACGCCTCCTTCTGCCTACTGGGGCAGGCTCAGGTTGTTCCTCCTCCGAGTCACGCTGTGCCTGTGGTGGCCTTGGCGATGGTGGGGCTGTTTGGCCCAGCCCTATGCTGGTCCTGCTGCAGCTGTTTTCGCATGATCATATTATGTAGCATAGCACATACCATGACAATTTGGGTACATGTAGTTGGTGTGTACTGCAAGGCTCCACCAGATGTGTCCAGACACCGGAACCATGACTTGAGCAGCCCAAACACACGCTCTATTACATTACGTGTTTGTGCGTGTGCCTCATTATGGCGTTCCTGTTCAGGTGTGTGTGCGTTTCTGATGGGTGTCATCAGCCACGGCTCCAGTGCATATCCTGCATCCCTCACTAGGTGTCCGTGTGGGATGTCCCCATTGGCAAATGTCTGGTACAGCTGCGTCAAATGCCAGATGTGGGAATCATGGTAGCTCCCAGGACAGCCAGCACACACATTCATTATTATGCCCTGGGCATCACACACGACCTGGCAGTTGATGGAGGGAAGCCCTTGCGGTTTATGTAGGCCCTACCCGCTCTCCTGCTGGTGCTTTGATGCGTATGTGCGTGCAGTCTATGGCACCCAGTACCTCAGGGTATTCCGCTATTTGCTGGAAGAGACGCATGTTGCTGGCCAATACCTCACGGGCATTGGGGAAGTATACATGATCACCGACATGTGCTGACATGGCATCCAGGAACTGGTGCAGTACCCTGGAAGCTGATGCCTGTGATATCCCCATCATATCGCCAGTTGGTCTCTGGAAGGTACCTGTTGCTAGTATTCTTAGGCCAACACATACCTTGGTTTCCACTGGGATGGGTTCCCCTCTGTTGGTTCTGTGTGTGAGGCGTGGCCTGCACAGCTCCACTATTTGCTGCAGGAGGTCTCTGTCCACTCTATAGCGCTCTACTATCTCCAGCTCATGTAACCCGTGGTAGGTGACCCTGGGCCTGTACACTCTTCTCCGTCTCCTCACTGCGGGTTGTCTGGCACCATCTGCATTGTCACCACCCTCAGCAAGTCGCCTATGTCTCATTATGACAGCTATGGCAGCCCCTAACATTTCTGCTCTGAGTTCAGCTTTTTCAGTTTTCACTTCTGATAACTTAACTCCTGTCTTGCAGTGTCTCTTGAGAGAAACATTCTGCACTGCTGTTTGCAGAGTTTTAAGTGCTTGGCTGGCCTAGTATTCTGCCTGTGTAATTGCCTGCATCTAATTGTTTTCACCTGCTAGCTCCAGCAGTATTCCCTGCTAACTTCCTAGTACATCTGTTGCTTCCTTTTTCCTCTGTTTCCTCAGGGTGGAGCCGTGTTCAAACCAGCAGAAACACGCTCACAGTGGCTTACACGCGCGCACACATACTTACACAGTTCAGAATCTGCTTATTCGGGTTTAAACGCGTGCACGCCCGCGCAAACGGTGTTAAACATCTCCCAACACGCTCCCACTGCCTTACACGCGCGCACACTGCCTTACACGCGCGCACACCGTCTTACTCGCGCTTCACGGCGCGCACACGTGCGCATACACGTCCAGCAAGAAACTTTGGTGTAGGCAACAGTGTACACCTTCCATTTCTTGGCTTTCTCATGTTTACTTGGAGGCACACCTCCTTCCTTGATACCTCTCTGACATCTGTCATGTAACTCTACCTTCCAATGACTTTTATCCCTTTCTGCCATTCCCCCCTGTGATGTCACCTATCTCCTACTCTGTTCCTCCCCCTTCTGTAACTCTTACACTACTCAGACTGTGCTCATTTGCTATGTGACAGTGGAATTCAGTATCCTTACCCTAATTTGCATCAGATTGCCTACTAATGCTTAGTTACATCTCTTAGACTTGGCTTCCCCCCTTGGCAACCACTACACGGTGGCCATGTTGGTTTTCCTATGCTGGTCCCTCCATTGACATTCCATGTATTGCATAAAACCTACATTTGTAGGTTTAAAACCTTCGTTTTTATGTTTTATGCAGCGCAGCCCGTTTGCATGGGGCTGCGCTGGGTTTACACATCGGCAATTGCCGAAAAAAAAATATATATTTTTAATATTTTTGCATGGGGTTGCATTGCCAATGGCCACATATTTGGCCATTGGCATGCTGCCTATAACATATGCACCCTTTATTTGGAGCTGACATGGCTCCATTGCCGTGTTTGCAGAAACGTACTCAGTTGTCAACTGAGTACATTTCTGCAGCTAACACGGCTCTTACACGGGCTGTTCTTGGCTTCCTGGATCGCTAATCAGCCTCATTTGCATGCTATTCGGCTGCAAGTGGGCTGATTAGCTTAGCCACGCCCACTCCGTGTAAGAGCCGTGTTAGACTGACTCTTACACGGACTTTGGGCTGTTCCTGGATCGCGAAGGCTACATGGAGTCTTACACTACTCTTAGACTCCGTGTTAGCCTTCGTGAATCCGGCCCAATGTCTTTTAGTCTTCTGAATAATGCACAAAAACAAAGCTGAGGAACCCATGACAATAACACTTATTTTAAACAAATACACATCAAATGAATGCTTTCAAGTACCAGGTGGTTTATCAAGTCTAAACAAAATCAAAAAGTGTTATCAGTCTTTACCCAGGATAAACCATACAGAATAACTACCTCAGGTTCATTAAACAGATTTGTTATAACTGTGTCTTTTATAACCATTCAGTTGTCAGTTGCTATGCTGGTGTCATTAATTATTGTTTTTGACAGAAAAATATATATTATAATGTAAGCCCTCTGTTGTTCACACAGCTAGCATAAAGAAGTGAGCTGAGTCAGCTAAGTGTGGTGGAACGGAACAGAAGGTAATTTAAGGTGATCATAAAGCTAACTGTCTTTGTTGTTACAATATATCTGATAAATGGCACTAATTCACTCAGTATGAGCCTGTGGGAATCAGGAAACTGGAGAGAGGAATGGAGTGAATAATTAGCAGGTAGAGGAGGAATGTAGTGATTCCTACTTAAATGGAACAAGATTTGAGTATGGAGTATACTTGAAGAAAAGCTGGTGCAGCACACCTTATGTTTTTAGGTGTAAAGACATTAATACTAAGGTCAAATAATTGCAGAGGATTTGATGAAAGCTGTATAGAAGTTATACTGGAGTTTTAGTTATACTATATCTATTGCAAATTTTTATATATAGGAGTATAATAGACAAATAACTAGTTATACAGTCTATATCCATTCTTACTATATACATAAAAAAGATTCATTAAACAACCAAATATTGAAAACTGCTTATAGACCATATATAAATATATATGGTACTAGGAGTCGTCCTTCACATTTATTATCCTTGTTACCTTTTGGGGAATTTTTACAATTAAATAAACTTTGCAGTGATAATTTAGATTTTGAGTATGAAGTGCATTGTACTACAAATATTTTTATTCAAAGGGGATATGATCCTGATGTAGTACAGAATGCTCTAGATAGGGTAGTTCAGGAATGCTATAATGGCATACGGGCTAGGGATAAAGTATTAAACTTCGGATGGCACAGTGGTGCAGTGGTAGCATTGTTACCTCACAGCAAAAGGTTCACCAGTTCGATTCTCGGCTGGGGTGCCTTTTGTGTGGAGTCTGCATGTCCTCCCTCTATTTACGTGGGTTTCCTCCCAAATTGCAAAGACATGTGTCTGGAGCTTTTCTCCTTGGGTCTCCACTAAAAATAGGCTTTGTTCCAAGTCAGACTTTCCCATTTAATAAATAAACAAAAATTTTAATAAAATAAATACATTTCGTTTTCCTTCTTTGAGTCAGAATAATAGCTTGGGTGCTTTAAATAATGTTAGGAAGGAAATCTATTTTGTCTTGATATATAATGTTCTTAGTGATGAAATTATTAAATTAGTTTTTTATTTTTGGGCTATGGTTTTTAAAGATAGTCGGTTGGGAAAACTTTTACAAATGAAACTGTTGATTTCTTTTATGAAGGGACATAGTATTTCTGACATGTTGGTACATAGTAAATTTCAGATACCAGATGTACAATGTTCTAGACAGACCCTTTTGTTAAAAGGCACTTTTGCATGTGGTAAATATTCTATTTGTCCACATGTAGTGGATAGTTTTTCCAGAATAAATGGAGCTGGGTTCAGTTCAAATCAAGCTTTCTCTTGTTGTAGTATGGGGGTTGTATAAGTTCCGAAGTGCCCCTGTGATAAATATTATATAGGGGAAACACAAAGAATGTTTAAACCTAGATTCAAAGAACATATAAGGGATATTAAGAATGGAAATTGTGATAACCCCTTAGCTATACATTTTAGAAAATATCATTCTGAAAATTGTATTTTACTTGGGGGTTATGTCTTGGAACAAATTGTTATAGGTATGGGTGAGGTAATGTCTATGAAAGATAAATTGTTGTATAAAGAGGCTGTTTTTATTCTTAAATATAATACTTTGTTTCCACATGGACTTAATACTGAATTTAATTGGAAGTACTTAGTTAACTGATAATGAAGATCGTGTTGATTGTTTGATTGTTTTATTACTCCGAGTATTTATAGGATGTGCTTTTGGCTTTTATTCACTCCTTGAAGGCTTGTTGGCCAAGGTACTAGGGTGTAATACATTTCAAACTATTTTCTCTGTCGCTGTTGTTTGCTTTCTTTCATTGCTGGTGTTTTTTTATCATGTATTAATATTTCTCTCTTAATAAGTTCAATATTATCCAGTAATTATATTCTGTGGTTAATTTGTTGTTTTCATCTTCAAAGCAGACATTCATTTTTGACACACAACAGTGACAGAATTTATAAATTCTCATTTTTTCAAAGTCTTTATAGTAATTTTACTGATAATTGTTAGTAACTTCTAGAGACATAGGGATTGAGACACTGGGACATGTTGATGATTGAACCATCAAACAACACCAAAAGTTTAGTTAATACACATGTATTTGATCACAACGTTTGCTGGAAATATTGATTTTTTTTCCTTAAACATTATAGAGCTTTATGATCATTTATCGTATGCTGCTAATCTGCTTTGATTGAATAGTTTCACTTCCAACAACTAATACCTTCGTTTTTGTGTATAATTTCAATTTTATGAGGAGTGATAAATTATCTGTGTTATCATTTCTAACAGAATAATCTTCAAAACACTATGATATATTTTGAAGGATAATAAAATCAGTGTTATCTATTGTAGCTAAAGATAATCAGCTAATTTACAGAGCAAAGTCCCAATAGTTATCATTGGGACAAAATGTATAGTTCTCATTTTATATAATTTGGATATATATGCTCTATCTCACATTTGTTTTGAGATTGTTCAGAAAATAATGAGTGGTGGATATTATTTTAACTATATCTGACATTACGTCAACTTTATAGATTAGGAATTGTCCGTTATTTTGTAGCTTAAGGCAGTTTTGCAAATAAAAATCATATTTGCCCATTACATAGTCTGTGTGAAGCACTTTGATCTCCCTGAACATTTGATTCCAAATCAGCAATTGTCCATATTCTATATTTAGCATTTTTATTTCAGACTGTCTGTGCATTCTAGTATAAATACTATACAGACTAAAGTGAAACAGCACAAAATATATCTCAGAGTATTTATGTACACAAATTCTAAATGTTTTTTTAATATCAGGTTAATATCAGGTTTATGAAATTAATTCCTGGGATTATTGGTGCTTTACACAAATATTTATATTGTATCATGGCATTTGTTAATTTATTTGAACAAATGATCTTATGCAATTTCTTCCAACTGGATGAATAATCAGAATTTAATCATAAAGCTAGTGTTTTTAATAACTGAAATAAGAGCATAACTTTCTAGGTCAGGAAATCCTATTTCAACATACTTACATTCTGTTACATTATTTCACAAAGCTTTTATAGGCTTGACAGGAGACCATATGAACTTAAAACAACTATCAATATGTTTTAATTTGTTCTCCTACAAAAAAAAAAAAAAAAAAAAAAACTAAAGAAGCTATTCATATAAAATATCGTATTTTGGGTAAACAACGATGAGAAAAATGCACTATACGGGCACACAAAACTTTTCCCCGATCATACATTTAAATTTGTAATATTACAACAAGTAAAATGTGGGGATAGTGGGGCCCATGGAAGATATTTCTTGAAAAGAAAGAAATGTGGTGGCAGGTTTTTCTTCATGCATATTCCCCCCAGATTTAAATGACACAGTTTCCATATCAAGCAAGTTAAAATTAAAAGTATTTGATAGGTAGTTTTTCTAGTTCTAGTTAGTGAGGGTGTCCCTGATTTTAATTCGATGTAGACTAGGTCAAATGTTTTTTTTAATGTTAGCATAATTATTTATATATGTATGCATTTTTAAAAATGTTTTATACCATGTAGGTTTAGGCTATTTATTGTATGATAAATTTTCTGATTTTAGAACATATACATATGTATTTTTTTTATTCTACAAAGTGATTTATATGAGATGCTTTTTTTAGCTGCATCATGCATTTTGGTTAGAACAAAAAGTTTTTCCTTTCTTTGAGCTCATTAAGTTTAAGTGGGGTGTGACCAATTGTGAATCTGATGTATATAAATTGCTGTGCATGCAGTTTTTAGTTGTCTGAAGAAGTCTGGCTATATATACCAGATGAAAGCGCTTTCTTTGTTTCATGTTTTAAATAAATTTTTGTGTTTGGATCAGTGGATTTCAGCCTGTGATAAATTAGATAAGGTTACATCTTTTTCTTTAATTGAGTAATACTCATACACATCAGACTATTATAATCACTGTATGAGTCAATAGCCATGGACATTATAATCAAATGTCTCCATGAGATTGCTGTCACCCTTCTATTTTCTTTAAAGGAAGAACTTTTAGCACTGTAGATTTCAATGCATTTAATCTATCATCATTCAATAACTGAGTAGTTAAAGTATATCTCCTGTTGCCACTGTTGAAGCCATTTAAATTAAAAATATATTGTTTAAAGAAAATGCTATTTACATTTGTATGGGGATCTAGATTAAACCATATTAAAAGAGGAATTCTTTATGTTATGAAAAAGGAAGAAGGTTTGGATTTAATAAATCCAGTTGCATAATATGTATATATATATATATATATATATATATATATATATATATATATATATATATATCTTCACTGATTTTATATAAAATATTGTCAGAAATAAAGGAAAAGGAAAATTAATAAAGATAATAGAGGAAAAATATAAAGCAATAAAGGGAATGCTTAAATGTTTAAAAAGAAGTAAAGAAATTACGTGTACAGAAATGAAAATATATCAAGAGAAAATATCATTATGGAAGATTGATTTAAGTATGATAGAAAAGAATCAGAAAGAATGGTATGAAAATATAATGGAACATTTTTATTAGATTTACCCATGGAGAAACTTAGAAGAAAAAAAATAATACATGTAAAAGCAACAATGAAAAGATGTGAAAAATATGTGGAATGTATAGTTTTTGTGGAGGTTGCCTATAAATTGGCTTCCTGTAAAGGCAAATATGCCATATAAAAAAGAAAAGATAGAGTCTGTATATATCATGGGGAATTAGGCACTGCTGAACATTTTTCCTGAAATGTAAAAGGGGAAATCAATTGTTGGAAAAAATATTTGACAAAGAATGCTTAAAAGCACTGAAAAATGTTAAATGTATAAATAAGGATATGATAAAATATTAATACTATGAACATATGAAATAAAATTATGTAGATAGATTAGATGAAAGAATGTTTTGTATTATGTGAATTGTCTGGAATGAAAGAATTAATGAGATAAAATTTAATGGGAAATGGGCGCTGTCAGAAATTTTGAAGAAAATAAGATTTTGGTTTTGAAAAAGAGTTGGGGGGATTGAAAGTTTAAAAAATTGAAAATATGTGCATCAATTGTAAATAATTGTAAATGAGCTGCAAAATTTGTATATTGAATGCATATCTTGTTTATTGTGAATTTTATTAAAGGACCCCTACTCTTTTTGATGGGTGTCATTGGATCTTTTGCACCTACCTGAGCTACCACCATCTCAGGCAGATGGGCCTTGGTTTAGCATCTCATCCAAAGGATGATACACTCAAGAGTACTGCATCCCTTATTAGGCACTGCAGTGTCAGCTAGCCTTCTTCACTAAAGGTAAGTGGGCTATCTGTTGCACCCCCAACACTGTAAAGGTTAGAATTCCCTAACCAGCTGTCTCAACCATCAGGTCAACAGAAGTGAAGCCCATCCATGATGTAAGCACTGAGGTGACTGACTTCAGGTTGGGTTCTTCTCTGGGCTGACATGGCAGGCATTCCTCTATTCTTCCAGTACTCATCAGTGTGTTTTCCACCCTTTTATGTCACTTCTCTTCCCTTGTTTGTTGTCTATGTTTTGCCATTGTTGCCTCCCTTTTGGGTCAGTACCTCACCTGCCAGTCTCCATGTGCATTATGAATGCATTTTTCTGCCTTTGTTTCTTCCTTATTATTTCATTCTTACTCACTCCTTCCCACTGCTGTCCTCCTCTATCCTTCTTACAAAGATAAAAAAAAATGTTGGTACCTGTCAAAAAAAAATCACTTCACCCCCCCCCCCCCCAACTCCTGTCACCCTATGTATATGTTTTATGGGTTAATTACAATTGGTACTCTGCTGTGGCACCCTTGTATGGGATCCAAGCTGTGTCCATATCGTTGTTATAGGGTGTTTCAACTTGCATATAAAACTGCACAGTATTTCGTATGGTACCTGCATGTTGATATCACTGTGTCAGGTGAACACTCACAGTGTGGTTGGTCAGGTTTGTGGTTATTGCAGGTTTTATGACTATAAAGATATATCATGCAGCACTGTATTAGGCATGACTAATATCTCAGTAGTCAGGAACTTGGGGACACACATAGAGTGTAATCTAGCCATTGACCATCACATGTCTACAGTAGTGAGGAAACCATTCTGTGTTGCGCAACCTAGAAAAAATGATGTCATTTAGCTCCAAGAAGGTCATTGTTGAGCTATATTCAGCATTCATCAGACCTGTCACTGAGTGCAATGCCCCCTTTGGTATGTATCTAACTAGGCTCATTCAACAATTGGAATGTCCATAGACATTTCTCAGTAACATAATACAGAGCACAAGTAAAATGTTCTATGAAGTCTGTTTCAAAGCCTTATCCCTCCATTATGTCTCTTAGAGGCTGCTGGAGGAAGACCTATGCCTGGTGCACAAGACGCTGTTGAATCCCACCAGGATGGACCACCTGCATATCTGCCAAACAAACAGAACTAGATTTACCCATTCCAAAGACTTAAACCTTGCCTGTGATATAAATAAGGCCAGCTGATAGGATGGGTATGTCTCCCAGAGACTACCTCTGCTCTGGAAAAGGCTCCATATCCATGTGAAGCAGCGTTCCTCCCTAACCCAATTCAAGTGTAACCTGGACAATTGCAAAAGGAACAGGAAATTCATTCCTGGTTTGGCACCTATGTCTGCAATGGACACAGGCAGCCTGTAAATGGTTCATCTCCAATGCTCTTGCTTGTAAATATTTCTTTTTCTAGTCCCTGTCTACATGTATTAAGGGAAGCAGAACTTGTCAGAGATTAAGGATACGTGGCTAGGCTTAAAAAAGCCCTAGTGGTTGTTAGCTTGGTACTATGAACCTATGAACCTATGACAATGCCATATAGGCAGTCATGTATACTCAGTCACCATGGGCCATGTCTTGATAGCTTCACTATGCTGTTTACCTTAGAATGGTAATTTTAGACTTCATTCTAAACATCCCCCCTCCCCCCAATTATGTCTAATGCACTGCATACATGAAGCAAGCCAAAATCTGTTATGAAATACAACCTAAACAGGTATCAGTGACATCAAGGAAAGTAGCCTTTATATGAACCAGTTCCCACTGAAGCTTATTGTCAGCTGCTTTTATGCATACACTAAACTGCATAATGAAATTCATATAAAAAGCAGTTGGACTGCTACATCAGAGATAAAAATGGAAACACTGTAAAACAAGCTTCTCAGTAATGTCAGGTCTAAAGATTTTTTCCCAGGCTCTCCAAACCAATTCTCAGTGAGTCAGACACTAAACACTAAAAAGAAAGGAAATAGGGAAAATATATAACTGATTCTGAGGACATGTGTGCTTTTAATTTGTACTTGGACAATGTATGCTGACTACCAAATGAAGATATAAAATGACACATAAAACAAAGACTGTTACTTTTCTCATAATGGTGGAAGAATAGAAAAGCAAGTGATTCAGTACGACATTTTTACTATTATTTATTTGTAGTGTACTAACATCATTAAAATATCTGAAGTGGAAACATTAATTCTCTGTTAATTACATAGTCTTACAGAGATAACAGAACAATAAATCATTGTGTTATTCCAAGCTTCATTTATTTTCTAATGTGGTGTTAGTGCAGAACAACAATGTCTGAGGAATAATTTGTACTGTAAAACTCAGACAGTAGTGACATATTATTATTTGGCTTTGCCATTAACTTTAAAAGTCAACATGTAACATTTCTTGATGCAGACAGTCTGAAGCTCCAAATGACATCCAAAGTACATGAATCCATTTATTTTGCATTTAATTCACCTTGTTCTCTTGAGGACAAAGGGTTGTGTTTGCTTTTTGTGAACTGACAGCACCGACTAGATACCAAATGTTGTAACAGCCACAGTATATAAACAAATAAATAAATGCGTAAATTAATAAATGAATAAAAAGGGAGTTTCTGCATCTGCCTCACTATTCTGTAATAAGCAGTGCAAGCTATAAGTTTTTAGTACTTCCATATTTTTGCTGCTGCAGCTTCTTCTGAATTCTTGCAAAATATTACCTAACTATAAACACTTGGTTGCATTCGATCATGCCTGTGGTGTGATTATAAGTATTACACTTACACTATTCCAGAAATTGTAATATTTGACAATGCAGTATCGAGTTAGAAGAAGAAAAGTGTGTATATATATATATATATATATATATACATATATATATATATCCTTTTATAGACTTCCTGATGGTATAATCAACTGGAGTTTGCTAATGGCTTTTACTCAGTCTGACTTTACCTGCTGTCACTACTCTCAAGAAGGCTCATTTCAAAATGTATAAGCTGCATATAATATTCAGTCAATGAGCATACTTATATTCCCCACTGAGCTGTTACTATCAGCACTACCCTCCAGAAGCTGCTGCAACAAACTTGAAATAGTGTATATGGCCATATCAAGTGCAGCTACCCAGCTGTGCAATGGGTATAACAGGGTTCACTACAGCTGAAAATTCACTATAGGCATCCACATCTCTCTAACCTATAAATAAGACAAAGAAAAACAAATCTCTGGGATGTTGTATTTAAATATGCACAAGCCTCCCCTCATAGAAACATATGGGCCAGTAAAATGCAGCCATGGCAATAAGATCAAATGCAGTAAAGTACACATGTCAAGTGCCAATGTATGGAAACACAATCCATATGACACAGCAGTCTGACATTGTATTGCTCTTAGTTATCTAGACTTGTGTGATTAAGCCTGACACAAGCATAAATCTGCAGGTTGAGTTTCAGCTTCTCATTAGGACTGGATGAATACAAGGCATCATTCATTCCAGTATACATTGTCAGAATCCAAATCAGAGGTCAGTAAAAGGATGTGACTCTCAATGTGACTGCAAGTACAATACAGCAAAGTGAGACAAGAAGTGTGGGTATACACTTTCTTGTCTCTGCCTCCCCCTCTTCTTTGCTGTAGTTGGCCAACAGCAAGCACATAATAGAGAGAAGAGAGAGGAGAGGATTTGAGCTGCAAGGTAAGATGAGCATAGTTAGGTGGTCGGCTGAAGGATGCAAGATAGCTGACCTAGAAGGAAGCAAAGTAAGAGGAATAGGAGGGCCCATAAGTCAGATTATTTAGGCAAGGGGCACCTTGTTGTTGATCCCATTTTCCTGACCCACCAGACAAAGTAATCTCAAAGTTCTTGCCCAGTTGACCAAGCAAGAGTCAAGACTATGAAAAGTTACAGGAAAAGCCTCTTTAGACTCTGCAACAGATGGAAGTGAGGGGAAAAGTTTATTTTTCCTTATTTTGCTTTCTTGTATTTTGTATTGCTTCATTGTTTTCTTCTATTTTGTCCCCAAAAAGCCGAGAAATACCAGGAAATGGAACAGAAATCCAAGCAAAGAGAATAAAACTGACCATTAAGCCAAAGACCATAGCAAATGAATCTAGCAATGGTAGACACCACTCCAGTCTGCAGTTGTTGTTGAAAGAAAAATCCTTTATTGGTGAAACCACTGCAATTCAAAATTAAGCGCTTTCATCTAAACATACCCCAGGATTTAATCAAATCCATGCAGGCACTGTGTAGAGCCTACACAGAATGTATACATGTACATGGCCAAGAGCCCCCCCACAGTAGCACGCCATGGATATTAATGATGGGGTGCTGATGAGGGACAGCATAGGAACAGAGATATTGAATTGGTGTAGGGAGAAATGTAGAGGCTACCCGTGGTTGTGGCTGCGTACAGGGTGAGGCTCCACTGCCCCCTGCTACTGTTGAAATGCTGTGAATTGTGTCAAATGTGTAATATATTATTTTACCTTTTTTGACAGTTTTTTGTATGTTTGTGTGGTACAGCACAGAGTCCAGTAATGCCAAGCTGTGCTCACATATAGACAGCTGACACCTGCCAGACATCTAAAAATAGAAACTGGATGTCATTAATTATCATTGTGAAGACTGGTAGAGAAGGGTTGAAGGCTACCGGCCTAGTCAAATAGAATTTGATACATAATTCTGGCATTTGTAAATATAAATATAAAATACAGGCTTGTTTCTTAAATGAAAGAAAACACTGTAAAATGTGAACTTCAAGATTGTAGCAACATTGCCACCTGCTGTACGGAAAACTAAGCCAAACATTTCAAATGTTCTTTGAAATTAAAATTATATTTTGTATGTCCTTTGAAGTTAGAATTTGGAGTAGACGAGTCTGGAGTAAGCATCCTGCCTATTGTTTTAAGGCTAAGGTTAATGACCAGAATTTACATGTGGAATGTCCTTTATTACTCTAAGTGTAAAAGAATGTAAATGCAGTTTTGGTGTGGCCTGGGAACCAGGAAAGTGTAAACAAATGATGTAATGTTTTATCAGAACTGCAATAACTATTTAAACAGTGAGAACCAGAGATTATTAAGCATTTTTGTCTTGATATTCAGCTCAGCACTGCCTTGCTCTATGTAAGTAAATTACTTTAGAAGTATGTTTTCTTGTAGAAATAGCTAGGACTATAAAGATTAGACTAAGTGTTTTTCTGTTATGTCAGAACTGCACTACGGAATTGTTTTAAGTTTCTGTGTGATCTCTGAACTCTTGAATAGCACTGTGGTGTGGTAGTATTGTCTTGTATTTGTAGTATTTATTATTAAATATTTTAAACCCTTTTCAACTGTGGCTGGCTTGTATAGAGATAAGTTAATTTCTAAAGTATATTGCATATTTATAGAGTTTACTGTCTAAGCCACTCCTATAGCTTTACCCTGGGCTATACTACCAATTGAATAATAATATTGCACAGTAATAATTGGACACCATTTTAAAGGCCTTTGGGTAGCTGATAATTATTAACTGGTGGGGGCAGAAATTACTGCTGTATATTCTGGGTAAACAGGCACAGCTGGAGAATCTGTGTCAGCCTTTCCAAGGAGTGTCTGTGAAGTTGTATGAATACTTATCTCAAAGTATATGTGTGTCAGCTACTTGGGCAGGGACAAGAAGCACTAGTTGGACAGAGAGGGTACTGGAGGTTTGCTTGCCAGCTAGGCTGTGATCTGGACTTTATAGCTGTGCCAGTGGGGAGACTTACTGGGGACCTGGGGAGCAAGGGAGCAACCGGCCCCAGACTGACAATGATTTCTGTGTGCACTTAAGGGAAAGTGTACTTTACTGTGTGTATTTGTTATCCTTTTCTCTCATATGAGACACCCTCTCTGGTGTTAGGGGTGAGAATTGAGGCTCCTTGATTGCTGGGCCAGGGTGCAGGCATCACAATCATAATTGTGTATTTTTCTTATTTTAAATATTTTTTTTCTATTTTTTTTAATTACTGTTTGCATGGAGTGGCACAGAGCTGAGTGGTACATACATAGCCAATAGCTGCTAGACATCTAGAAATTGAAATCAGATATAATTAGTTATGCATATCTGGGTCTAAGTGCATTTGCATGGTGTGCTGTGGTGCTTAGCAATGCTAACATGTAACTAGTAGTATGTGTGAAGGTAGTGAAGGTATACTAGTATTCATAATATCCAGGTAGCTACATGGGTAGAGATACAGCCTCATGCTTAGTAGGTTCTGCATTTGAGTCCACAGCAGTGATAAGATGTCCATATTTTAATTTATTTTATATGTTTAATTTTAAAAATAAATTTGTGAAATATGGCACTGCTGCACTGTGCTGAATGCTGCTTACACATGCTAATGCCAATAGTTGTGTAGTGCTAAGCTTAGCTAAAACCTCATTTGTGTGGGTTTTGCACTGCTTAGCTGTGCTTAGCTGTTTGTGTCCTGCTAAGCAATCCAGCGCTGTTTTAAATGTTGCTCAGTGATGTGTAAGGGCGGGAAAACAGCAGATGTTAGCCACAATAGGCAGGAATTCTGCAACAGTCTTTGGAGTCTGATCAACTGGTGAAATGGCAGGTGGTGGTGGTGAAGGGTGGATTTTTGAGCTCAGAGATGGTTTGTTCAGGAGTCCAAGGATTTTGTTGGGATCCTGGTAAAAAATCATGAACCCACACAGCTCCAGGGCATTTCCAGGGCTTGCAGTGTAAGGCACAGGCCTGGGACCAGTTGGTCCGGGAACTCACAAGTGTTACTGGTATCTTCCACACAGCTGAACAGTGTTGTAACTATTATGATGACCTGAAGATGAGAAAGAGAGGAACCTTGGACACCTGGCTCCAGGAAGGCAGAGCTGGAAATGTCCTGCAAATATGTAAACATGTTTTCCACTGTTTTACCAATATACAAGCTGAGTGTCTGTAAAACTGGTATGCATAATGGTATGCTTCTATCCCAACAGCTGCAGCTGAGAGGGCTCACAATGTTGAGTCCCATGCCGGGAACCTGGTCAGGTTGCTCTGTGAGTGTGATATGTACAGATTTATTATGCTAACTGTAGTGCAATAAGCAAGAAAGAGTAAAGCATTTACTGCAGTAAAGTATACACAATAAAAACTGTAGTGCAAGAAATAGCCAGGTAGAACTGTAGTGCAATAAATGGGCAATTAGAGCTGTAGTGCAATAAATGAACAATAACAACTGTATTGCAATAAACAATAAACAATAGCAATAACATTAAGCAAAGTGGTATACAGAAGGAATGTGTTGTCATAACCACTGAGGTACAGCTGTATGCATTGCTTGTCTATGGAACGGTTGCTGCAGTCAAGTGTAACACTGCAATAGCTGTAGAATGCAAAACTAATGGCCAAACTGTATTGTTTAACTCATAGTACAGTCCAAGGCTGTCTCCAGACCAATATCAGTTACATAATGTTCTCTGTTCCTCCTACTTCAGGTAATAAAGTTATATGGCTGAGATAGCCCACTCTACAGGTAGATATTGTGTGGACTTCACAGACATTTATCAGCAATACCAATACAGTATTAAGTAGCATTGTTGATTCCTACATATATCAGGCTATATATTCCCAGAATGGCTGTATTCCTTACATGTCTGTACTAAGCTGCTGCAGTCAATGTTAAATTTTTACAGATGTCCGCTGCAGTCAGAGCTATTGGGGTCTATTACCATGGCAGCCAACTAAGGCATGACGGATGTCTAGTTTATGCACTGTACACAAACATGCCTCTCAAGTGTTATGATTTCACATAATGTAATTAAAACTGCCTAATCCACCTGTCACAGAATTACCAGAAAAATGATTACCTGGACTGCAATGTATTACCAAATCCGCTTACAGAACATCTTGGTAGTTATAGAAGTCTACATTATGTGAAAGCGTTCTGTGTACTTGTTTACCTGCATTTGTTATTGTTCAGCCCATACTGACCCATGCTAACAGCTTGAGTGGTATGTATGTGCTACATCAGCTATAGGAGAATTGTAGTCACTCTACTCAAAACTGAATCTACACTCCTGTAGAGTATTTGATGTCAGTGTTTTCAGGGATATAATCTCCATTGTCAGTAAAGGATTGTTTCTCTATCTCTCTCTCTCCACCCCTTATCTTAATTTATTTATTATTGTTATTTATTATTATGATTTAATATTAACATATTTTGTTTAACTATATTTTTTTCAAAATGTGATGTACCATTGTTATGTGTTATTATGATTCAATATTAACATATTTTGTTTAACTAACTGTTTTATTGGCCTTATGGTTTACTTCTTGCTGGCATGTTGTTACCATATTGATTGTTATAAGCAAAAGGTAGGAATTAGTGAAGATAGCACCACTGTGGAAACTATTCAATCAATCCAGCACTGTCAGAGGTGAAGAAGTGCAGAGATAAATGAAGACACAAGCAGAGCACCAGTCCAATGTTCTTTATTTAATATCAGCAAAAATAACAAAAACACAAACACCACACTTAAACGCTTAACTTGTTTCACAGCATTTTTCATCCCTTGAGTACTGAAACTTCCTCAGAAAACAACCAATTCCTTGAAAGTCCCTTGTTTTATATATAAAATAATTCTAAATTTGTTGAATGCAACTTCCTGCAATAATTACACTTTCACTTACACTCGCCAACGTGATGAAACAAGTTAAGCATTTAAGTGCGGTGTTTATGCTGTCGTAATTTTTGCTGGCATTAAATAAAGAACATTGGACTGGTGGTCTGCTTGACTCTGCATTTATCTCTGCACTTCTGCACCTCTGACAGTGTTAGATTAATTGACTGAATATTGATTGTTAGGTTATCTACTGTTGGGTTACACATAATATAAATTAATATGCATTTGGATTAATTAAAATGATGTTCCATTCTGTTAATACTAACAATGGTTTGGTTATTACTAACTGCATCTTATTGCAATACCTCATTTACCACAGTACCTCAAGGTAGGCCGGTTCCAGCTGATCCACCTACTTTGTTTCAATTGGTTGTGGCACCGGGTTCCAGCACATCTGGGACCAAGACTAGTGCTGCCCCCTCTGCTGCCCCTACATTAACTGCAGTGTCAGGTAGTATGGCCCCATGGGATGGGGCCTGGCCCCCCTCTGGGAACAGTGGTGGAGGGGATGTTGTCATCCAGGATGAGCTGCCAGTCTTGGTGTGCAGGATTATCTACTGTGGGTTTGACCACCACCTGTGCCATATTGATGGCATGCTGACCAGCCTGCTGGGGCAGCCTCACCCCAGTTCCCAGCCTCCAGCACTGCCACCCCCAGGACAGTGAAGTAGCAGTGCGGACAGTCAAATGTTAGTCATGCTGTTGCTGTCTGGAGGCACATGGGACTTGGATTTCACAACCCCTTCCCTATCCAAGGTGCTCACCTCCCTCATATGTCACATATCACCCCTGTCTGCTGTCTTATCTGTTTGTAAATGCATCCTCACCTACCCAAATTACCTCCCCCACAAGTACCTGTGTCCCTTCCCCAACATTCCACTCTCACCTTAAATAAAATGGGCACCTGTCCCAAAAAATATATATATCGTCCCATACACAGCTCTCCATTTCACACATGTCCACTGGACACACATAATTTGGTCCAATTGGCTTGACAATGCAGTTATATTGTACTCACCTCTGGGTTTGAGAGTTTAAAGTCATGTACAAATTCTGTCAAAGTGCACAGTTGTTGCTGTACAAGAGATGGATAACTATGGATCTTTCCTACACCTTTCCTGCACATTCCTACCTACCTTTCACTATGTTTTCCCCCTGCTTGCACCCCATTTCATCACTTTCCTATTGCCCAATTTTCCTTTCTTTTCTTTATATTTTTTAGCGCATTGCTGCACGGTGCACCACATCACGCAGCTTCAGTAAGCTCAGTTAAATAGAACTATATTGATTCTATGAGTTTTTAAACTTGCAATACACAATTACAAAAGAAACACCTGTCCCATTTTTCAAACCCAAGACCATCATACCGGCAGACCACTGCATTAACCTGCCATACCACACAACTCTTAATTAAAACAAGTGGATTAAACAAAACATAGTAATTCCCAGTTACAGTTATTAAGCATGTTTCAGTAGAGCTGTGCATTGCACCACTTAAACTTGATTAAAAAGTAATGGAAAAAAAATGGGAGTGTACCTTGGACTCTGGTGCAATAGTACATTACTAGAAAGCTAAAGACATAATAATGGATGTATGTGAGGACTGTAATATCAGGTAAATGTGCCTTTCAGCAGCAGCATGTAGAAAGACACTTGCTAAGGCATTAATTGCAAAAATGCATATTCAACTGGGATCCTGGTGCACACTTACATCCATATAAAGCCACGCATATACTGATGGGTGTAGAAAATGTATGTCAAAGTCTATATGTGTGCACATATATCTTGCAAATATGCCTGCTGACTCAGTAGTTCAGTCTGTTAATCACCTTGTGAACAGTGCATTTTGGCACATACAGTCCTGGGTTCAAATCCAGTGGTGTATAGAAGTGAATGTACAGTATTGTGAAGGCAGCAATTAATGACTGAGTCATGCAGTCTTTATCCACACAATACATTTCAAATGACATGTCTGATTTTCACTGATGGAAGTCACAGGCCTGCAGGTCAGAATGCACTTCACATATCCCTAAAGCAAAACTATATTTGCATAAAGTGTCACTTCATGCATTAATATGCATTCACAGAGAATGTCAATGCAGGTACTGAAAATGAGAGCCAATAATATCAATGTGCACCATACAATTTTTCCAAAGTCACTTTACAGATTATCACAGCTGGAAAGCTAACATAAAAATTGGAAGTCGCTGCTTGTAACAAGGCCTGCCCTCATACACACTGCAAATTACTACCAAACTGTAACACATGGGCCTGGCAGTTGCCCAAATGGTGGACATATTCTTATATTTATACCCCATCTTTCTCAAGGACACTCCAAACATGTTGCCTAGTACTCTGTTACTGATACCGTTGCCTAACATACTTACCCTAAACTCACGCCTTAATTGGAATGGACAGGGTGGCCTCACTCTGGCTCTGCCTCCACAACAAGGCTGGTACAGCTCCCCACAGTTACTCCTACAGCTTGTTGTCTTCCAAAGTGCACACACTCTCTACATATGTCTATTACTTGCAGCAGCAGCTGCAGCCTGTGGTATACTCAGCTCTATGTAAAGGTTTCTAATACAGACTTACCCTCTGTGACAATGTAGGCTCCTCACTCCAGTAGTGTCCATCTGAATAGATAAGAAAAGGGCCCAGGCCTACACGAAGGCCTTATATATTGTACTGTGCTTGCATGTCATTAGCTGATTATAGTGCAAATCAGCTGCTTTGGCTGCAATTAGCATTTCAGACCCACAGATTGGTTAAGAGGCAATCACCTGCTGATGAGAGGCATGTTAAAAAGGTAAGCAGCTGGCTATTACTATCACCACATATCAACATAGGAGTACTGCCCTCCATCAGGAATGTAACTGATTTTGTGTACAACAGGTTGCAGATGGGTGAATAGACTTACAAGCAATAGGGATTACAGCATTAAGCCTGTCTTAGACCTGTGATAATGACATGTCATTGTTCTCCTGCTATCGTACACCTACACAGGATATGCAATACATCAAGGGTGCATTCTCATTTGTCATTGTGGCATACTGGTCTCATTGGACTGTCCCTTTATAGTGGTTGTGGTATCATTGGAATGTCCCTTTATAGTGGTTGTAATAGCACACTGCTATTTGAGTGGCACTGTTCTTATGATATATTATCAAGGGATTGCCAGAGGTGACACACCACAGTAGACTCAAGTGTTGGTTGTGTAATCATGCAGCAATATCTGTCATGGCAAACACAGGAATACCTGACTATTGCTATTATGTCAGTTGTATCCATGCACTTAGTATGTTTGCACACTGTGAGGTATGACATGTGTGAGCAAGCAGTGGATAGTGCCAGCCATTTTGTCCTTGCTGTATCTCTACATAGTGTACTTCTATGTATGTGACCTTGTAATGTATTCCCCTTTTGTTGTCTTTCAGGAATCATGTACCCTAGACACCACACACCCTTCTCTGATGTGGAAAATGAAATTATACTGGAAGGAGTAAGGCAACCATCATCACATCCTAGTGTCCAGGGGGAGGCAAAACAGGGAACAGCAGGCTGCATTGTGGGCAGACCTTGTCTGTGATGTGAATGGCATGGGCCATCAGGGCAGAACATATGAGCAGGTTCAAAACCACACAAAGGACAGGATCAATGCTGCAAGAAGAAGGGCAGCAGATGTAGCCAGGGTTTGTGCTATCACAGGTGGAGGGCCTGCACCAGAACAACCACTCTCAGCCACCGAGGAATTCCTGGCAAACCTAGGCACAAATGTCAGCTACACGGCATCCATTACACCATACATCATGGAGGTGGGTGCCACAGTTTTCACAGTAGAGGTCCGTGCAGCTAAGCTTACTTATATCAGCATTGTAATACTGTAGCAGTCAGTGTGTTAGGCTGTACATACTTTTACTTGGGTGTCAGGTCTCTGTTCCTTGGGGATGGGGGAGAATTTAACCTCAGTTGTACTCTTATAATCAGAATGTGACCAATACAACAAACAACACAGTAGTTACTGTAAAAGTGAGATATATGGATGTATTACCTTGTTGTGCTGCAACATGCATTGGTACTGGCAATACCTCACTCTCAAAATTTCACAGGTCTGTTAGGTATTGGCCAAGGCCATGGTCCTGCTCCTGATAAGCATGACACTATTTTGTTAAGGAACATTTATATTCTATTAAAGTTAAGGGCCAGAATAATGCCCTATTTAAACATACGTTCATGTGTAAACAGAGTAAATTTTTTTTATTTACAGTCTGGAAGATGTACCTAAGTATCTTAGAGGGGGGTAATAAAAAAAGAGTGCAGATGACCAAATGAAGCATTTTGGCAGTGACAGTTAAGAGTAGGTAAGCCTCCTGGTTTAAGTGAGGTAATTACTCTAAATGCCTTTTAAAAAACAAAAGGTTGAAAGGAAATAAATTAGGCAGTGAAATGTGTATTTCAATATATTTGTTAAGATAGGTGTACTGGGTTTTTATGTGTTGTTTTATCAAGTATATTTTCATATTGTTTAATTAAACGGTAAACTTTACTGGTCAACTTTTACTTGCTTTACTTCAAGTGATTGTTATAAAGGTCTTGAGGTAATTGTGTATTTTGTTTTGAGGAAGTCTTTTTTAGACAAAAGCAGAGAAGAAAAATGTTTGACTGCTAATCCAGTTGTGGGTCTTTGTTATTATAATTATTGGTAAATGTTTCATACACAGTAGGGCAGGTATACTGCTTTTTTCTTTCTTATCACAAGTGATGGGGTGGGGGGGATTGGTGTCTGTCCCCTACACAACCTGATGTCAGTATCTCTTCAGACTCTGATGATAATGATGGCCACAGTGAGGCACAGATGGGAGTGTTGAGGGCTGAATCTGTCCCAGAGGTCGACATCTCTCTTCTGCCTCCATTGTCACTGCACACAGTCAGTATGCCCACACATATCCAGTCCCTGGAGACCACAGATATTGGACAATCAGAGTATGGGGACATTGAACAGGAACGTGTGACAACTATGGTTCCAGTGAATGAAGATACAGGCCATATCTAGAGAACTGGCGAGGTCTCACACAGGCAGATTGATAGGGATGCTCGTAGGAGGCCTGCTGTCCATCCACCAACTGTTGCACTTGTCACATCACAGGTCACTCAGTGCATGTTTTGGGCCATCATGGAGGCACAGGCATACTCTGAACAGAACATCAGATGTATGCTTAGAGTTATGGATGCAGCACAGTCTGACATCCATGACTGCCCTCATAGCATTGGGGACATCCTGGATTGGTTGACTGTTACAGTCGACAGAAGGTGGGCTGAGGCACTGTCTATCTTAAACCACACATTGTGCTGGAACATGTGATTGGAGTTGAGTGTTGGACTTGTGGACACAGGTCAGCAACCCCATCTATGGAGAGTCCACGAGACTGCACAATCATGCTCCCATAGTGTCAGCACATCCAGTGCTACAGAGGAGAGTGTGATGTCCACACCATGATGTGGCAGGCCATGGGCTTGTGGTCCTGGGCATTCTCATGGTGGACACAGTCCCAGCAGACTGCAGTCACCATTAGGTACTAGCACTGCTTCTGACCTTGGGCATGGAGGTGTCAGTACAACTCCTGGCAGAGCCAGTTCCTGTGTTCACGGCCGGAGATAGTGAACTGCCAACTCTACCATGTACAGTCCAAAGCTGTCCAACATACACACACACACACACACACACACACACACACACACACACACACACACACACACACACACACACACACATGTGTAAGGCTAGCACTGAGCTTGACTGTGTACACACAGACACTTACACACTATTGTCTAATGCAGGTCCCTTGCAGATACACAGGACACCTTTCCATGGTCCATCTTACCTGCTTCCATTCCTAACTCACACACATGCTGTCAACTGTTTGAGTCAGCCTAGGCCTCATGTTCACCTACACAACACCCTGTGCAAGTGATGATACCTGTGCCAAATCCCTGTCATCCTCACCCTCCATGCAGGGAAATGAAGTTATGTGTCTGATGCACAGGGTGACTATATTAGTTAAGATGTACTTGTGTAATGCAGTGTTGTTTTGCCATGCTACATGTAGTGGTTAATGACAGATACTGTATGCTGGCATTTGTCATGAATACACCACACACTTTTATGTACCTTATGTTGTATGATGTTGTAATGGCTGCATAGTTACACAATGACAGTTGTGTCATGGACCTGTTTATGTGTCTATTTTAGGAGTCTGTTGGGATTACCTATGGATACATAATGGCAATAAAGCAGCACAAGATGGCCTCTCACCACAGCACAAATATGTCTTCAGCAAGATACAGCACTATAAGTGCATGGCTCCATAGGTTCATATCTGTATAACAGGCTAACATGGGCAATGGCAGCATTCAGTGTGCTCATTCATCTCTAATCTGTGAACAAGTCTCTACCCTTGAGAAGTGTCACCAGGGTTTTGGGGACATACACATCTACAAGCTGTCCTGGCAGAGATGACCCATCTACAAATATCCGGTGTCCAGTACAGACAGTTGCCTGACACCAGTTATGATTGGCATGTTCTGCCTCCTATTTTGTAACCTGCACATGCTGTGTCACAACAGTTGTGGGCTTCACATGCATGGGGGGCCTGTTTCATGTAAGGTGTACTGTCTGTGTTACATACCTCTCTATCATGTACTATGTATACTCTAGTGATGTTGTAGGCATGTAGAACAGGTGAGACATATGTTAGTCCTGTCATGGATATGCAGGAGGTACACAATGGGATCTGACACCCCCCCTGTATGGCGCCATACATACCCCCTCAAAAAGCAATGAGGAGACAGACTACACACATACGGTTGTGACATGGACTCCATAGGAAAGGTTATCTGCACTGTGTATTGGTGTACCATGGAACCTGTGTGGCTGCTACAGTTGTACAATATGCTTGTGTAGTGACATAGCAAGGGTGCCATTGCCCACAATGTTATATGAGATGACTGCCACATTCAGTATAGAAGTGACAGCATGGGATGTACATTCCAAACCTATCGGTATAGGTTGTACAACAGTGAATGCATCCCCTCATCTTACCGACCAGTGAGAGATAAAGACTACATTACTCTCTGTGTTCATAACCCAATGTGTAATGACTCAACTGTCTGTGGTGTGTGGACACTGCAATATTTTGCAGGGGTGGATGATTTCCCACAGGATAGTAATGTGTAGTCATTGGCAATTAGTCTTTGTCAGTGGCTCAGTGTCTTAGAGTACAACTGATTGAGACTTAGGCCATCCTGGTTGTTTCTGTGTGGGATTTTGTGACAGTTCCCAACATGCAATCACCTGCTAATGTACTCAGTCAGAGGCCACTGTCAGAGGCCACTGTCAGTGGCTGTTACTGCAAAGAGGGAATAGATAGACAAGGTACCCCAATAATGGAGGATGGTGAACTCCATTGGTGACTGGCATCATTGCAGCATAACTCTCCCAATGCTATCTTCCAAGAGTATGACTGTCAGACACTTTCCTATCCACCAGCTGACATAACACTCTGTATATGACATACACAGTTTCCAGCAAGGCCTACTGACCTAATATTGTCATACACTTTGTCAGGCCAAGGTTGGTGGAATGAGACATATGTCCAACATCCATTAAATAATGTAACTGTCAATGGGTTCTGTGGGTTACAGATGGTAGGCATGTGCTGGCCTTGAGCAAAAGTAACAGTGTTTGGTCCAGTGTCAGCAGGTGTATGACAATGTCAGTGCTCATATCCATGCTAACTCCTATCATGGCATATCAGCTGACATGGCTCAGATATCTAGGGACACCACTTGGCACTACATGCTAGTTGTGCTCTGTGCAAGTAAGTATTTCAGTTACGTCCAGCATGTTGCAAGAAGAGAGTTATGCAAGTTGTTTGAACAGAGCACAGACACACACATTAGGGAAGTATAATATATACACACTGTGTTGCTTAGTCATGTTGCGGCTCACTTGCCCAAAGGATAGTACAGGTCTGTACCTGCAATACCCTGCAGCAGTGCCATGATATCCCCACACAGGGAATCAATATAGTGGATCATGTGTTCACCAATATGGGTGAGCAGTACAGCCCCCCAATGTGAGGTCTTCCCTGGTGTGATCTGGCCACAGATCAGTCTCCTTAGAACTACCAGCACCTCCCCCCTTGCAGATAATGCAGATATATATGTCAAGACAGCCATTTAATACCTCCTGTGGGATGGTTGAGATAGAGTGACTGCATCTCTCCCTTCAGATGGGACAGGCACGTATGCAGAGCTCTACAACCATGCATTATGTCAACAGCATTACAACTGCATGAAATCAGCTGTACGTGACAGGAGGGATACAGGCTCATCATGGCTCAGCAAACCTGACTGGTTGAACATCTGCCATTAGCAGGCTCTACAATAACAGGTGGACAGTGATGTGTGACATTTGGGGTGTGGGTGCCCCCCTAACATGGAGGCACTACCTCCTCAGCTAAAAGAAGCACATAGTTTCGTTGTGATATTGTGTAGACATGGTAAGTGACAAAATTAGCCACCCACACAAAGCAGAACCATAACACATACTGTAGTGACATGTGTGACCTGAAAGGACAGGCTTAGATTTTTGATGACATCATATGTCATGATGCCATATATATTATTTCTGTAGTCATACCTAACCTGTACACCCACACTCTCTGCATGAAATGCACTCCCTTGTTCCCACCATATGTGACACTTGACCTTCCTACAACCTGTCCCATAACTTCCATATTTACAGTGCAGTTAGTAACTGGCCTCTCATTGGAAGATATGCTGCATCTATTGCACACGGTATCATTCCAGGCTACATCCTACATATAATCTGACAAGGATGACTCACACCATTGGGAAAACCTTGCAATCATACTAACACTACTAGCTGCAGACCTGCTGAATGGACAATGGCAACTGTTATACCCTTGCACAGAAGTGATGCATCCACTGACCAACATAACTATACACCTCTTTGTCTGAATATCCATAACTGTATGCCCATATGGGCGATCATCATGCAGCTGATCAGCACACATATATGTGTTCTACATACAGATGACTGTACACAGTTTGGGTGTGTGACAGAGGGAGCATGACTGTTACACATGGTGGACATTTCTGAGGCAGTCACCATGGACCTGGGTAAGGGTACCTCAGGACATACAACCCCCTAGACTGAGCTAAGCCATCTGACTATATCCCCCACTCAGGAACCATTTACAAAGCACCTACTTAGGCATCTATGATACTGTCATTATAGGCATCACTAAGTGGCCCATTGCTGGCACACATATGCAACATAGAGACATCTGACACCAATAGCTGATCTGTAAGCAACAGTGCTCAACAGGGTGCAGCCCTGGGTCCTCTACTACTTGGAATCCATTCAACCACAATACATGTGACTACTGACTGAGTGTGTCTAACAATGTTGGATGATGTCTGCAAATTGTGAGCACTCATAGAGTCGCTGTGATATGTCACTATCCTGCAAGAGGGTATTGTGAACACATGCCTGTTAATATAGTAATGGCCATAAACTCTATGCAAATATATATATATATATATATATATATATATATATATATATGTATATATATATATATATATATATATATATATATATATATATAGTATTTCCACCAGTTAGACTTGTGTACCTGACAAGTAGCGCATCAGTTGCAACATGTGATGCACATACTCAGGTGTGAACAAACTGGGCACATAGACCTGGCCACACAGGTGTACACCTAATGTGCCTCAGATCACCATATATCTACAGTGGTATGACAGGAATCATATGGCATAGCTGAGGCCACTGTTACCTGTAAGCGACATACTTTTAACCTTCTAGTACTCTTCCTGCAGCATGTCAATATCTGAGTGCAATGGCCATTTGGTGAAGTATCTTTCCAAGCAGCACTGGCAATTGCACACAACAGTATAGTCTCTCACAAGGACACTTTACATCTTCAGTATGTGTTCAATGGGGATCATCTGCAATGAGTGTCATTGTCACTTGTGGTATATAGACTACTCAGAGATTATCTGTGCCTTGCATACTGGGCAATGTGTGACCCTGCTTGATTGCATATCCTGCCTATGTGTAGGAGTCATAGCAGATGGATAAGTCACTGTAAGGACATTGACCTCGTATGTGACATTAGTACTACATGCTTGTGGGAGAGACTTAAATAGCAGACTTAAACACACTATTGAAGCAGAACCCTGCATAATGGCACATATAACACCTCAGTGCACCTCAGCACATTCCATCTGTATTACTGGCTGGGCAATCATCATCTCAACACAGGGCATCTACCTGTGTTTCCCTCTTGGACTGGGGAGATATGTGCTGATCCTGTAACTATGAGTATAAAGATGTTGAATATTGTGAGGGCTGTATGGCCATTATGCTAGTGAAGTTCAAACATCCTATGGTTCCATAGCATGATGTGAAATGTTCTAACAGGCTAACACACACACATAGGTACATTGAGGCTAGCACCACTTTCAATCACTGTGTACAGGACATGCCAAGGCACACACATAGTGCAAGTTGGCTGTATGTAGATGAGAACATTTACCTATGTAATGGTACATAATACAGATCAGAGTACATGATGGCCGCAACAGACCTCATATGTGCTAGCACTATCAGGACATATTATGCTTGATGACATCAGCAGGCCTTGTTGTGGTAAGTCCTTTGGGGGGGCCACAACACATGCTACAAATAAAATACTGCAAATCCCTACCTATTTCTAAGTTACTAAGGTAACCTAAAACATGTTTATTAGGTGGGATACCCCATATATTTATTTGAACAGCTGCTGCAAGAATTCAGTAGGAAAAGAAGTATTGGTCAATTTAAACCAGTTCTTTGGAAAGGGCATTTAAGTAGTCAGAATGTGGAAGAATCCAACTTAATACAACAAATAAGCCCTTTACATAATGTCAGCATTACTAATAGTTACAATATTAGTTTTCTAACACCTTTTTCTATAGATGCCACTGATTTAAGTGACATCTAAGTTAAAAATTGGGCATTTATAGTTGAGGACAACACCACTCTGAAAACCTTGGGTAGTAGGCCTCATATTACATTTAGAAGGGGCTTTAACTTGAAAAGCCTTTAGGAAAGGAATAATAAATCAAGGGTAGAGACCTTTGGTATAAGAAAATGTGGATGCTGTCATTATTGTAAGTACATCAAAGTTGGAAATGTCTTTAATATTCATAATAAGACATATGAGATAAAGGGGAAATTCAATTGTGAAACATCACGTGTGGTGTATCTTGCTATGTGCCATCAATGTGAAGGTTTTGATATAGGGAAAACAAAGAATTTATGAATGTCAATACCATATTGCTAAAAAACCTAGTACAAATGCACTAGATAAACATGTAGCAGAAAATCCCATACATGCCTTTGAATATACTGTTATAGAACAAGTCAGTATGAATATTAGGGGTAGCCCCTGGGAATTGAAGTTGCAGGAACATGAGCTTCTATGGCAATTAAGAACAAATGACTATGTTTTCCCAGGACTAAACAAATACTGTTCCATTAAATGTATACTGAAGTTGAAATCTTTCGATAGCTAGTAGAAGTGATTTATTTATTTATTCATTTGAGACTAAGTGTCAATGATTTAATGCTAATAGATTTACAATAGCAACACAGTTCATAGTCATCCATAAAGTGTTTGTTTTTTTATGGGTGACAAAGATGTACTGTCCATTATTTACTGGTATTTTTTGTATTTTTAAAATTATTTAGCTCGTTTAAATTAATATTTTTGTATGTTTGAAATTATTTAGCTCGTTTAAATGAATATTTTTTATAGAAATGTTTTATGGAAGAAAATTGGATATTTCTTTAAATTGATTGATTTATATAATTGTTTAATTGACAAGACGTTTTAAGGCATAGGATCTTGGGTAATGTTGTCTGAAGAAGTTCATTGCATATTGGATGAATGAAATCGCTAACAACAATAAACCTTTTGGGATTTTAGGAACATTTGGCTTGGCATCTTTCTGAGTTTTTTTGGTTGGTTATTTGTGATTTTTGGTTTGTAAGTTACCAAAGTGATCATATATATGCCATCTGAACATAAACACACACTAAGTAGCCTAGAGTGATATTAAAATCCCTACCTATCTTGTCTTATACACTACAGATCACAGTATTTATCATACATACCACGGCTTAAGTCTGATACTACACTGTCAGCTGGTAGTCTTAAGGTGGATGACATCATCAGGCCTTGTAGAAGAGGGCAGTTTGGAAGGGAGCAGCAAGTTAAAAGGCCAAAAAGTGCATAGTCACTGCATGTGGATAACCCATGATGGCATGGCAGTAGTTTTCCAGGGGAATACACACATGCCCACAGACACACACAGATGCACACCAAATATCCTAGAGAAAGATTAGAACCTCTAGCAATCTAGTTTTACACACTATAAATCACAGCATTTATTGCACATGCCACAGCTTAAGTTTGGTATTACACTGTCAGCTGGTAGGGTTAAGGTGGATGACGTCATCAGGCTTTGCAGAAAAGGGAAGTTTGGAAGCCAGCAGCAAGTTACAGGGCCAAAAAGTGCATAACCTTTTCAGATGGATAGCCTGTGAGGGCATAGTAGCTGTTTTGTATGGGGGAAGCACACACACACACACACACACACACACACACACACACACACACACACACACACACACACACACACGCACACGCACACACACACACACACACTCCCCCCCACACACATGATGTACATGCACCAAGTAGCCTAGAGTGAGATCACAACCCCTAATTATCTAGTTTTATACATTATAGATTACAGTATTTATTGCATGTGCCACAGTTTAAGTCTGATACTGCCTTCTCAGCTAGTCATCTTAAGTTGGATGTCATTATTGGTCCTTGTAGAATAGGGCAGTTTAGAAGCCAGCAGTAAGTTACAGGGCCAAAAAGTGCATAACCATTTCAGGTGGATAGCCCATGATAGCATAGCAGTTGTTTTACAGGGGGTTACACACACATGCACATACCTGCACCAAGTAGCCTGGAGTGTGATTAGAACCCCTACTTATCTAGTCTTACACACTATAGATCACAGTACTTATTGCTGGAGCCACAGGTTGAGTCTGTTGTATATGTGATTGCAGGCACAGTACTTGTGCATTACACAAATTACGCTTGGGATGAACAGCAACTGTGGCTTGCAGAGTGATATTGCTTCATACTGTTATCTGCATCTAGTATCCTAGCAGCAGGATTACTATTAGTATTCTTGTTATGTATGTGCAGTTCCTGTGTGGCCGTATGTGTCTGCTTGTAGTTAGATAGGCAAACCTGGGAACAGGAACAATGTGCCCTGTCCTTACATGCATTGACAACATTGCACATTACACCACCTGCTCACCTGCATCTCTCTACATGGTGACATTCAGCAGACACAGGTGTCTGTAAGTAAGTGGATTATGTACTGTTTCACCCTTAGTTTGTCTTCTTTGAGCAACAGTATGGATTTGTGATAGTGCATATTTACCCACCATTATTAGGGTATGTAGGACAATGCAGACATCCACACACATGTTTATGTAATTAACAGGGATGTATGGGAACACTGCTATTTTGGGGGTGGTGGAACTACAGCAGATGATCTGCTGTGATAAACAGTAGTCCAAATATCATGCAACCCCACTCTTTAACATCTCCCTTGACTGATGTAGTGAACATTCCAAAGATGAAGCCTAATGATTATTAGGGGACACATACTATTAGAATGGGTATTTGTAGTCCCATGTGGATGTTACAGCTGTCAAAATATCCCACTATATGTCCTTGCATAAATGCTGCAGATCCATACATATACCTTATTATATTAATCCTGACAAGTAGTGTGTAGGTTAGAGACTTATCTTGCACATGCAGCAGTTGACAGAACTGTAGTTCAGGGCTGACTCCATGTGATACAAGCAGTACACAACCAATACATAGATAGGTACAGGTTATGTGGGTTGCCTGTCATCAACAATTTACCATATAGATGTGAGGAGTATGGTGTCAGTCCCTAGGGCCCCAGATTGTCAGTGAATTTGCTATGCATTGTCTCTTAGCCAAAGCCAGGATGTATTGGGCATGCCTACATCTGCCTACACGGACATCATCAGAGGGTTCCTCCTCTGAGTCCTGCTGTAAGTGTGGCTGTGGTGACCTAGGCACTAGTGGGAGGCTGTGTATCCCTTCCCTTTGCTGATCCTGCTGCAGCTGCTTCTGCAGGATCATATTGTGCAGCATGGCACATACTGTGAATATCTGTGCACATATGGCTGGAGTGTACTGCAATGATCCACCAGATATAGCAAGACACGGGAAACCTGACCTCAAAAGCTCAAACACATGGTCTATGATGTACCTAATTTGTGCATGTGCCTTATTATGACATTCTTCCATGGATGTGTGTGTGTGTGTGTGTGTGTGTGTGTGTGTGTGTGTGTGTGTGTGTGTGTGTGTGTGTGTGTGTGTGTGTGTGTGTCTGTGTATGTGCGTGTGTGTGTGTGTGTGTGTGTGTGTGTGTGTGTGTGTGTGTGTGTGTGTGTGTGTGTGTGTGCATTTCTGATGGGTGTCATCATCCACGGTTCCAGTGTGCAGCCAGCATCCTGCAGTAAATGTTTGTGTGAGATGTCCCCCTTAGCAAACATCTGGTACAGCTGTGATGCATACCAGATATGGGAGTCATGATAACTGCCAGGGCTGCCAGCACACACATTCATGATAATGCCCTGGGCACTGCACATGACCTGGCAGTTGATGGAGTGGTACCCTTTGTGGTTGACATAGATTCTACCCTCCAAACTGGATGGTGATGTGTACATGAGTGCAATCTTTGGCACCCAGTACCTCAGGGTAGTGTGCTACATGGTAGATGTGTTGCATATTGCTGGCCCTTGCCTTAGGGGTGAGGTGAAACCATATATACTCCCTGGCATGTGGTAGCATGGTATCCAGGAACTGGTGGAGTACCCTGGATTCTGATGCCTGTGAGACCCTCATCTTGTCCCCAGATAGTCTTTGGAAGGTATCTGTAGCTAGTATCTTAACAGATACACATACCTTTGTTTCCACTGAGATGGGTTTCCCACTGCTGACTCTGGGTCTGAGTTGAGGGTGGCAGAGCTCAGTGAGTTCTTGTAGTATGTCCCTGTCCACCATCTAGCTCTTTACAATCTCCAGGTCATATAGCCCCTAGAAGGTTACCCTGGGCCTGAACATTCTTCTCCTTCTCTGTCTAGGCCTACTGTCAGCAGCAGCAGCAACAGAATTGACTCCAGCATCTAGCACATACAGATGTAGTAGACCTGCAACAGCTCCTAGCATTCTTTCAGTTAAAATTCCCAAGTCTGTACTCCAATGTTGCAGAGTATGGGGGAATAATCAGATTGTAGGGTGTATGCATACTTTATAATGCTCTGTTGTATGTGCTGAGTCTATGACTGGCTCTCTATGATGAGCATGGAAATCTGGGGGGGGGGGGTAAGTACTAAGTTAAACCAGGGTCAAAACTTATTAATATGTCATTGGCTTTTAGATACACTCAGCATGGCAGTGCACTGCATAAACAGACACAGCAAAGCTGAAATAAGCTTAGAAGTTATTGGCCACACCATCTCCTGATGTCAGCTACTTTCTCTGTAAACACCAACTAGTTCTCTGCCTACACAGAGGGGATATTCAGATACAATTACCCCTTTATGCTATTCAGTAACTCCACCTCAGTTGTATAGGGATCTGTGCTCACAGCCTGGAAACTACAAGCTTCAAAGCCCTACCACATTAGCAACAGAACCAATGAACCATTGCAGATACTCCATGCAGGGTCCTGTAGTTTATTTCTGTCACATGAAATTAATTTTGTTTTTTCCAATATTTTTTATTTTTTTATAAAGCATGTTTGCATACTGTGGTAAGCCATGCAAACATGTCCAGGTATTTAAAAAAATAAATTTAATTTAATATATTTCCTTTAATTTTTCAGACGCACAAAGGATAGGTTCACTCATATCTGTACATGGTATGCATTTCTGTCTATATATCTACATTTTTGCAGCCCCTTTTGTCTGTCTACATTCCTGTGCATGGAATTTTTCCATGTACACTACAGACACTGACATGGGGTCTGCAAGCCTTCCTATCTGCTTGCTGCGTTTCTCTACCTGCCCCATTTGTATGAGATTCACTTGCTTATGAAGTGATTTGCATGTCATGGAAGTTTCCATGTTGGCGCTCTCGTATGTGCTGCTCAGCAGCGCTTAATGAATCTAAAAATATCTGTGACCATATTAGCAGCATGACAAAATGCCTACATGGAAAAAAAAGCATGTGGAGTTTATTAAATTCCCCCATATACTTCTTCAGAACCATAAATACTCCTCTAAACAATGAATTTGAAAGTTCAGAGAAGTAAAACCACACCCCCAGGAGCTGTCAATCATCAGGTAGGCTAAACAAAGCCCAGGAAAGTTTCTAAAGGTGTACACACACCAAAACACACTTCCACATTACAGTAAGTAAAAATGGCTAAAAACAAATCTAGAATGTCAAAATATTACAGAAAGCCATAACAGTTGTTAAATGTTGCTCAAGCTATGTTGCCTTTTCTTTAATTTCACTACCACTTAAAATATAGCCATTCAATCTAGGTGGATTTGCTACATCTCACAATGTAGAAATCTGTTTTCCCAATCACCAGAAAAGGCACGTGCTTCCACCGTTCAAGCCCCAAGAAAGTGAAGTTCTTGAAATGTGAACACTTATAAGCATGCCTTGTCAAAACACTCTTCGTGCCCCTTTTGGATATACTATAATAGTGCTGGTATATCTTTTTGCTGAGTGCATTTATAATCTTACAAATATAGAAGGCAGGGCATGACATAAATTTTGTCAAGTAGACTAACCTCTCTGATGGGCAATTGAGCTTACCACAGATGTTCATAAACCTAATTCTTTCAATTAAGTCACCTTCATAGCTGGTTTCAATATAAGTGCACTGATGGAAATATCCATATTTTGTCATAGTCCAAGAGTCACCATGTCTGAAAACAATTGGTTTCCTCCAATAATCATTTTATGTTAGGTGTGTTCTTAAAGGTGAATGAAGGAAAAACAGGAAGATTTTGTTTGAGTCCCTCATCACAATGTAAGATGGCTCAGTTTCTCCGCGCCACTTTTTGGTTGTCTTTAAAATCCAGGGAGTATTTTATGGACATGGAAGCATGTCCATATTCATTAAGGATATCTACACCTCCGGCTAGTTGCTCAGCATAATGCATCCGAGATTATCCAAGTGCAACTAACTCTGGGCAAGACCGCAATCCAAATTGTAGCTTGCTACAGATCCCCCACCATGCCCCAGGACTCCCATGCCTCATTTTTTGATACACTGGAAAATATTAAGGTACAACCCAACACCCTAATAATGGGTGATTTCAACTACCCACCATTAACTGGGAAAACTACTCATGTACCAACTCTTTTGTGCAACATTTTCTGGAATTCATAAATTCCAATGCCCTGGATCAACTTATCCACACCCCCACCAGGGACAACAATATCCTAGACCTGGTCATTACCAACATGGGCGACCAATGTTCCACACAAGAGGTCAATTCCTCATTGGTCAGATCCGACCACAAGCTAATTATCCTAGACATCCATATCTTGTCCCATTAGGGAAACCACCTTTAAAAAATTCTCCAAAGCCAACTTCATGAGGAGAAGTGGCAAACTTCACTTCCCATGCAGATGGACAATAGTGGTACAACTGTTGAATCTTACACAAATGCACTTTATATGCACTTACACGAGTGCATGGATTGTGCTATCCCTAACAGAACCAAGATGCTATCCTCCAAAAAAAGGCAGCCAATCTGGTGGTCCCCTGCCATAAACAAACTTTACAACAGAAGAAAGAAACTGTTGCAAAAAAAAGAGTAAAATCCCGTGGTTGGAGGAACTCCCTGGTCAGCCTCAGTAAGAAGCTGAGATCCCTCATAAAATCCTACAAAGCTAGTTACAAAAACAAAATCAGCACTGATTCTAAAGACAACCATGAAGCACTCTATAGCTATGTCTAGAATCTCAATGGCAAGACTCAGATCTGCTTTGAGTTACAGCACAATGGCACTAAATATACAGAACCAGCTGATATTGCCAACATCCTGTCAGATAGGTTCAGTGCTAACTTTACCCCCCTCTCACCCCCTAAAGGGCCCATCTCTATACCGGAAGAATGCAAAGTTCCTGTAATCACGGCTGAAAAGGTAAAAAAGACACTCTCCAAAGCAAAGAACACAGCATCCATGGGACCTGACAACATCCCAGGGTGCATTCTACATGAACTACAGAATGACTTGGCACCCCAGCTAAGTACCATGTTCAATTATAGCCTTACCTAGGCTTTGTGCCCACTGAATGGTGCACACTGACAGTTATCCCACTATACAAAGGGAGAGGCACCACGGACCCCAGGAACTACCACCCCATTAGCCTGATGAGCCTGGTCTGCAAGGCCATGGAACATATCATCAAGGAACTTATAAACAAAGACATCATTAATCTCCAAACTCTGGACCCCACCCAGTTTGGGTTTGTAAAAGGCAGATTATGTTTCCTAAACCTGATAGACTTTTTTGAAGCAGTCACCAAAGCCATAGACGAGGTAAGGTGGTTCACACAGCCTATCTAGATCTTGCCAAGGCTTTTGACACCATTCCCCACTCTGGAATTATAGATAAACTTACTAAACTAGGTAAAAATCCCTGTGTCACAAGATGGACTGCCAAATGGCTCACTGACAGAACCCACACTGTGAAAGTAGCAGACTCCAATTCTGACTTAAGACCAGTGATAAGTGGAGTACCACAGGGTTCAGTCCCGGGTCTTTTCCTGTTTGTTATCTACTTTTCTGAAGTACAGGATAACACAGAATGTCTTTGGCTAATGAAGTTCACAGATGACTGCAAACTAAGAGCCATATTCAAAACTCTTAACGATGTAGACATCCTACAAAAGTGCCTTACTGAGACAGATGCCTGGTGTCAAAGCCATGGCCTCAAGGTCAATGCCAAAAAGTGCATTGTCATTCGCTTTATTAAAAACTCTCTAGCATGAACTATCACATAGGTGGTTGTCTACTTAACACTGAAAGTGTGATAAGAGACCTTGGGACACAGGTGGACAGTAGTCTCTCCTTTCATAATCACATCACCTCAGTAGTCAGGAAATCCTTCTACATGACACACCTCATCACAAAAGGTTTCTCATCTAGGAAAAAAGAGGATATTGTTCTCCTCTACTCATCACTCATTAGACCCATTATAGAGTACAATGCCCCTTTTGGTATGTACCTCACAAGACATCTACAACAACTGGAAAGGCTGCAGGAAATACCTTACAAAGAGGATTACTGGCCTCAGTCAGATGCCCTACGCAGACTGTCTCAAAATCTCCAAATTTACTCCATTGCATATCTCCTACTCAGAGGTAATCTCTGCCTAACATTGTCAAACCCAGAGCTGTTGGACATGCTCCACTTAAAGAAATCCCAATCCCTCCGAGCTACTCGCTCTAGCGATCTAAACCTTGTCACCACAATAAACAGAACATGCTGGAGGGATAGATTCCTGTCACAGAGCCTTCCCATACTCTGGAACAAACTACCTATCTATATCAAACAAAGCTCCTCATTAGCACTCTTCAAGAAGAATCTTGATGATTGGATGGGAAATAGGAAATTCACCCCGGGGATCACTTCTGTGGCTCTGCTTTACAGGGGCACAGGAAAATACTTTTTTGGGTGGTGAAAGCCAGGCTGCCTTTTTGGCTAGGCTTATATAGGCCCTAGGGCCAATAGTTTAGTACCTACCTATGAACCTATGAACATATGTAAAACATAATGGTGTGGCCAAACTTTCCTTACTCTAGTTCATCTTGTATTTTGACTTAATATTATCAAGGACATACTTAATAGGCATGTAAGTATTGTCTCTGTCTGCCCACACATCCTTCTGAATATTATCAGGAAGAGTTTCAGGATACCCTATTTCCAAAAACATAGATTTGGGGGTGCCACACTTTGTTAAACAGTTGTTATTGTCAGACGTCAGGTGGGAAATCCTGATAAGTTGGCTTTTGACAACCCCCCGCCCTTTTCATGGAAAGGGTAACAGCTGGTGTATGACACAAAAGAATTACAGAAGGTGGGCTTCCTGTAACTCTCTGGGTTTATGCCACCATACTGGTCTTTTTTGACTTCGATGTCCAAGTTGTGGATCTGAGCTTGGTCAACATGGTGGGTAAATCTTAAAAAAGTGGTACTAGACTGCAGTTCATCCATAAAAGTATGCAATTGTGTCTCTGTACCCGACCAAAGAATCAGTAAATCATCCAAGTAGCTAAAATACCCCACACAGTTTTTGAATAAAGGGAGCTTGAAAAATCATAAGTTCCCATCTCAGCAAGACAGTGTTTGCAAAGGTGTTTTAACAGATTGATAACAAATTGGTGCATCTTAAGAAGAGGAAGGATAAGAAGCCACTCAGGGATGACATAGTTGGATACTTTTATGGATGAAATGTAGTCTAGTAACACTTTTTTAAGATTTACACACCATGTTCACCCAGCTCAGATCCACTACTTCGACATTGAAATCAAGAAAGACCAGTATTGTGGAATGGACACACAGATTTAGAGGAAGCCCACCTTTTGTACTTTTTGTCATATACCAGCTGTTACCCTTTCCATCAAAAGAAGAGGATTGTGAAAAGCAAACTTATCAGGATTTCCCACCTGATGTCTGAGAATAACAACTGTTTAACACAGTTTAGCACCCTCAAATCTATGTTTTTTTGGAAATAGGGTATTCTGAAATTCTTTTTGATAATCTTCAGAAGAATGTGTGGGTAGACAGAGACAATATTTACACGCCTATTATTAGATATGGCCTTGATAATATTAAGTCAAAAGACAAGATGAATGAAAGTAAGGATAATTCTGGCCACACCAGTATGGCTTTACATTACTCATTGGACTATAAAGACATCCAAAAAGTGGTGCAAAGAAATTGGGCCATCTTACATTATGATGAAGGACTCAAAACAAAAACTTCCTGATTTCCCTTTGTTCACCTTTAAGAGCAAGCCTAACATGAAACGGTTATTGAAGAAACTGATTGTTTCCAGACAAGGTGATTCTTGGACTATGACAAAATGTGGATGTTGCCATCACTGCACTTACATTGAAACCAGCTATGAAGGTGACATAATAGAAAGAATTAGTGGTATGAATATCTGTGGTAAGTTTAATTGCTGATCAGAGAGGTTAGTCTACTTGGCAAAATGTATGGAATGCCCTGCCTTTTATATTGATAAGACTAAAAATGCACTCAACAGAAGGATATACCAAAACTATTACAATATATCCAAAAGGGACATGAGTGATTTGACTAGGCATGCCTGTACAAGCTCATATTTCAAGCAGTTCACTTTCTTGGGGCTTGAACAAGTAGAAGCAGGTGCCTTTGCTGGTGATTGGGAAAACAGACTTCTACAGCTTGACAAATATTGCTACCTGGCGTTATACTAAGCAAATCCATCTGAACTGAATGACGATATTTCAATTACTAGTATACTTAAAAGAAAAGCCAACATAGTTTGAGCATAATTTTACAACTGTTGATGGCTTTCTGTAATATTTTGACATTCTAGATTTATTTTTAGCCATTTTTACTTGAATTAATGTGGAATTGTTGCTTGGTGTGTGTACACCTTTAGGAACTTTCCCAGGCTTTATTCAGCCTGCCTGCTGATTGACAGTTCCTGGGGTGTGGTTTTACTTCTCTGAGCTTTTAAATTCAGTGTTTAGAGGAGTTTTCATGGTTCTGAAGAAGTCTATGTTTAGAGGAAAACACTTAACCATGAACTGAAGTGGTTTTACCAATACAATAAAGGGTTGTTTCTTTCTAAAACAACTGCAAACAGGAATGGTCTCTACCATTGTTGTTTTCATTTGATGTGATTTTTGGCTTCCTGGTCAGTTGTTTGTTCTTGTCTTCTATTTTGTATGTTGTGATGCTGAAATACCAAGAGGTCACCACATCCAATCCATCCTACTCTTAAAATTAGTAGTGCTTCCCTTGGACTATTAAAGCTCAAGTTTCCAGCACCATCATATCTAACTGCTTATTGCACACTGCAAATCTTAGGATATTAAGCAATTTTTTTCCATCTTAACTTTAATATCTACAACATCTTGTCCAAATCCACCAATCACTGGAGAGCTCACATTCTACCTCTTAGAAGTCATCTTGAGAGCAGTGTTCTGTAGTGCTCCTGACTGGATAAGGAGCACAGGATCATAATTTCCTGGAGACTTCTGATCACAAGAAAGTCTGTTAACTGCTTCATATAAGCCAGCTTGGAATTTGTGCTATTGTTTTGCTCCTGGTGATTGAAGAAGCAGTGGTTCATTGATTCCTGACTGTCTCTGCCTGGGCAATGAGTGTCTGTTTGGGACTTTCCTGATTGATCTAGTTGCTACTCAAGGCATTTACCAGGAAAAGGCTGCAGACCCTTGCATCATCTGAAACAAGATTGCTCACCAAAGAGCCTGTGCCTTGCTTCTAATCTTGGGTTAGTGCTATTGTTTTGCTTCTGGTGAGACCAGAAGCAAAGAAACATTGAATCCAAGCAGTGTGAAGCTATTGGTAGACCAGCACTAGAAGTAGCCAGGTAGTAGCTAATTATGTGAAACCCCACTATTCATCATTCTTGGCATACCTGATTATTTCTTTTTAATCAGTACTGCTTGATTAGCTACTATCTAACTCATCTTCAGAATATTTCCCTAAATACTTCATCCAAAAATCATCAGGGTCTACTACAGTAGTTTTACTCAAGTGTTTGCAAGTGCCCTGTATAGAAGCATGTACCATGAGTTAGCATTTTTCCTGTAAAAACATCCTTGAAATTTCAGAAATGCCCAGTTGTGCATAGGGTTGCTTTGTGCAGTGGCAAGCACTGCCCCCAGAGTTGCAAACCAGATACTTCTGACTTTACTCCATATTCTCAAAGCAACCATCTAATCAATGAAAAGGGTTTTATTGCCATAGATAAGAACTTTCCCACTATCGCCATTGCTGGACTGGTGAATATGGGCATCTGAGGCAATGTAGAAATTGCCTCATGTTCACTAACCAGTTTACTCTCATAAGCTTATAAGGGCTATGACAGATGTAATCACACAACATCTCTGGAGGCAAAGCTCTCACTCCTAATATTAATCAATTTGTCAGTAGTACACATGGTGCAACCATCACACACAGCATGAAGTAGAAACATAGATTCATGTATGTTGAGGCATTTAAATGTAAAGTTCCTAAACCCCAAAGACCTGCTATATGAAGCACACATAAAACATTTCCTCATTGTCCCTAAATACTCTCTTTCAAACAATATCCATGTCAACACATACAGCCACATATCATGAAGCCTCTACTAATAAGCCCATAAGGCAATGAGCCCTCTACTTCTAAGTCCATAAGGCAATGAGCCACCAATGAGCAATGCCAGATGAAAAAAAATTCTACTTATTGGAGGATCAGTTATGAGACACACTAATGTCCTTTTCAAGAGGCTGAGTAAGGACAAAGTCATAGTAAGTTGCTTAACATAGGCTTGGTCTGCATGCATTCAAGTCTTTGAACCACAAGTACCAGTATGACTCAATCAGAGTCCATGTGGGTGCAGATGGCCAGATACATACCTCCCTAAACTATATAAAGGGAGACATCATTGAGCTTTTGTAATGTTTGTCCCAGGCTGGTATGAGGCTAGCACTCAGCTGCATTCTACCTTTTCCAAGGATGAGGCTGTAAATTGAACAGCAGATGACTGACTTTAATAATTGGATTAGTTTCTGGTGTTATGCTAAGGAGGTGCAATATCTGTCAGCATGGAAGGAGATGATCAACACGACACATTACTTTTCCAGGACTTGTCTGCTCCTCTCTGCTCAAGTCTTTTGAATATTAGCTAAACATTGTCCTGCCCCATAGTGCCTTTTTAGGCACTGTCAGCCTGACAATCTTTGCATCATAGGAAATCAAAGCCAAGCAAATCTAAAGGATGTTACTGCTAAATGCTAGGATTCTTAACAGGAAAGTCCTCTCCCTATAACCTCTCCTTACCCTAGAGTATGCTGACATATGTGCAGTCACTCAGACATGGTTTAAAGCCATAGAGAACACTCCAGCGTGCAAGACTATGATGCCTTCCACACATTTAGGCCAGAAACTACCCAAGCAGGGACTAAAGGTGGGGGTGTCTCAATGTACATCAAAAACAAATATACATCAAAGCTGGTCAAACAGGATGATGCACATGAGCTTCTCCACAGTCAAGTAACCATAAGCAAAATCCCATACCACTTCCTTGCAAGCTATGAGTCCCTCTTGATGATGCAGGAAACCAATAACATGTATTTAACCTTACTGGAGACACTCAACATCCAACCTAATATATTCATCAGTAATTTTAATTAACCAAACATGTAGACACAGAGATTCCTGGACTTTGTAAACTCAAACTCCTCAGAGCAAATTGCCAGTATGGTGACCAGGTTCGCAAACATGCTGGAACTGGTCCTCACTAATATGGAAGAGCACTGCACACCCCCCTAGTATAATGTCCTCTTTGGTAAATTCAGACCGTAAAATAGTCTCCTTTGAAGTAAAAAAAAAAAGCTGGAGCCCCAGCTAACTCTAGACTGTTCAGTAACTACTTTATGGCTAACTTTCTAGTATTAAGTGATAATTTGCCAAATTTTCAAGCTCCCCTAAACCCTGAGAACACTGCTGCCTACAATGAGCAGTTCACAGAAACCCTTAGCAAGCATGTTAATAGCTGCATGGAGGCAGCTGTACCCACCAAGAATAAGTTCAGATCTAATACAACAAAAAGCCACCCTGGTGGAATCACAACATCAACAGGCTGTATAACAGAAGAAAGAAAAGCACTGCAAAAATAGTAGGTGTAGAACCCATTAGGATAACAGGACTCTCATCAAACTAAAAAAAAAAAACAACTCAGAGGAAAAATAAAGTGTACCAAAGCCAAATTTGAGTAAATCTGGCCTTTCAGGCCAAGGACAACTGCAAGGCTTTCTTTACCTATGTCTGTAAACTCAAAGGTAATACTCAATTCTACAAAGAGCTCATTCATCATGGAGCCATCCACACTGAGCCAAAATCTCCCCTAGACAACACTGATATACAGACTGTATTTATACAGCATATATCATGGACAGAAGTGTTTCCTCCCACATCCCAAAGACATGCTGTAGGTGGATTGGATAGTCTGAATTGGCCCCAGGTGTGAGTGCATGTGTGTGTGTGTGTGTGTGTGTGTGTGTGTGTGTGTGTGTGTGTGTGTGTGTGTGTGTGTGTGTGTGTGTGTGTGTGTGTGTGTGTGTGTGTGTGTGCCTTCCATGGAAGGTTGGGGGCCGGGCTGACAACTCAACATCGTAAAACTCCACTGCCAATCATGAGCGGACAGGTGATCCATTGTGGCGGCCCCTAACCAGGAAAAGATGAAAGAAGAAGAAGATATCATGGACAGAAGTAGGTTAAAAATTAAAAGAGAGATGGGTGCACAATACCCAGGATAAAAAAGTGCCCAATCCTGGCAGGCACACTGCTGCCAGGACTGAAAAGATGATAGTGGAGCATCATCAAAATAAGGAAGCATTCCTACAATGGGGCCAGGTCATGCCCAGGGAGAGGATGGCCCCCCCTGTTGTAGAAGGAAGTAGTAGTCCACAAAAATCACAAAAACTGATAGGCCAACAAAGATCCATAAAGACGATAATGTGGATTACTGAGGATAAAAAAGAAATTCTATATTGTTACTGTTGTTGTTGTCTTTTGGCTTTTCCCAGTTAGGGGTCGCCGCAGCGGAACTCGGGTTCGCTAATGATTGGCAGTAGATTTTGACGAACGTCAAGGTGCCAGCTCGACGTTCACCCTTCAACGAAGGCACGCCCATTTACACATGTCTTTCAAATGCCCACCCAACTGTGGGGAGGGCATGCAGACTCCACACAGAAGGCACTCCCTGCACTCCAGCCGTGAATTGAACAGGAGAACCTCTTGCTGTGAGGCAACAGCGCTAGAGCTGCACCACCGCAGATAGTACAAAGCAAAAAGCCCAGAATTTCCAGACGCAAGATATACAAAATGATTAAGAGAGAAATTAGAGGAAAGAAAAATACTTTCACAGGAAAAACTGTCAGAAGCTTCAAATGAAAATTTGTGTTAATTAATATAACAGGTTTGTGAAAAACTGTATATAGATCAAGAAACTTTGATCTGTTTGGAAAAAGAAGCATCTGTGGAAGTGTGAAAATATAAACAACAAAACCTAGAGATATTTGAAAAGTATAAAAAAGAAATATGGACATAGGAAAGAAAAAAAGATTTGACATAGTTCAATATTTATGCAAAAGAGAAAGCCAAATTAATCAATATAAAGAAGGCAGCCCCAAAGATATTTGAAGAGAAATACAGGTAAAGGCATCCAGATATGGAAAATTTCACAATAAAAAAAATAATATCAAAAGAGGGAATGTACACAAGAAGATTAGTAAAGTAGAAATTAAAAAAATAGAAGTTAAAGTTATGGAGTGCCTGCAAGGTGAAGTATCTGGTGTAGAAGGTCTAACAAAGGTTACATCACAGCATGATGGAGTGAGTCCCCAAAGTAAGGAGAAGCAGGAAGATCAGGAGACATCTGAAGAAGAAATATGGACATGGGAAAGAAAAATAGATTTAATATGGTGTAATATTTATGCAAAGGAGAAAGCAAAACTAAACAATCCAAAAAGAGCAGCACCAAAGATATTTGAAGATAAATACAGGCAAAGGAACCCAGACATTAAAACTTTACAATACAAAAAATAAGAGGGCAAAGAGGAAAAGTAGAAAAGGAGATTAGTAAATGAGAAGTTAAAGAAATAGAAACTGAAATTATGGAGTACCTGCAAAGTGAAGGATTCATTGTAGAAAATAAAATTCAGAAAGCACCACAAAAGGATAGAGCAATGGAGCTTGCAATTAAGGGGAAACCAGTGGAACAGAAAGCAATTGGTCAGTTTCCATATGAAGATATTTTAGAGCCTTTCACAGGAAATCTGTATAAATTTTCACTTGACGCTAGACAGCAAGGGAAGGAACAGGAAACTCTGTAAACTCTCATACAGTCAATGTTGAGGAGTGATAGGCCAGTGAGTTCCCACATGACAAAGCAACAGATGGCACAGGATAAAATTGAAGAGAATGTGCCACAGGAAGATGCTAGAGAACTTTCTATAGAGTGCCTGCAGGAAATAGAAAACAAGGGATGTACCCTCAGTTTGGAAAAAAAATGAGCTAAAAGAAGAGTTGCTTGATTTAATAGACATAGATATGCATATTAAGATTAGTAAAAAAAATAGACTGCAGAAGGTCAATAAAACCCAAAAAGTCAGAAGTCTGATAAAACAAATGAGCATAGTAATTAGGACTGTCCATAGAGATCCATGTGATATAATAGAAGTAACAGGATACATTACTCTGCAGCTAAATTAATAACTGATAAAGTTCTTCCACAATAACACATGGTAGTGAGGGAAAGAAGGGGGAAAATGGAATACCATCATGGAAGTATTAAACAGAGAAAACTATAAAGCAATTAAGACAATAACGGTCACTGTTAGAAGACTATAGAGGAGAAAATAGATCAACAAAAATACTAAGAAAGATAGACATGATAAAAGCAATGTGCACTATTAGAACAGACCAGGATCTATCATGCACTATCGCAAATAACAAACTAAAAAGTTTAACCCAGGTGGAAAAATTTAGAAGATTCGCAGATAAATGTAAAGGAAAAGTACAAAATAAGCAATTTACTGATGACCCAAAAAGGTTTTATAGAGAATTGGAAAACAAGGTGAAAGGAATTGAAAGACGGCCATAAAAAGGACAAATAGGTACATTTTGGAGAAGTATCTGTGAAGATCCTGTGGAACATAACAAAGATGCTACATGGATAGAAGTAAAAGAAAGAATAAGAAGTTCAAAGGTACAAGACATGAAATGGGATGAAGTAACAGCCAGGGAAATTGAAACAAAGCTAAGAAAAGCCACCAATTGGAAAACCCCAGTCTGAAATGCAGTACCTAACTTTTGGTTAAAAGTATTAACATTTTTGCATGAAGATTTAACCATGAGTATGAACCATTTATATGCACACCCTGAACAGACACCAACATGGCTAACAACAGGAAAAACAATGCGCCTAATTAAGAGTGAACCTGAAAGCTACTCTAAAAATAATAGACCAATACTTTGCATTTTGACAACATATAAACTATGCATAGGAATTGATGCTGACAGACCCCAGGATTCAGCAAGCTCTGCACAGCATGCAGGAATAGTGCAAGAGCTGCTGCATGCAATATGGCTGACAAGTGATCCAGGAATGAGCTCCCAGGACATGCACGAGTGCTCCTACACTATTCCTGCACAGACACCACTGCTCTATGCTAATTACCCCATTTGCTGGTGAAAAACATGCAAATGAGGTGAATTAGTGATCCAGGAAGCAGGCAGGTGTCTGTGCAGGACTAATGTAACCTGAAGAAATGTATTCGGTTACTAACCTAATACATTTCTGCAAATTACAAAACGGAGGCATGACAGCTCCAAAGAAAGCATGTATTCAATATAGTAAGCATGACAGTGGCCAAATATATGGCCATTGGCATGAGAAATAGTTGCAAAATTATAAAAAATAACTTTTATTTTTTTGGCCAGTTTTGGCCATTTAAGCATAGGGCAGTGGTTTTGCAAATGGGATCAGCCCAAAAATAAAAAAACAAGTTGGAAATAAGCTTTTAAACCCAAATCAGCATTTTGCCATGATAGTCAATGTAATGCATAAGACAACAATACCAGGGAATAGTGGTTACTAAGGGAGAAGTCTCAATGTGAGTGTGGTAACTATGAATTAGCATTCTGGTTTATGCAAATGAGGGAACTGATACTGAAACACAGATTTCCTCTCAGTGTTAGCTTGCACCCAACCATGTAGGTGCAGCAATGGTATAAGTATAAGAGGTAGATGACCTCATAAGGGGGAGTGCCATGCATGCTGTAAGCTTATTGGAGCTCTGTGGCCAGTGATTGCTCTTAGCTAAGTACAGCTTAGGAAGCAGGTGTCTCTGAAACTGCCCAGCAGTGTTTACATTGCCTAAACTGGTGTGCACAGCATGCACTGGGTTTTAAACAACAAAAAGAAACACAGAAAATAGCAGCTCTGTTCACATCTGAGCACTGAGTATGCACGCTGCACCTCGGGGCTTAAATGGGAAGGCAATGGGAAGGCAAAACAGCATTAGGAAGGCAACCAAGGAGAACTAGCATATCTGGCAGATGAAATGTATCAGAATCAGCCAATTACAAAGGTGGCAGTGCAGCCAAGTACACTGCTATAAACTATGCAAACACCTTTCATTCTGGTTTTTCCCACATGCTCTACACCACCGGTGTACACAGACGGGGAAATTTTACCTGACAAAACTAGCAAAATGTTAGAGGCTGCTGTTGCTCTCATACATCAATATATGGAAGAGACTGAGAGTGGTGAGGATGTGAATGCTGATGACCAGCCTACAGTGAGGAGGAGGAGAAGAGTGTACAGACCTAGGGTAACCTACCAGGGGCTTCATGAGCTGGAGATAGTGGAGTGCTATAGGGTGGACAGGGACATTTTACAGCAAATTGTTGTGCTGTGTCAGCCATGCCTCACACATAGAACCAACAGAGGGGAACCCATCCCAGTGGATACCAAGTTATGTGTAGGTTTAAGAATACTAGCCACAGGTACCTTCCAAAGGCCAACTGGGGTATCATGGGGATCTCACAGGCATCAGCATACAGGGTACTCCACCAGTTCCAGGATGCCACGTCAGCACATGCCGGTGAACACATATATTTTGAGCACATATATTTCCTCAACATCCGTGAGGCGTTGACCAGCAATATGCATTTCTTCCACCAAATAGCAGAATACCCTGAGGTAGTGGGTGGTATAGACTGCACACACATACACATTAAAGCACCACCTGGTGAGCGGGGTAAGGTCTACATAAACTGCAAAGGCTTCCCCTCCATCAACTGCCAGGTCATGTGCAATGCCCAGGGCATTACCTTGAATGTGTGTGCTGGCAGCCCTGGAAGCTATCACGACTCCCACATCTGGCATATGACACAACTATACCAGATATTTGCCAGTGTGGACTTATCATATGGCCACCTAGTGGGGGATGCTGGTTACGCACTGGAGCCAAACAAGAACTCCATAATGAGGCACATGCACAAACCAGAATCATAATAGTGTGTGTTTGGGATGCTGAAGTCACAGTTCCAGAGCCTGGACATATCCGGTGGACCCTTGCAGTACTTTTCAGCTATATGTACACAAATTTTCATTGTATGTGCCATGCTACACAATATGATCCTAAGGAAACAGCTGCAGCAGGAACAGAATGGGGCAGGGCCACACAGCCCCCCACCATTGCCAGGACCATCATAGGCACAGAGGGACTCGGAGGAAGAACAACCTGAGCCTGCCCATGTAGGCAGAAGGAGGTATGCCCAGTATGCCCAGGCTTTGGCGAAGAGGCAATGCATAGCACATACACTGACATGGTAGGGACCTAGGGAATAACACCTCTCTCTGACTCGCACATACAGTAAAAGGGATGCCAAACATGACACTACCTGTGCTTTACCATGTATAGGGAGTGCACTATGTGCATCTGACATAGTCAGCCCTCCAGCACTATCCTCAATACTGGCACAGCCACAAAGTAAGTCACTCTTCCTATCAATTGCTGAATGGAGTAGTATGTTCTGCTAGTTGTATCTATAGTATGGATGTGAGCATGCAAGGGAATTGAGTGGCTGAATGGGATGGCAGCAGACAGTGGACACCTATATGGGCAGCATGAAATCCATAACAAATACTGGTGTCAACAAAGTAGGCAGTACTAGACAAGGTGACAAATCCCACTGCAGTACATGTGGTGGCCAAAATGTGTGTCCATAGGACACACACATGCATATCAGTGAGGCTCACATACCCAACACCAGCCTCAGCCAGCAGGACAGGTGTAGATGACCATAAAGAAAGGCTCTGCTAAGGCCTCCAATTGATGGTAATCATGAGCAGCCCCCCTCCAGACCTACGCAGACAGACTACAACAGGTCTGGCAGTTGTATGTTAGTTCTGAAGGGTAAGAAGACTGAAACTGAAATGTAGGTCGGTACTGATATGCCTCTAGTCTGCATGATAGGTCAGAATACAAAATGAAATAGAAGCCAACAGAGTACCAGAAATACCATTACAGTCATAGCAAATGTTTACAGTTATCAGGTGTGCCCCCCCACCACATTCCTATGTAGAAATGCAGAAACATTTACATGTGGGTTTAATAACAGTGGAGCATGGATTACTTGAGTTGGCCCAATTTACAGGATAGATTATTGCATGCGTACATTATGCAGGCATCCATGAGTTAGGCTGTTGTGTGTTCTATATTGTGTGGAAGTGGCCAGCATGTAAGCATGGAGGGTTGTGTCTTGGTGGCCTATGGCCAGTTCTGTTGATGATAGGGCCATATTCTGACAACTGCAGTGCCAACCTCAATGCATCTCAGCAATACCCAATTCAGCAGTCATCCATACTCACTGTCCAGATATCAATATCTGTCACCATCTGAAAGATGGACATGCCAGGAATGTAGGCCCAGACATACACATAGTACACAGAAGTACCTTAGACAGAGTACATAAAAAGTAACTGTCAACTGCACACACCTTTGGAATTGTACATGCAGGTTAGCAGCACATTAGTTGTCTGTGTAGTATGGAATACTGATGTAGTCTAGCCAATCACTGGCAGACCACAAAAGGCACAGTTATGAAGTAATGAGAGACTGCTGTGTCCCTGCACAAGGCAGCATAAGGGGAATGTCCAAAGTATATCTGTGAGTCAGCTGCAAGTAGCTTCCATATCACACATGCACTCAGCTCACCCCACCATCAGCCACAGGTTTATCACAGGTCATATCCCTGCTGTTGGGAATGAGTACAGTATGACCCCCACTTCTGTATGGGAATACCCACAGAATGCAGAATGCTGAAGAGGTGTCTAATGCAGGTGTGTCCCTTGCTGTAAGCAGCACCCTGCCAGCATCCAGACCAATGGATTAATATCTACAGGAACTATTGCCATTAACATCAACATCTTGTTCTCACTTCCTACACATCAGCTCTAGAAAAATTAGCACTAGAATCAAACTCTACCACAAACGTGTAGACAAATTCCTGAAGCTTATCTCCAAGCTTAGGCCTAGCCTATTACTTGGTGGAGACATACACCCCTACCCTGGCCCAGCCACCTTAGACACATACTCCCCCTCTACCTGTAACCTAAGCTACAAACCTACAATTCCCAGGCCATATAACACTCTCCTAACCTGTCATCTTAATATTAGAAGCATTAATGGCAAGGTACATGAACTGCATGCACTCCTTGCTGTTCACTCTCCTGAGATTCTCTATCTATCAGAGACCTGGTTAAAATCTATCACTACAGACAATGAAGTACTAACTCCTGGGTATAACATACACAGGCTGGACCATGCTTCCAGGAAGGGGAGTGGGGTAGCTATACTCTATAAATCAGAGCTTAATGTAACGACAGATGTAGTACAACCACCTCAGATTAACAACTTAGAGATTCTAGCCACCAAACTGCAACTTAATAAAAGTAAATGCATTTATATTATCTGCATGTGTAGTCCCCCAGGTAACAATATAGCTACACTTGAAGACACCTTACATTGGAGATCTAGTCACTACCCCCAAGAAACCGTACTTCTCGGAGACTTCAATATAGACTGGGTCACCTGTTCATCAGAATGCCCAACCACTCATATTAACCTACACTCATTTACACAAATCATTAACACCCCTACTAGGGTAGGTAAGCCCAACCAAAAAGAAAGCATACTTGATTGGGTACTCATCAATAGTCACCCCCATCTTTACACCTCTGGTACACTCCCCAGTAGTCTAAGTGATCACCATCTCACATATATAATTAAGCACAAAGCTTAATCCCCAACAACCTTTACTAAGAAATGTTAGAAATAACAAAAACTTTGACTCAGCCAAATTCCAACTGGAACTAAAATCATGTAATTGGTCTATTTTAAAACTCCTCCCCTTAGAGGAAGGAGTTGTGTACTTTAACAATATATTCCTTGAGATCCTTGACTTACACACACCTATTCGCTCAAAAAGAACAAAGGCAAAAACTGTACCATGGCTTTAAAAATAGACTAGACTCAAAATTAGCCTTATAAACAAAGCGTGAGCTTTATGGCATTCAACTAAATACCCCCAAGATCAAATTAAATACAGGCAACTTAGGAATGAAACTAAAAAAAATCATACTACAAGACAAAAAACAATACTACTGCAAATTACAGACAAAAAATCAATATAACCCTCAGAAGTTTTGGACAGGCTTGAATAAACTACTACACCCTGGACAAACTACTACCCCTGTCCCAGTTGCCACTACTGATAAACCCCCAGACGATGTTTCAAATAGTTTTAACCAATTCGTTACTGAGACAATTCAGGCCCTAGCCAGCCAACTACCTCCTAGCTCCCTTGGCCCAGAAAGTACCAGCTCTAGAAACCTACTCTCATTTAGTTTTCAACCTGTCGCCATATCACTTATCTGTACCCTAATCAAAAAACTAAAACCCACCACACTATCGGCTGACCAGCTTCCTGCTGAATACCTAGAAAAATCATCTGATGCAATTGCATAACCGGTATCGAAACTTATCTATTGAACCATAGAAGAAGCTACAATTCTACTATCTGGAAAATATCCTATGTAATCCCACTCCATAAAGGAAGTAGCTCTACTGAATTCTCCAACTATAGGCCTATAGGTATACTCTCTCCACTTGCAAAGATTATGGAAAAATGTATTCAGAGACAGTTCATGCACCACCTAATACATAACCAACTCATGGGAGATACCCAGCATTGTTTCAGACCTCACCACAGTACTACCTCAGCCCTACTAGCCTTTACCAACACCATAAACCATAATTGAAGCAATAACCATATTTCTTCAGCCCTCTTCTTGGATCTCTCCAAGGCATTCAATATGGTTGACCACCAGCTATTAATCCACACCCTGCAAACACTCAGTCTAGATCCTAAAGCCCTTCAATGGTATAAATCCTATCTAAGTGATAAACAGCAGGCTGTTCTTAGGCAGAGTAAACTCTCTAACCTACTACTTAACACCCTTGGAGTACCACAAGGCTCTATACTAGGGACCCTGTTAGTTTCCATTTTCATCAGCGATATGAATACTGTCATCCCAAAAGTCAGCTGTATCCCAATATGCTGACGATTCTACCCTGATTTTCTCGACCATATCCTCAGTAGAGTTACAGTTAGCCACCCAGGCCACCTTTAACACAATAGAAAACTAGCTTTCCCAACAACATCTGATTCCAAAGCCTAAAAAAACTAAAATGCTTTTATTATTACCTACACAAAGGTCTACTGCGTTAACTTTATAATAAAAGCAAATGATGGAACAATAATCTCCCCTGACCTCTCCACTAAACTATTAGGTGTTATTATAGATAATAATCTAAAATTTGACCTACATGTTAACCAATTGATCAGAAACATCAACAAAAAACTAGGATCACTTTACAGACTAAAAGCCTTCCTAACCCCCCCCCCCCGGCCAAAGTTGCCATAGCTCGATTTCACCTTCTCTCTACTCTTCTGTTTGTATCCCCTCTTCTCTCTAATGTTAACAAGACTGTCATGAACAAACTCTCAATCTCTTATAACCACATTGCTAGGTTTGCCACTGGGCTGCCTTTTAGGCTTTTAGGACACATTACTGCATCATTCTAATCCAGCTTGGATGGCTTGAACTACCCAGTCTAATACTATATAACCAATTGGTTATGGCCCATAAAATCATATATTACCCTAACAATATGCCTGCACTTAAAGATCTTGCCACCATCTATAATAATCCTAGACCACTGCACTCCTCCAACAGACTCCTTATTCAGATATGTAAAACTAATAACTCAGCCGGTGACTCACTCTTCGTAAATTCTGTAGGAAGATTGTGGAACTCTCTACTAGCTGATATTACCTTACTCTCTTCACTTGGTCAGTTCAAAACTAGGCTCAAACACCACCGGGGAACAAACTGGCTATGTCACTGTATCAAGCTTGGTTAACCTGTCTCTGAAATGTGTAAATCTGCTAGGTAGCCTACTATGTAATTTTATCCGATTTTCTCGCTGAATAACACTGCCTGACGATTTGTTATAATGTTTGCTCTTCTAATCACTAAAAATATTCTATATATAATTTGTATTGTATGCCC
>NC_056736.1:188491083-188563583 GCF_019279795.1 Protopterus annectens | reverse complement strand
ATAGATGGCCTGCTGACAAATGTCAGGTGGCATGATACCAGTGTACCCACATCCCCTACTCTTCTCATCTCTCCATGGACATTAGCCTGGTACACACCTAGGAACACCTGCACCTATGGACCCCAGTACTTGCAAATGCGTCAGTGTGCATTACTGAGAATAACAGTGTCTGTGTGTTTGTAAACTTGTAGTTGATAATACCCTGAGGGCCTTCTCACCCACTACAACCCCCATTACCATAGTTAGAAATGGCTGCTCTGTAATTAACATTAAATGTACCCTGTTACACTCTTCACCTGATGGGCTACCTGGAGCTTGCAGTACCAGCATAATACTGTTGTACAAATGGGTAGATAGGCGTGGGTTACCCTCTGAGTCCTGGCAAGTGTGTGCATGTGTGCGAGTGTGTATATTTGTAGGAGACAACATTCTGAAGCCACATTCTCCAAATGCAATACACCTTGCCATACATTATAATGGGATAGTGATGTTGCTGACATTAGGAGAGCCATGACAAACCCTCTCCCTGCTATCCTTGTGGCATGTGCAATCAATGCATAGCCCTGTATTAGCACTGATTAGATGAACAATGGGTTGCATTACAGTCCTGGTCAATGTGTGATTGTGGGCATGTCAAAGTATTATCATGGGTTTCAGTGAGTAAAATATCCAATGTGGGGTGTGGGTGCTGGGTATACTGTCTTTACACTATGGTACCCCCAGTACATGTCCCAAGGTCCACTGTATGAGGACCACACTCACCATCAACCATACAGGTAACTGATTACACTATCCAGCTCAGTGATGCATGTGCTGTGTGCAAATTCTCTCTAAATATACAGAGCTAAGTATGTATTTTTTTTTGGTTCTTCAGAATTGTGTACTGTAAATTGTTGCTGGACTAATTTTATTCAGAGTTGTGCACTATTTTTGATTCACTGTATAGTTTTTCAGATCTCTGCCAAAAGTGTTTTGTTCCACCCACCCTCCCTATTTCTGGTTTGTTGTTTAACTTTGCTTGCTTTTGCAGTTGCCCGCCGCACTGCAGATTTGATCTGGGACACTCTCCCCAGTCCCATCTCTTTATCACATTTTACCTAATACACTCCTTCTTCACTTGTTTTTAGTCACTTTTAATTTAACTGCATTTTTTTAAAATGTGTTTGGTCTAATATTGCTACATACTCAAGTGTGCTAGCTTGCACTGCATTTGAATTGTTTTTACTGCTGTTTTAGCTACTTTTCTGTAAAAAAAAACAAACAAAAAAACTGTAAGCTTGTTTCCTACCTTTCCTGTCCTTTCCTATAACTAGTGTAGTCCAGATACAGCTTTGCTGTATCCAGGACTGTATGTAAGCTTCTGAGCGCCCCCCCCCAAGCCTTTCTGTGTTGGAGGGAAGCCTTCTAGCTTGTCAGTGGGAGTGGTAAGCACTAGTTAACCTGTCTACCGCATAAGGAGTGGTTCTGGCCCAGAAATTGTAGTTATTGGCCATCTGGGAAATCTTTTCCATCACTCTCAACTTTCTGATTTGAAAGCCCACATTTGCACTTGTTTCTTTCCTGTAACTAGCCTAGTGCAGATACAGATTCTTAGTTTTAGCACTTGAATTTGCTTATTTGTGCTCAGCACTTGTTCAGAACTTGTTGTAAGCACTAAATAAGCTACAAATTACTATAGCACTCAACCTTCCTCATTACCTAGAGGAAAACAGTTTTTGCATTTACTTTCCTCACTTGCTTAGAGAAACACAGCTCTTGTACTCACTTTCCTCACTTATCTAGAGGAAAATAGTTTTTTATGCAGGTATGTCCAAGGGTCAGCTCTAGGTGTTCACTCATGTCTATCTGATGAATCTGGGCATCTTGGGGCAATGTAGAAATTGCCTCATGTACACAGACAACCCTCTCCTCCTACCACCCAAAACTAAAACCTGTGAGAGATGCACTTATCTAGCGAAACTGGAGGTAAAGCTCTCTCCAACCAAGACTGAACTTGACATTCAAGAGGAGAAGGTAAATACTTGCACCACACCACACTTATCACATAGTCTCACTAAATCTAAACCACCAAAATACAGACATTCAAACACAACAAACATTCACGGAGGCTCTCAGTAATAATCTGCCCAAGCAACAGAGACCTCCAGAGCAGAAACGCAAGCAACTTCCAGCCCCCAACACAACCCAAATGACACATAGCCCACAGACTCAGTGTGCCACTCAACCACAGCCAGTAAGGCAAAACAAAGTATCCAACACACTAGTCATAGGTGGCTCTATAGTAAGGTACACTGATGTCCCACTCTCCAGGCTGAACAAGGAGAAGGTTACTGTCAGCTGGATGTCGGGTGCCAGGATCTGCCACATAACCCACGCACTCAGGTCACTCCACAACAAGTACAAATATGACTCTGTCATTGTCCATGTTGGTCTGAATGACCTGAGACTTACGTCCCTGGACTACATGTAAAGAGACATGGAAGAGCTCTCCAATCTTGTAGCCCAAGCAGATATGACCCTTGCCCTGAGTAGCATTCTGCCATCACCCAGAATGATACCGCAGTACAAGGACAACATGATTGGCTTCAACAATTGGCTAAGCTTCTGGTGTCATTCTAAGGGGATCCAGTATCTGTCTGCTTGGGATGACATGGTCAACAGACCACAATGCTTTGCCAAAGATGGCCTACACCTGTCACCCCTGGGATTCTGGATACTGGCTAAGCCTCTTACCGCCACTATAGTGCCTTTTTTAGGCAAGGTTCAAATGACAAATTCACCACCGTAACAGGAACAGGCAAGCAAAAACTGAGGGTTATGCTACTCAATGCTAGAAGTCTAAATCTCAAAATACACTCACTCGAGGCACTCCTTAAAATGGAGAACATTGATATCTGTGCAGTGACTGAGACCTGGTTCAAGGTTCCAGAGAGTACCCCTACCCTACCAGGCTATAACTCATACCAGACTTTACGGCCATGTAACCTGGACCAGAACACCAAAGGCAGAGGTGTGTCCATATTCATTAAGGATATCCAACACCTCCAGGCTAGTTGCTCAGCATAATGCATCCGAGGTTATCCAAGTGCAACTAACTCTGGGTAAAACTGCAATCCAAATTGTAGCCTGCTACAGATCCCCCACCATGCCCCAGGATTTCCACTCCTTTTTTCTTGATGTACTGCAAAATATTAGAGTTCAACCAAACACCCTAATAATGGGCAATTTCAACTACCCCACCATTAACTGGGAAAACTACTTGTGTACCATCTCCTTCACACAACGCTTTCTGGAATTCATAAACTCCAATGCCCTAGATCAACTTATCCACACCCCCACCAGGGACAGCAATATCCCAGACCTAGTCATTACCAACACGAGTGACTGGTGTTCCAAACCTGAAGTCAACTCCTCGTTGGTCCAATCCGACCATAAGCTAATCACCCTTGATATCCACATCCCACCCCATCCCCATTAAGGAAACCACAGTAAAAAAAATATCCAAAGCCAACTTCGTGCTTCTTATGACAGAAGTGGTGAACTTCATGACACCCATGCAGATGGACAATACAGTTACGACTGCTGAATCCTACATAAATGCACTCTATAAGCACTTACACGACTGCATGGATCATGCTATCCCAAACAGAACCAAGATGCTATCCTCCAAAAAAAGAAATCCAATTTGGTGGTCCCCTGCCATAATCAAACTGTACAACAGAAGGAAGAAATTGTTGCAAAAGAGAGTAAAGTCCCATGAGTGGAGCAGCTCCCTGATCAGCCTCAGTAAGAAGCTGAGATCCCTTATAAGATCCTCCAAAGTTAGCTACAAAAACAAAATCGCCACTGATTCTAAAGACATCCACAAAGCATTCTATAGCTTTGTCAAGAATCTCATTGGCAACACCCAGATCTGCTCTGGGTTACAGCACAACAGCACAAAAATTACAAAACCAACTGATATTGCCAACATCCTGGCAGATATGTTCACTGCTAACTTTACCCCCCACCCCCTAAAGGGCCCATATCTATACAGAAGGAATGCAGAGTCCCTGTAATCACAACTACACAGATAAAAGCTGCACTCTCTAAAGCCAAAAACGCAGCATCCATGGGACCGGCCAATATCCCAGGATGCATTTTACATGAACTTCAGAACAAACTGGCTCCCCACCTAAGCACCATGTTCAATCATAGCCTCACATCAGGCTTTGTGCCCACTGAATGGCATACAGCAACAGTTATTCCACTCCACAAAGGGGGATTCACCACTGATCCCGGGAACTATCGCCCGATTAGCCTGATGAGCCTGGTCTGCAAGGCCATGGAACGTATTATCATGGAACTCATAAACAAAGACATTGGTAACCTCTAAACTCTTCTGGATCTCACCCAGTTTGGGTTTGTGAAAGGCAGATCATGCCGACTGAACCTGATTGACTTCTTTGAGGCAGTCACCAAAGCCGTAGATGAGGGTAAGGTGGTTCACACAGCCTATCTTGACCTCGCCAAGGCTTTTGACACCATCCCCCATTCTGGAATTATAGCTAAACTTACTAAACTAGGCATAAATCCCTATGTCACAAGATGGGTTGCCAGCTGGCTCACTGACAGAACCCACACTGTAAAAGTTGCACACTCCAAATCTGACCTCAAACCAGTGACAAGTGGAGTACCACAGGGTTCAGTCCTTGGTCCTCTCCTGTTTGGTATCTACTTCTCTGAAGTACAGGCTAACACAGAAGGCCTCTGGCTAATGAAGTTCACAGATGACTGCAAACTAGGAGCCATAGTCGAGTCCCCAAATGATGTGGAAATCCTAAAGAAGAGCCTCGCTGAGACAGATGCCTGGTGTCAGAGCTGAGGCCTTAAGCTCAATGCCAAAAAGTGCATTGTCATCCCCTTTTGGTAAAAACTCTGTACCCATGAACTACTACATAGACAGCAGTCTACTTAACACCAAATGTTTGATAAGAGACCTTGGAACCCAGGTGGACAGTAGTCTGTCCTTTGATGGTCACATCACCACAGTAGTCAGGAAGTCCTTCTACGTGGCACACCTCATCATAAAAGGGTTCTCATCCAGGGAAAAAGAGGTCATTGTTCCCCTCTACTTGACATTCATTAGACCCATTATAGAGTACAACACCAGTTTTGGAATGTACCTTACAAGACATCTGCAGCAGCTCAAAAGGCCACAGAAGTACCTCACAAAGGATTACTGGCCTCAAACAGATGCCCTATACTGACCATCTCAAAAAAACTCCAGATTTACTCCATATTATGTAGCCTACTCCAAGGTGATCTTTGCCTAACATATAAAGCTATGTCAAACCCAGAGCTGTTGGACATGCTACACCTAAAGAAATCCCAATCCCTCCGAGCTACATGCTCTAGGGTCCTAAACCTTGTCACCACAATAAAAAGGACATGCTGGAGGGATAGATTCCTGTCCCAGAGACTTCCCATACTCTGGAAGAGGCTACCCATCTATGTCAAGCAAAGTTCTTCATTAGCACTCTTCAAGAAAAATCTTGATGAGTGGATGGGGAATAGGAATTACACCCAGGGGATCACTTCTTTGTCTCTGCTCGACAGTGGCACAGGAAAATAACGTTCTTGGGTGGTGTAAGCCAGGGACCTTGTTGGCTAGGCTTACGTAGGCCCTCGAGCCGATAGCCTAGTACCTACCTATGAACCTATGAACAGAATGGACTCACTGACAAGGCAGTTAGCACTGATAAACTCAGGTCTCTCAGATGTGTCTATGACTGTTATGTGTTTGTCAATGTATACATGACAGTATGTCATACTATGTATTGTTCATTAACACCCAGTACATCCCATATTACCATACCGTACAAGGCCTGGTGATGTTCTTCACTTAACAAGAAACTCGGGATGCACCTAATCCTAAAAGCTGTGTGGTGTGTGCAATTATGGTCAAACACATTAGTAGCAATAAGTACCTAGGTAGGGGTTCTACTCTCAGTGTTGCCAAGCAAATGTGTATGTATGTGAAGGGATCTACTTCAGTTTGCAGAAAATTCATGTCCCAGGAGGTCATCTGTATGAGAACTGACTGTCAAATGCTAACATTTCAAAGGAATCATCTTGTGGAAATTCATTGTATCAAAATTAGTAGTAGATGTGTTAATGCCCTCTTCCCCACTGTACAGCTGTATAGTGGTACTGGAGTTGGTATATATAGTTGGGAGTGGATGTTTTGGGTACAGCCACCCTCATTGAGGTTATTGTTGTGCGTATCCCCCTGCTTAGTCTGCTGTAATACTGTACAGTTTATATTAACAGGTTAAGTAGTTGTAAATCACACTATTTGGGGTTCTACGCCACCCCACATCCTCCAAAGTGGAGGGCTGTGCCACCCACACCAGCACACCTATGTTTACCAACTCCAGGACTGCACTACAATGGGGAAGAGGACATATACCCTGCCAGTACCATTGTCAATGACATTAAAATGGCAGACTGATTATTTACTGATGTGATGTTTTGCCTATTTTGTCTTGATGGAATTACATAGGCCAAAATGAGTTCACTGCAAAATTAAGTACATCCACGTGTACAGTATTCTCTGTGTATTGCATCAACACCAAAGCCTGTGTGTGTGTGTGTGTGTGTGTGTGTGTGTGTGTGTGTGTGTGTGTGTGTGTGTGTGTGTGTGTGTGTGTGTGCGTGCGTGCGTGCGTGCGTGTGTGTGTGTGTGTGTGTGTGTGTGTGTGTGTGTGTGTGAGTGTGTGTGTGCGTGTGTGTGTTATTCACAAACATTTGGTGTGTACCACCCAGTACACTTACTATTGTCCACTGTAGAAGAGCTGCTGACATCAGCCATCATGCACTCACCTGTATACATACCTCAGACCTATCAGCCCTGTGGCACATGCAGTAACTGTTATACAGACCTGTTACTTGTTTTCAGCTGTACCCAGGATATGGCGCAGTCAATGTGTCACCACAGTGCCATACCCCTTTTAGGAAACAACAGCAGACCAACATCCTGCTGACTCATAGACAACTACAACACAAACTGAATACATTATGGAGATCACAATCAGTTGGTGTTAATAACAGCTTTAATGCAACATGACTGGATAGCTACACACCCTGACATGTACGCATTAAACATTACAGCTGAAAACATGTTAAACAGCATTACATTGCTTAACCTTAGTACATTCATGCTGTGCATCAGAACCATATTAGCATGTCCCTGCATCGAGGGTATGGATGACAGGGATGTGGCACAGGTATCATCATATGCACAGGGTGTGTTTTGGGTTTGCCAAAGACCTAGGCTGAGCCATTTGGTTGACATCATGTGTGTTTGTTAGGGAGTTCTTTATCAATTGGGCTGTGCAGATGTGGTGTGTGTAGGTATGGAGGTGTCCTACCTGTGTTGGTGATGTGTGTGTGAGTATGTATATACACAGTTTTGCCATGTGGCTGCCTTATACAGGGGTTTGTTGGACAACTGCAGACCATACATGGCAGGGTGTACAGTTCACCTTGTCCGGCCACTGACACTGGAACTGTGCCTGCCAGGGGTTCCACGGGCACTACCATGTAGAAGCCCAGATATGTTACTCTCCCCTGATGATGACAAATGTCCACTGGATCCATGTCACTGTTCGGACTGGCCAGGACCACGTGCACATGACCTGCTGTCTTGTGGTGTGGACAGCACCCCCCTTACAGTGCTGGTGCTGGTACTGCCACTACGGGAGCAGCTGGGACTTGTTGCATGTCCAAGTAGACCTCCACCTGTTGGTGTTGCTGACCTATGTCCACGAGGCTGTCACCCTACTCCCACCATATGCTCTGACACAGGCAACACATAGTTGAGGATACCCACCATCTCACCCAACCGTCTATCCAGGACCTCTGTAAAATAGCGGTGGACACCTGCAAGATCATGGATGTTGTCAAGTACAGCAGAATAAGTAGCCCTCTGAAGCCTCAGACTCTGTCTGGCGTGATGTTCCATATGTGTCTATGCCTCCATGATGGCCTGAAACATGCATCTGGTGACACCTGCTGTGGCACTTCTGCCAGGGGGATGATGGCCAGCAGCCCTCCTATGAGCACCCCTGTACATCTACCTGTTTGGTACCTCGCCAGTCACCTGGCAATGGCTGCTGTGTACTGACACACTTGCCATAGTCACCACACTGTCCTGTCCCATGCCACCACCCACCAACTGTCTCTCATCTATGGCCACTGGTGATGAGGTATGTATAGGCATTGTGACTGTGTGCTGGGATGGGGTGGATAAAAGTGGGATGTCAAACTGATGGCACAGCCTCAGCCCCTGACAACCCTGCCTGTGCCTCACCATACCTATCATCATTGGCAGAGTCTGTATGGACACTAGCATCAGTCTCCCTGCAGGAGGAACTCTGACCCACCTATCCACCTGTGAGGGGAAAACAAAAAATGTAATTTAAGACCTGTATGTCATTGTTTACCTCTACACACACACACACACACACACACACACACACACACACACACACACACACACACACACACACACGCACACAGTTAGAGGTGAGTGGCACAAAGGTATTACACAGACCTCTCATTACCCAACAGTCAACATGCATGACATATGGCACTCAACAGCATGCAATGCACCTATACTCAATCCTTGTTACCAACATTATACATCTATGTGATGCATGAGTTGTTTTAGTAGGTTATGCCCCTTCCTCTGGAACGCACAGCACCCATGTACACATCATTGTTGTGCACCTGTTCAGCAACCTGGCATGTACTGTGCACCATACCTCATGAGTATACACACCATTGCTGAATGGGTGTATGTGTGGCAATTATGTTGTCTCTGTTGCTCACAGCCCCTATGTGTTTGTCTCACACATACCTGGGATGATATGAGGACAGATGTCAATAGTTAATGCCTGACCTCTGATTTGCAGATCTCATCATCAGCAGTGAATGTATGAGCAATAAAATTCGATTACATTGACAACTTTCAAAGCTTACTGTGGCTATGAGGAGTGTGAACACTCTTGGTGACATGGCAGCCTCTTCCATGATATGCAATGGGGCAACAATACTGCATATGTTAACATTACACACACACATGATATGTGACATATGACCTGTGCAATCAAATGCAATATCAAACAAATGTGTTAGTCGTGCAGATGCTGATTGAGATGCATACAATATGTGGGTTGCATAAGTGTGCACACCCTTAACACAATGGTTTGTTGCAGCACCTGTTAAGTGAACTACAGCAGTCACTATTCCTGGAAGGGGTATACTAGCATGGTCCACCTTCACTTGCCATTATTTGGTCACTACACCCTACAAATGTGCCCCAACTCTGCCGGATTGCAAGGTCATCTCATGTGCACAGCCCTTGGAGGTCACACAGTGCCTTCACTATTGATGTGGAGTCAGGGTTATGTCTGGCACAATTCATGACCTTGACTGTGTTCAGATACAGCCATTTTTAGCGAGCTTTGGATGTATGTTTCAGTTCACTGTTGTGTTTCAGGATAACACCCCTCCCCATCCTCAGCCTTATTGCAGATGCTTGGTAACTATGAGTCACACATGATTGTCATTTTGCAGTGTTCCAAATTCAGAATGCCATGTCTATTGGCCTAGTTCCTGCCAATGAACAGCAAACCTAAAAGTGTACACTGGCACCAGCAAGGTAAAGATAGGGATGGTGGGCCTGAGTTGGAGTGAGATGCTGCTTGTGCACCACATGCACCTTTATTAATACTATATGTAGGTTTCAACCTTGGTCACAGTACACCATTAAACATTGCAACACATGCATTTGGGAGACTTGATGTTACGCATATGCTACCTGCAGAGAGGCCTAGATGATATTTCCTGTGGAACAACTCTTCCATCTGATTACCTTAACCCATAGGCCACACTTATACAGATTCCAGGCAATTGTCGACACAGGTACTGCACAGGCAATACTTGCTAAAGATTCCTGCAAGTCCTTCAGTGTTGCTGCTTGTTTCTGTGCAGCCTCTGTGACCAGTTTGCAACATTTGTTGTCATCTGTCTTGGATGGACATCAGTTTATTTTCTACATTAATGTTGTCCTATACTTCATAGTCACATACATGACTGTCTGCACTATTTGCCATGGTATATGCAATGGTGAGGTAAAGCTACTTCTCCCACTCCTGAGTGCTACCTTTCAGATATGGGATCCATTCCTTGGTTTGTAAGATGTGTGCAAGCCACGGCTGCCTCTTTTGCAGGTGAGTGGGCAAATGTCATGTACATACTTCTTGGACAGCAGATCATTACTTGGTGTGACATTGAGGCCCTGTACTTGATGGAAGGTGTGTACTCAAGAAAAGTGAATGCTGTCAGTACCTCAAAAGCTGCTTCTACAATATGTTATTTGGAGTGTGTGCACACATATGCTTCCAGTGTTTGTCACAGTATGTATTCCCCATATTTGTTGTCCTAACATAGGATTCCATATTATGCATTCATTGCTCATGTTAGGATCACATTACAGGTTGTACAAGGTGTGGAATGTGGTATTGTGATTTGCTGCTGTGTAGATCAGTAACACTTGCCATTGTAATAGTGGTGAATACACTGTTGTAGCCACTGTATAAGGGTAATGTTTCAGACATGTCCCATCTGTAGGCCATTTGTCCCACCATTATATTCATCTCTGTCAACTCATCTTGCACTGACGGGTTCTTAGGTATATTGAAGGACTCTTACATACCCTTCAGATATGTCACTATGGTGACCACTGTGATGCAGTGCAGTTAACAGCAACAATAAGTGAACATGTACAGCATGCATTATGGATAGATGTGTTAAATGTGTGCATAGCAAATACCATGGCCATAACATATCTGGTGTATTGGCAAACCTGAACAAAACACCTCCATACTCACTAGCTACAGGCTGCTGCCCCAGTTGTATACCAGAGGGACCTACATAGTTGTGTGAGAGATGTAATATCAGTAGCCACACCTATGGCATTGGTACATGGTGGGAGCAGCATTTCAGTACATCAACAGTACAAACCCACAATACTAGAGATTATGCACATCTGTGCATTACTACACTGCAGCATGTTATCTGACATATGCATGAAGATACTTTACAGATGAAGATGGATAAGTAACAGTGGTCTACTAATGTGCCCTTGAGTCTTACCTGCATGTTCCTCGTCCATTTTATGGGTAGCACCTACCTGCACAATGCAATCTTTAGGTTCCTGGCTTAGCTGGTGGGAGGGTGCCCCAAGGCTGGTGAGGAGCTCCTCAGAATGTATCAGTGCGGGCTGGATATCATGACCGGCACCTGTGGATAGCTGGTCCCTCCTAACTGCAGCAGCATTCTGACCAGCGTGGCAGATGAGATCAGTGCAATGATGTCACACCTGCAGTTATGCAGGACAACATCATTTACCCTGTGGATGAGCTCATTTCACAGGGTGGTCCCCTCATACAGATTATGGGCCCTGCATCCAGATTGGGTTTCGTGATATAGTACAATGAATTTTATGATAACATCATTTTCCTGGGGTGTATACACAGAGAGCCATTCATCGGACATTGTACCTGGAAGACATATACAGGAAAAAAGGTCAGAGGACCTCATACTGCAAGGATATAATAGTTGTTAATTGACATCTCTCTCCCCCCACCATACTTGCAACAATAATCTAAAGAAACAAATAAATGATATGTTTACACCAAACCTACTGTTGGGACATATATCCTTTTGTTAAACAAATATTGAAATGTGGTTCTAGTCATGTTCCATATTGAAACACTATAATTGGTGACCTGTTGCTATCATTGTAACCTGTATGCTGTTGTAATAGCCACTGTTGTTCCATATGTGCATGTGTTCTGTTTGCTATGCAACTGTTCCAAATCTGGTGTTTTGGGTTAATGGGAATATCTATGCATGCTGTTATAACTAATCCTGGATTGTGTTGACTATTACTAACCCACATATGTTCTAAAACTGCAACACAATAGCATGCTTGGGAAGGCCATTCCCAGCAGACTCACCTCTCCCACCTCATCTGGCCGTGGCACTGGGCCCCAGCACATGTGGGACCTACCCCGGGACCTCCTCCTCTGCTGTTCCTGCACTACCTTCAGGTGGAACCACTTCAGGGGATGGGGCTTTCCCCCACCGGGGAGTAGGCATGGACAGAATCCTGTCACCTGAAGTCAGGTCCAGGATCTGGTGCATAGGGAGATCCGCAGAGAATTGGGAGATCTGCTATGCCAGCTTGAGGGCCTCATGGTGGTATTAGAGGGTCAGCCTTACCCTCCTGCTCAGCATCCAGCACAGTCACATTCAGGGCCATGAAGGTGCAGTGGTAACTGCCCATAGGTGGGGATCTCAGTCCCACTGTGTCCGTTTGGGGGCTCATGGGCTTCCGATTTCCAAACACACCTCCCTGTCTAAGGTATTTATCCACCAATGTGTCATATACCACCCCTGTATGCTGTCTTGTCTGTCTTGTCTGTCTTACGACCCAACCTACCTCCCCAAATATATGTACTATCCTTCCCCAACATCCCACTCTCACCTTAAAAAAGGGCAATCTGTTCCCAAAAAGAATTTCACACCATACATAACTGTCCATTTTGCACCTGCTTACAACTGATTAAATGTGCCTTAATCACTCTCTATCAAACAGCCCTTGTTTTGGCCAGCAAAAAAATTATCAGCCCTTGCAAGAGTTTAACCTAGGACCTTGCACACCATATCCAAAGCAATTTACTAATAAGCCATTTGAGCTGCGGATATGTGCGATGTTTTCTCAAACATATCATGCAGCACAGTCATTCAACAGTAGGGAAAATGTATTTGTGTATATATATATATATATATATATATATATATATATATGCCCCCCACACCCCCCTTACTATATATTCTAACTCCAGGGTTGCACTACAGTGGGGAAAAGGCATATATAACTTTCAGTGAAATGTGTTTCAGTGAATTGTGCTTTCAGTGATTTGTGCACAGTCATTTGACTTTCAGTGAAATGTGTTTTCAGCGAATAGTCCTAGACCCATCTATATATATATATATATATATATATATATATATATATATATTTGTGTGTGTGTGTGTGTGTGTGTGTATGTATATATGTAGACATACATGTCTATGTGTGTGTGTGTGTGTGTGTGTGTGTGTGTGTGTGTGTGTGTGTGTGTGTGTGTGTATATATATATATATATATATATATATATATATATATATATATATATATATATATATATATATATATATTGCATTCAGACATTGGATCCCCACTCTAAACCTCCTGCCTCCACAGCTGAACTGTTCTGCCTTGCCAAAAAACAGAGCATCACATGTGGACAAAGCCTAACATAAGGGGGGATATATAGGGACAGATTGTAGATATGCCTATTACAAACCTGTGAAGTTTATGCATGATGCATTTCACATTACCATGACTGTTCTGATGGTGGTGGGATCTGAAACTCATGTGTCTGTCATGACTTCATTACTTCCACCTTCAGCTATTTGCCAAATTAATATATATGTTTGGAGTAACAGAGCAAACACTATGATGGCTTAAATCTTGACATTTTGTGCTGATCTGCACAGTTAACAGGTATGGTCCACTGCCCACAGGGCTAGATGCTATGTCCATAGCAGCTGTTCAGCAGGACATTATTACAGCAAGTCTTGATGGCACATATAAATATTTCAACATAATCTATCCCATTATTACAGAGCAAGTACTAAATTCAATTACATTCTGACACGTTTCACATACCTGTTTTATTATTGTGCTCTCTTCTGTGTACCAAATGGATATCTTCCTTCCTTTTTTTTTTTTTTTTTTGCTTTTTTTATTATTTCCCTATCTCTCTCTTTCCACTACAGGGATTAAGCTGGTTTGAATAGGTTGCAACATGGCTTTTGTTGGTGATGCTCATGATCAGGTGATGGCCTCTGCACCAAAAGGTGTTCCCCACTTGCTATCTGCATGCAGCCAGCTGTGTAATTCTTCCAATAGCCAATGTCATAGCAACCCACTACTATAAATGACTACATCATGTGGACATTGTCCATTTACCTTTCCTGTATGGAAGACATCCTTCCTGTGTGTGAGCAGCAGTTTTACAGACAACAATTAGCAACACCTCTTACAACAGGACTTGTGGACACAGGCCAACTACATGTTTGTATAAGGTTCCAGACCTAAGGACAGTGTGTGAGTATTGCTGTTATATGCTTTAAATACTGCTAGTTTTACAGGGTTTGTGTGTACATGCTAATTTTGCATGGGATGCAGTCTGTCTGCATAGCTCTCAACTGTGGGCCTATCCACATGATGGCCAGAGGATTGGCTGTTATGTTTTGTCTGTTCCCCACACAGGTCTTGTCTCTGACATATCAGTCCCATTCTCTCCGTTGATTGTTATTGGTACATGGCAACATCCATTTGTGTTTCTGCCTTCATATTCCGGAGTAAGGGTATGTTGCAACCAATCCTGTAAAACCAGCAACTTTAACAGTGTATAACAGTAATATTTCAAATATGGCCCTGTGTTTCAGCATCTGTTCACCACCTATATACCAGGTTTTGTCCAGATGTCATGCAGTAAGTGGTTGATAGGTAATGGCCTATCATTATTTGTTGCTGACATACCTGCTATCATTCCAGTAATGTTGTGGACTCCCACACAAATTGTGGGGTAAGGTCCATATATATGAGAGCTACAGCTGGACAAAACATGTGTGACCCTGTACAGTCCGGAGGTCAGTGTATGGAGAACACTGTTATATGCCCTTATAAGACATTTTATGGGGGAGGGGTATTAAATGTTTTAACATAGGCTGTTACAACATGTGAGGGATATCAGTAATAAGAAACATTAAGGTATATGGCTGTACATTTTCATATGTTTCACCATGGGAACAGTGGTGGGCTAGAGCTTACTGTGTTACACGCAATTCTGTCTGTCAGTGTGATAGTGACATTTTAAGTTAAGCATTTTTATGTAACACATACATTTACATTGTGACAATTAATACTTTTCCTCCTAGGGGTTGAGTACAGAGTGTAATTGGAGACTGTTGAACTACATTTGTAATTAAGTGTAGATTGATTCTAATCTTCATTAAGTGTAGATTGATTCTAATCTTCAAGGCAAGTGTATTTTTTACTGTTGTGCTACTTTAAGGCTTTAGCCTAGACAGCAAAGTATGTTATGTTTTGCAGATTACTGTACCATATGTTTGAGAGTTGCATTAATCAGTTATTATGTATTTTAAACACCAAATTGCTATAAGAAATGGCATAAACAACTTAAATAGTACACAAATAAACATTTTTATGTATGCAAACTTGTGTGTGGTGTTCTGTCCTTTGCATTGTGTGCGGGTATATGTTTCATGCAATAATTCTCATTTGTAGGAAAGAATCAGACACTGGCCATTTGAAAAGTTGGCAGCTGTAGGAATAATGGCTGTTTGTACTATTTGTATATATATCTATAAGTATTTATATATTTATATATATTTATATGTGTATGCATGTGTGTGTGTGTATATATATATATATATATATATATATATATATATATGTGTGTGTGTGTGTGTGTGTGTGTGTGTGTGTGTGTGTGTGTGTGTGTATGTGTGTGTGTATGTATCATTGGAATGTTTAGTGCTTCCACATTATACATTCCCTATGGTAGACTGACTGTTCTGCATGATATGTTAGAGAAATCATCCTGACATCTTACAGCTGAGATGGCGTTCTGATAACTTGTTGTGGCAATGATGTGCAGGGTCCTGGGTTCAAGATTTGCAAGTGCTGGTTATTGTGTTGCAAGGCAGCTCAGCTGTGGTGAAAGGGATAATGGCAATAATTACAAAAGATCCCTATTTTGGACCCCTTTACCCCCATTAACAGTGCCTTTGGTCAGATGTTTTGCAGTGAGAGGTTCAGAGTGTGGATCCAATGTGCAATACATACATGCATATATATATATATATATATATATATATATATATATATATATATATATATATATATATATATATATATACATGTATGTCTACACACACACACACACACACACACACACATATATATATATATATATATATATATGTATACATCTAGCTATATGAATACATTTTCCCTACTGTTGAATGACTGTGCTGCATATGTTTCAGAAAACATCGCAGTTACGTACAGCTCAATTGGCTTAGTGTAAATTGATGTGGCTATGGTGTCCAGGATCCTGGGTTCAAGTCTTGCAAGGGCTGATTATTTTGTTGCTCAGCAGAACAAGGGCTGTTGGATGCAAAGTGATTAAGGCACTTTTCAGCAGTAATAAATGGATTTGCATGGGTTTGCACATTGGCAAGCAATGCTAATTTCTGGTTAAATAAGCTTACAGACAGCCTGAAAGTGCTTAATCTGTGCAGACATTGCTTAGCACCACAGAAACAGGCTTAAACCCATTTACTACTGCTTAGAAGTGCTTACTCCCATTTACCCCCTTGCTAATTTATTTAAAAGAAAAGAAAAAAGGAGTGATAGGAAAGTGGTGAAAAAGCAGGCATGTAGAGGGAAAGACAATAGGCAAAGTAGCTAAGGATGTGCAGAATGGGTGTAGGGAAGGTCCATAGCTGTATATTTCTTCTACAGCGACAGCTGTGCATATTTACTGAATTTGCAGGTGGATTTTGACACTCAAACCTCTGAGAGAGGGGTGAGGACAACAATAATGTGTTGTGAAGCCAATTAGACCAAATTACATGTGCCCAGTGGACATGAGTGCAAAATGGACAGCTATGTATGGGGAGAATTTTTTGGGGGGAACAGATTTCCCTTTTTTTTGCTTGGGCAGTGGTATATTTGTACACAGTGTAACACTTCAACTGTCTTATAGCTAAATTTTACATCTTTTACCTGGTACACCTGTGGAGGGAATGTTTGTTAACACTACCTGACTGTTTCTACACATATTCCCATATTCCTAGTTAATATTATGCACATACCTCTCAATCTCTTAATGTGCACACTCCGGACAATGCTTGACAACATGGGGGTACAAATTGGGACACATTTTGAATATTGCTCTCATAAACCTGGAGAGTTGCTAGAGTGACAGGGATTGTTTTGATATACATTTTCTGAAGGATGTGTGGTCTGAAAATCAAATGTATGCCATTATTTAGAGACTACAATTCTGAGATCATCCCACTGATTTGCCAGGGGGACAGAGGAACAGGCAGAAAATATGAGCCAATTATCTGGACATTCTGAAAAAATCTGTACAGTTGAGAGGTATGATTATGCATACAGCTTACTACCACTCCCAGGATTTGAACCATGGCTGTGTCTGCCAAAAATACAATAATTTTAATTTAAGCAGAGTGTGCTATGTAGATATTGCTGTTCATCTCTTCATTGTTTTCTAAGTCTCTCTTGATTGTACAATCTGATCTTGTACTTACATTTTTTTTATGTAGCACAGTGTGGGTAACGATGGTTAAAACAACATTACTATTCAGAGAATGCAACAATAAATGCCATACAATACCAGTGTAAAAACAACCAGTCCAGAATTTAGAGCTTTATTGCCAGGTAGTTACAGGTTTATTTAAATATGACTTATATGGGACTATTACTGTCATATTGTCTGGTTTATTCAGTACAAACCATACACAGTTTTTATACTGCCAGGTGACTTTTTACTACTTTATATTTATTTGGTATGACTACTACAAGCAGGATTGTTACTCACCAGCTTCGAGATGCACCCTTTGCAACCTGCTAGCATGGACTTCCTGATTCACAGCCTGCTCAGCTGCAGCTGTAAGGGAAATAGAGAAATATTTAGGCATACCTATCCATCATATTCACAGGCTGGACATTAGTAAACAGTTATTGGTACGAATACTTGCACACTGCTGGGCCATCACCCATCTTCCTTGCTTTTTAGACCCACTCATCCAAGAGCTCCTTCTTTCTCCACTTCAAGTCGGCATAATGGTGCCAGACCTGCTTATCAGTCTGAGGGATACCAGTGGCATTGGTGGGATCATGGGCGAGATGGTCACAGGCTTCCACTTTATATTGGGAGCCTTGGTACTGGCCCTGCAGCAGTCTCTCATCATGGTTTTGTACCAGAAGTCCTACCATGTCCTTGGACTCCTGCATGCCCCCAGTGCAGCACACGGAATTGCATGCCCTCACCAACTCCTGCCATACTGCCTGCAGTGGGAAGCTCCAACCAGTTATGAGCTGTATTCCCAGCTGTGGGGTTTAAATACAGCTGATTTTCCACCCTTTTCTGTGATTGGATGGTTTTGAATATGCTGAGTTAAGCTAAGCTATGAACAAACCTGCTTAGCTAAGGTTGGCAGTGCTTAAAGGGACAGGTTCAGCAATGCTTACCAATGGGCAAATCCACTTAGTTAGGCTACTCATTGCTTAGCAGTCATATTTACACAATGCTTACACCTGGTAAGCAGAGCTGTGCAATGCTTAGCATTTCTTATATTTCATTTTATAGACTATCTGTTGTATGGCATTGATTCATCATTCATAACATATTAGAAATGTGTTTACTGTCCCTGACTTCCCCCAATGTGCTTTCTTTGCATTTATTCATGTGTGATTATACTGTATGGGACACTTGTGTTTATATGGGGGTTTCACAACTTTATTCAACTGACACCTCACATCTGGACCTAATACAGTACGCTGGTTAACAAATATATATTATTTAGTATCTAATTATAAAAATAAATGTTTATGTACTGCTTTCACATGTAAAATGCCAACTGGTTATAGGGAGGATCAAACCAGGAATGGTTGATTGCAAGGCATACGCGTTAACCACTACACAATTGAAATACTGCTTATGGTGGATGTCTCTTGCTATTTAACTTCTTGTGCTGTTTAAGTTGGACTAAGCGTAGCTAAGCAATGGGCACACCCATGCATCTATGCTTAAACTTTATCACATTTATTAAAAAAAAATATTTGTTGTGTTATTTTATTTGTACCCTTCAGAATATCCCTGCTAATGCTGAACCTGTGATTATATCAACTCTCTGCTTTGTGGGACGATTGTCCTTTTTGGCTTTGTCCACATTCCTTATGGGTTGGTAGGTGTGCTCTATGTGCTTATGTTACATGTGTTATTCTGACAAGATCTGTCTTGTAAGGGATGATTGTCCCTTATGGCTTTGACCATATTTGTTATCCTGATGGGTTGGGGGTTCCGAGTATTCTCGCTCATTTTAAATTGCCAAAAGGCTATTCTAGAGTGCAAAGGGCATGTATATTGTGAAAGCTCTGCTCTCTCACACACACACCCTTAACTTGTGCATGGAACCATGTCCATTTTAGAGCATGGCAGCGCACCTTCATACATATGCATGGCGCACTTCCATGCTGAACAGGAATGGTACCTGCCATGCATGAATAACTTATTCCTGCATGGCTGCTTGCTGAATCCCAGGGAGAGTTTATAATCATTTAGAAGACTAACTCAATTATGGCAGTAGAACAAAAGGGTAATACAAGAAAGTCATATGGAACAAAGGATCATTTGTTGTTAAATAAAGTAATAGTGGAGAACTATAAAAAGGGGAAAAATCTAAGTATGGCATGGATTGACTACAAAAATGCATTTGATAGTATCCCACATTCATGGAAAAAAGGGCACTTAAAAATGTATAAGATGGACCCTATGCTGGCTGATTACATAACAGTGACCATGAAACAGTGGCAGACCACTTTGCAATTAAGCCATGATAAAAGACCAATTACTATCCCAGGGATAAAAATTCAAATGGGGATATTCCAGGGTGAATCTTTGCCACTGTTGTTATTCTGCCTTGGCCTTAACCCATTAAGCTGTTTACTTTACAGATTAGACCATGGCAATAATTTGGCTCCTAGAAAACAACAAAGTATAAAGACTTCTCAACTTCTCTTTGTAGATGATTTAAAACTTTATAACTCATCAGAGGAGGAACTGAAGGGACAACTTCATGTTGTCAAAAGTTTTTCAGATGATATAAGAATGTCATTTGTTCTTGATAAATGTGCAAAAGCAACCATTAAAGCAGGAAAACTGCAGCACCAGGAAAACAGTTTGGGACAAGAATGTGATATATAAGAACTTGAGCAAGAGAAAGTGTATAAATATTTGGGAAATGATAAAAAAATCAGCAATAAAACATGAAGAAATATGAATAAAACTTAGTAAGGAATACTTTAGAAGACTTAAATTAATCCTGACAAAATCCAAGCTAAAAACCAATTTGCTCTTCCTGTCCAATCTTACAGTTTTAGAGTGATTGGCCCCAAAACATGTTGGATAGATTAGATAGGAAGACAAGAAGGATGCTTTATGTTCACCAAATGATTTATAAAAATCATTGTATACCAAGATTATATATTCCCCATTCCAAAGAAGGGATGGTCCTCCTTGAAACTGATTACATGTATAGATCTGCAATCACGGGACTCCACACATATCTGCTGACCTCACCAGACCCAAATGTAGTGAAAGTTTTGAAACATGAGGAGAATAAATCTAAGATGACTTCTCTGCTTAATCTAGCAGAAGCATTTCGACATCAAGCAGGAATGGAAATCAAACCAGAAGTACATAAAAATCAGGCAGCAACTGAATGTGTCAAAAAACACAAAAAAGAATGTAAGGTAAAAGACCAGATGAGAAGGCAGGAAATGTGGAAAATGCATAAATATAGTTGTAATTATAGAAAACTTCTGGAAGAACCTCATGTTGATCAGGAACAAATGCAGGAATGGTTAAGGAGAGGTGAACTCAAACCAAGAGATGAAAAGTTAATATTGGTATCCCAGGATAGTTGGCTATGTATGCAATGGTTTACAAAGTTGATTGAACAGATGAGAGAAACAGACAAATGTAGGTTTTGTAAAAATGAATTGGAAACAGACACACACCTCGTTGCTGGTTGTGATATATTAATGGCAGAAGGACCGTATACTGAAAGGCATACTAATGTGGCAAGACTGTTGCACTGCGGATTGTATAAACATTATGGTATTGACGTGGCTGAAAAACACTGGAAACATGAGCCACAAAGCATTATAGAAAATGATGAAGTTTATATCACATGGGATCTCCCATTACCAACAGTTCAAAAGGTAGATGCTAGAAAACAGGATATAGTGGTGCAAGAAAAGAAGACAAAAGTAGTATTGATCAGTGAAATCGCCACACCCAGTGACTACAGTGTGTTGCTTACAGAGAGACACAAAGTCATAAAATATCAGGATCTGCAGGCAGAAATGAGAGCAATGTTTAAGAAAGATACCCAGACAGGTCCAGTAGTAGTAGGAGCAAAGTGTCTTATAAAAAAGAATCTACAATCATATTTAGATATGTTACCAATCCATGTAAAGCAGTATGAATTGCAGAAGGAGTCATTACTGGGTACATTGTGGGTGCTACGAAGAGGACTTTTGGCTGACATCAAAGACTGAAACAATACTAATTTCATGAATTTTAATCATACTTTGACTTAGGAATGTGGTCCATTCCCATCATGGTATTAGAAACTCAAAAGATATGGAGAAATTAAAGAGTGAGCCAAGATATTCAAAAAAATTAAGAGGGAATTTATGAGGAAAGAAAAATACTTTCACAAGAAAACATGTCAGAAGCTTCAAATAACAATTTTATTCACTAATACAACAGATTTGTGAAAAACATTATATTGACCAAGAAATGTTCATCTGTTTGGAAAAAGAAGCATCCGAGGAAGTGCAAAAATATAAACAACAAAACCTAGAGATTTTTAAAAAGTATAAAAAAGAAATATGGACATAGGAAAGAAAGACAGATGTGATATGGTGCAATATTTATGCAGTTTAGAAAGTAAATTAATCAATACAAAAATGGCCACCCCAAAGATATTCAAAGAGAAATACAGGCAATGGCATCTAGATATGGAACATTTCACAGTAAAAAAATGTCACAAAGAGGCAATGTAGAAAAGAAGATTAGTAAATTAGAAGTTAAAAAAATAGAAGTTGAAGTTATGGAATGCTTGCAAAATGAAGTACTTGGTGTAGAAGGTCTAATACAGGTTACATCACAGCATGATGGAATGAGTCCCCAAAGTAAGGAAAATCAGAAGAAATCTGAAGAGGAAATATGGACATGGGAAAGAAAAAGAGATTTAATATGGTGTAATATTTATGTAAAGCAGAAAACAAAACTAATCAATACAAAAAGAGCAGCACCAAAGATATTTCAAGAGAAATAGAGGCAAAAGAATCCAGACATGGAAAACTTTACAATAAAAAAAAAAAAAAAAGACAAAGAGGAAAAGTAGAAAATAAAATTAGTAATTGAGAAGTTAAACAAATAGAAACTGAGGTTATGGAGTACCTCTGAAAGAAAGGATTCAGTGTAGAAAATCCAACTCCGAAAGCGCCACAGCAGGATAGACCAATGGACATCCAATTTAAGGAAAAAACAGTGGAACAGGAAGGAACTGGTCAGTTGCCATATGAAGATATTTTGGAGCTTTCTGCAGGAAACCAGTATAAACATTCACTTGAATCTGGACATCAAGGGAAAGAACAAGAAACTGTGGCAACTCTGACACAGTCAATATTGAGGAGTGATAGGCCAGTGAGTTCCCATATGACAGAGCAACTGATGACACAGGATGAAATTGAAGAGAATGTGTCACAGGAAGATGCTATAGAACTTTCTATAGAATGCCCACAGGAAATGGAGACCAAAAAATATGCCCTCACTTTAGAAGAAAATGAGCTAAGAGAAGAGCTGCTTTATTTAATAGAGATTGACATAGTAAGGTCAATGAAAGAAATAGACTGTAGAAGGTCAATAAAACCCAAAAAGTCAGAAGTGATAAAATAAATGAACACAATAATTAGGACTGTTCATTGAAATCCATGCAACATAACAGAAGTAAACAGGATATATTACTGTACAGCTAAATTAATAACAGATAAAATTTTACCACATGAACACATGGTAGTAAGGGAAAGGAAGGGGAGAAACTGAATACCATCATGGAAGTATCGAACAGAGAAAACTATAAAGCAATTAAGACAAGAAGTGCCACTTTTAGAAAAGTATAGAAGAGGGAACAGATCAACAAAGATACTCAGAATGATAGATGTGATAAAAGCAATGTGCAGTATTATATTGGATCAGGATCTGTCTTGCACTATTGCAAATAATAAACTGAAAATCTCAGCACAGGCAGAAAACCTTAAGAGATGCACAGATAAATATAAAAGAAAAGTACAAAATAAGCAATTTATTGATGACCCCAAAAATTTCTATTGAGAACTGGGAGACAAGGGAAAAGGAATTGAAGGACCACCCAAAAAAGGAAGAAATAGATACACTTTGGAGAAATATCTATGAAGATCCTGTGGAACATAACAAAGATGCTAAATGGATAGAAGAAGTAAAAGAAAGAATAAGAAGTTCAAAGGTATATGATATGAAATGGGGTGAAGTAATGGCCAGAGAAACTAAAATAAAATTAAGAAAAGCCTCTAATTGGAAAACACCAGGCCCAGATGCAGTACCTAACTTCTGGCTAAAAGTATTAACATCTTTGCACAAAGATTTAGTCATGAGTAAGAACTCTTTATATGCACACACAGAACAGACACCAAAATGGTTGACAACAGGAAAAACTATGCTCCTACTTAAGAGTGAACGTGCAAGTTATCCTAAAAATTATAGACCAATAACTTCCCTTCCAATGACATATAATCTATGCACCGGAATTGATGCCAACAGTATTTATAGTCATTTTGAAGAAAATTCAATCATGGCAAGAGAACAAAAGGATAATAAAAGAAAGCATATGGAACAGAGGATCATTTGTTGCTAAATAAATTCATAGTGGAGAACTGTAAAAAGTGGAAGAATCTAAGTATGGCATAGATTGACTACAAAAAAGCATTTGGGGAGTATCTCACATTCGTGAATAAAAGAGTGCTTAAAATATATGAGATACACTCCACACTGATTGATTACATTACAGTGACCATGAAACAGTGGCAGCCCACTTTGCAATTAAGCCATGATGAAGGACAATTTATTTTTCAAGGGATAAAAGTTCAAAGGGGAATATTCCAGGGTGACTCCCTGTCACCACTGCTATTCTGTCTTGCCCTTAACCCATTAAGCTGTCTACTTAACAGATCAGGCCATGGCTATAATTTGGCTCCTAGAAAACAACAAAGTGTAAAGACTTCTCATCTTCTCTCTGTTGATGATTAAAAATTGTATACTTCATCAGACGAGGAACTGAAATCACAACTGCAAGCAGTCAAAACTTTTCAGATGATATAAGAATGTCATTTGGTCTTGATAAATATGCAAAAGCAACCTATAAAGCAGGAAAACTGCAGCACCAGGAAAACATCAGTTGGGGACAAGAATGTGATATAAAAGAACTTGAGCAAGAGGGAGTGTATAAATATTTGGGAATTGATGAAGGTTCAACAATAAAACAGGAACAAATGCGAAAAAAGCTTAGTAAGGAATAATTTAGAAGACTTAAATTAATTCTGAAAACAGCATTGACATCTAGGAACAAAATTCACCTACAAACCTGTCCTAACTTGCAGTTTTGGAGTGATTGACTGCCCACAAAAGGTATTGGATTGATTAGAAAGGAAAACAAGAAAGATTCTTCATGCTCATCGAATGATTTATAAAAATCAGTGCATACCAAGATTATATATTCCCCATTCTGAAGGAGGGATGGGCCTCCTTGAAATTGATTACATGTATAGCTCTGCAATTGTGGGACTGCACACATATCTGCTGACCTCACAGGACCCAAACATAGTGAAAGTCTGGAAACATAAGGAGAATAAATCTAAGATGAATTCACTGCTTAGTCTAGTATAAGCATATCGGCATCAAGCAGGAATGGAACTCAAACCAGAAGTAGATAAAAATCAGACAGCAAATGAATGTGCCAAAAAACAAAATAAAGAAAATAAGGAGAAGGATCAGATGAAAAGGCAAGAAATGTGGAAAATGCATATATTTGCAAGTATAGAAAACTTGTGTTGATCAGGATTGTACATAGGAATGGTTAAGGGGAGGTGGATTTAAACCAAAAGGTGAAAGGTTAATATTGGCAGCCCAGGATATTGGACTACATACACATTGGTTTACAAAGTCCATCGAACATGTGGGAGAAACAGACAAATGTAGGTATTGTAAAACAGAATTTTAAACAGTTGCATATTGTATTGCAGTTAGTGATATACTAATGGCAGAAGAACTGTATACTTAAAGGCATAATAATATGGCAAGACTATTGCATTGAGGATTGTGCAAACATTATAAGACTGAAGTAGCTGAAAAACACTGGAAACATGAACTACAAAGCATCATAGAAAGTGATGAAATTTATATCAAATTGGATCATCCATTACCAACAGTTCAAAAAAGGATGCTAGAGAACCAGATATAGTAGTCCATGAAAAGAAGATGACAGTAGCATTGATCACTGAAATTGCTACACCCAGTGACCTCATTGTCTTAAATACAGAGAGACACAAAGTCATAAAATACCAGGATTTGCAGGCAGAAATGAGGACAACATGGAAGAAAGATATCCAGGCAGCTTTAGTAGTAGTAGTAGTAGTAGTAGGAGCAATGGGTCTTATAAAAAAGAATTTACAATCAAACTTATATGTGTTACCGATATATGTAACTCCATATAAATTGCAGAAGGCACATACCTCCCGACTGTACCAAATTACTCGGTTTTGGAGTTTTTGGAGTCCAAATACTGGGGTGTCATGATTCCCGAGTTGCACCCCTTCATTTCCAAAATTTTCTACATTTTATTTTTTATTTTTTTTCCCTGTTTTTTTTTTATTTTGAGCTGGCATCATCACATGCAAGATGATGTCAGCTCTGTCTGTTGGAATTGAGCTTCAAGGACTCCAGTGCACATTTCTGGCTGGCTTGAATGCATCTGTGATCTACGAGTGCGAGCGGGTTATTCAAACAAGTACTAACAGTTATTCAAATGAGCACTTTATATCTGCAGGGAAGTTATTAACGAGCACTTTATTTGATTATTTGAAATGGATTCTTTGGCTCTGCAGCATTCAGAAACCGATCTGCGAGTGCGAGCAGGTTATTCAAATGAGTGCTTTATATCTGCAGGGCCACAGAAGTTATTAATGAGCACTTTATTTGAACTGGATTCTTTGGCTTTGCAGCATTCGGGAACTGATCTGCGAGTACGAGTGGGTTATTCAAATGAACACTAACAGTTATTCAAATGAGCACTTTATATCTACAGGGAAGTTATTAACGAGCACTTTATTTGAAATGGATTCTTTGGTTCTGCAGCATTCGGGAACCGGGTGACCTAGATTCTGATAGCCAACATATGATTCTGTGAACATCTTGTGTGTGTGTGGGGGGGGGTTCATTGCATAGAATTCCATTTAACTAATGAATAGGATCTCTGCTAAGCTTGTCTATAAAAGAAAACTCTGGATGCAGCTCAAGTTATGGCTCAGTCCCAAAATGCAAAAGGGAAAGTTGTCTTTTAAATTGGCATGCTTTCAAAAATCATGCAAAACTACAGGAATTTAGCTACCAGTTTTGAAATAATTTTCTTGTTCAGCAAAGCAATTGTTAAACAAAATGGCTCAAACCCTGTACCTTGGGTACAGGGTAAAAAGAGCCAAGTCCCTAGCCACCACCACTTCCGAATTAAAGCCTCACATTTTTGATCTGTTCCTCATAAAATCTGTAGTTTTCAGGATTGTGGCAAATCACTGAAGGATTAAATTCACCAAATAATGACAGGCATTTGAATTTCAGACTTCATATTCTTCAGAAACTAAATGATAACACAAAACCTTTTATTCTAGCAATTTTCTAAGTGTAGAAGATCAGTATTTGAAATGTGTCCCTAATTTGGGCTGTATTCCCCCATTATTGGCTTTGTCCAGGTTTTTTGTGCTAAGGGGTTGAGACTAGAGCTATGGTAAGAAGTGAGAACTGAATTCACTAAATGATATTAAGTTTCAGTCTTCTTATCTTTCAGGAAACTGCTGATTTGGCATAATGTTATGTTGCTCTGACTGTAGTGAACAGGGTCCTGGGGCCAATACTTGGCAGTGAAATGCATTGTGGTAACACAACATTTTATTCTAACAACTTTCCAAAATGTTTGTCCCCCCTTCCAAAAAAAAGAAAAAAAATGAAAATAAGTGTGAGACGCTGTGCAGGATGCCTATGGCTTACACTACTGTCATTCTATAATATATTCTGTGGGCGTGGAAGTAGATTTTCATGATGGACCTATTCTGAATTGGGCAGTTTTGTCACTATTGGTTCATGCATTTTGTTTCATTGATTCCTGGAAAAATGTTCAAACAATAAGTTTAAAATGCACTCTAACAGGTGTGCTGTATTATACAAGGAATATAATTTAATAAAGTCAGGAAGGTGTGTCAAAGATCACATGTATGTTTCTTGTGTTGTGTGCAAGGGGTCAATGGTTTGAAAACAGCCCAAAGGTAATCTTTATCCACCACTGGTCAGATGCATTTTCTTTGGATGAGATGGGTGAGTTTCAATGCTGTTTCAATGAATGTGAGTTTCAATGGCAGAGAAGTTTTAATGCCAAGTCTATTTCCATTGTGAGACAGTATTGCTATGTTTACCAGCTTTATTTAGCAATTGTCTTTGTGTTTGTGCATTGTGCTATAAAATATAAAAATAAAATCCAAATAATCATTGTAGAAATAAAGCAGTATGAACACATTAGTGTTTATGGTAAATGGGATGAAATAGACAGATAATGGGACATTGGAATGGTTGCAGTGGGACTCTGGTGCCATATTTTGGTTCATCCAAACAAAAGTAAAAGCCAGCAGTAAAGGTGGAAATCCACTGTTTAAGTCAAATAATAAAATCACATAACAAGGTAGAGGGAAATAAACTCAACTACCTGCCCCAAACTGATTTCGGCTGTAATAGCCTTCTTCAGTGAGTAAATATGAGCAACCCAAAATACACTCATATATATATATATATATATATATATATATATATATATATATATATATAGTACATAAAGCAGTTCATTGGTGCATTTATAATTGGTCATTAAGCCCAGGTGGAAATAAAGCTCCTAACTTGATAATTGATTTACGTTCCTTAAAATTAAGTATATCGTGCCATCCTAATTTGTCCCTACATCTACCCACAATACAATCTATAACAGTAAAATAAAAAGATGCAGTATTGTGTTTACACACATGTTTATACAAAGCATTGATAGGACGTTTGTTCCTAATGTCACCAAGATGCTCCCCAATTCTGAGACAAAAAGGTCTAGATGTTTGTCCCACATAGAATGAGGAGCATAAACAAGTGACCAAATAGACAACCCATTCTGTGCTGCAGCTAGCCCAAAAGTTTATATTGAAAACCACCAATGTGTTGCAACTACTGAATTCCCTTGTTTTCTGAACTCTAGGGCAGTAAGTACAATGTCCACATGGCATGCAGCCTATCAATGGGCCACCTGTGAGTGTACTTTGAGGGGGAACCATGGAACTAGGTCCCAACCTCTTATAATGACTAAAGAGGGAACCCAATGTGCGTCCTCTCCTGAATGAAAAAGAGCATCTATCACCCAAAAAAGGGTGTAATCTCTCCTCAGCCATAAGAATGTTTCAATGTCTATTGATAATATTCATAAAGCCCTGTATGTTATGTCCATATGTGGTCACCAGACGAACCAAAGGATTAGAAAAACATCTTGGTTTGTCCTTATATTGTAGAAGCTTAGTTCTGTCTTGAGTGGAAGCCCAGTGACAAGCTGCACTGATTATCCCAAAAGGGTAACCTCTCTCACGAAAATGTTGTACAATTTATCCCTGGTATCTTCAAATGATTCCTGGCTGGAACAAATCCTTTTTACCCTGAGGAATTGTGATTTGGGGATATTCCGGATGATATGTTGAGGGTGGAAGCTAGTGGCATGCAAAAATGAGTTGTACTCGGGGAATTTCCTATAAACCCATGTAGCTAAAGTATCATCAGGATTCCTGCTAACTTCAACATCAAGAAAAACAATTTTTGATTTATGAAAATTCAGTTTAAATTCAATTCCCCATTTGTTATCATTAAGATAACCAATAAACTCATGTAAATATGTTTCATTCGACCTCCACGCCACCCAACAATCATCCAGATATCGCCTCCAAATATCTATTTCATCAATATATAAATTATGACTGGAGTCATAAATCAAATCCTCCTCAATATAGGCCATAAATAGGTCAGCATAAATGGGTGCAAATGATGCACCCATTGCTGTACCCCTTACATGCCAAAATATTGGTCCTGGAAGTAGAAAACATTACTAGTAAGAACATATTCAGCCAGGCATACTAAGAAAGTATTAAAGCCTGGTTGGTATAAACCAGATCTTCCCAACCAAAATTCCAAAGCCAGCAAACCTGCCCAGTGGGGAATATTCATATAGAGAAAGGTTACATCCAGGGTACACATAAGCCAATGAAGCTCCAATTGCATGTCAGATATAATATCCAAAAACTGAGTTGTATCCTGAATTCTGGCCCGTACCATAGATAGTAGTGGTTTGAGATAATGTGTTAAATATTCAGAAAGTGGTTCAGTAATGGATCCTCGCCTTGATACTATTGGTCTACCAGGAGGACATCTAGCATTGTTATGTATTTTAGGTAGTAAATAAAAATACTGTTTATTCGGGGATGAGACCAACAACTGATGTCTAACAGAATCAGTAATAATGCCCTCTTCCTTGGCTTGAGTCAAAAAAGAATCAGTTTTAGTCTTAAAGTGATTAGTTGGATCCAAGGGCATAGCCATGTAATACCTGTTATCACCAAGTTGTCTTAATGCTTCTTCATTGTAACTGACCCAATCCTGAACCACTATCGCACCACCCTTATCTGCTGGTACAATAACAATCTCCTTGTTATTCTTAAGATCTTCGATACATTATACCTCCTCCTTGAAAAGATTATTATAAGTATACTGAAATTTCCTGAAGTTACAACGTAAATCTTTTAAGACATTGGCCTGAAAAATGAATACTATATGTGACTTAGGTGGAGAAAAAGTAGACCTTTTAAATTTAAACTCTGGAACTTCCTGGGTGGTATCATTTTCAAAAAATAATTTATGATTAAGCAAATGACAGAAATTGACCACATCCTGTGCTAAGGTATATTCTGGAACAAAAAAGCCGGGGTCAAAATTAAGGCCTTTGTTTAAAACTTTAATTTGCAAATCAGAGAGGTGTACAGAGGAAATGTTATGTACATTCATATAGTCAACTAGTGTTCGATCATCAGTTGTAATAGACCCACCAAACGGTCTGGCATTTCTTATGCTTCCTCCCCCCACATCTGTATCTAAACCCAAAGGGTGTGACAAACTCCTTCTCTTGGGATCAGGTGAGGCATCTGTATGGTTCTCCTCCCCTTCAGTATTAGAAGATGTCTCATCCTCTGATGTGTAGCTCAATGACTCTGAGTTTCGTTTTAGAATAGATTTGGGTCTTTTTCTCTTAAGGGCTGAAGATTTTTTGCCTGGAAGCCTAAAGGTGACATTTCTAGGCATATCAAAAGATTTGCCTCTTTCATAATCCCCTACGTCTCTGAAACTTTTTAAGTTTCTTGTCATTTAAGATTTGTTTGAGCTTAAGTAACTCTGTGGTTAACTGATTAACCCGAGAGGAAAAAGACCCGGTTGATTCAAATTTGTTGACCTCCATACAAAGTGTTTCCACCTCCTGAATCCCTTGTTTGATAGCCCGTTCATAAAAACTCGCTAGAGCATCCACAAATCCCATGGAAGCAGATTGTTGAATCTGCTTCCATTCATCAGTTAACTGTTCATCAATATTGTGTATCAGGGGCTGTACTTTCACCCTAAGACCCCGTGGTGTAATCTTCTTAAGTTGATAAGCCTTGAACAGGCGTAAATGCCAAACATTGGTTTGGAGATCCTTCATGCTTTTACCCAACTTGAAAAACATGGTTTCACATTGTATATCCGGGTCCTGATTCACACCCTTTGATTGGTTATCCACATCAGATAAACCTAGACCAAAAATGGCCAAATCATTCATGTCCGAGGCCAAACCTTTAATAAGTGGAGTCAAAGCCATGTTGCAAAAAATATATGTTTATAAACAATACTAAGGAACTAGTCAAATATACCAACAATAGTAGTAAGACCAAAATTTTGAAATATCCCAATCAAAAACACCCGTTTAGAAAAATATGTGTATAGTTTAGACACAAAATTGGTCCAAAATAAATAACATGATACTTATAGGGCCGGATTCACGAAGGCTTGCACGGAGTCTAAGAGTAGTGTAAGACTCCATGCAGCCTTCACGATCCAGGAACATCCCAAAGTCCATGTAAGAGTCAAGCTAAAACGGCTCTTACACGGAGTGGGCGTGGATAAGCTAATCAACTCACTTGCAGCCGAATAGCATGCAAATGAGGCTGATTAGCGATCCAGGAAGCCCAAAACAGCTCGTGTAAGAGCCATTTTAGCTGCAGAAATGTACTCAGTTGACAACTGAGTACGTTTCTGCAAACACGGCAATGGAGCCATGTCAGCTCCAAATAAAGGGTGCATATGTGATAGGCAGCATGCCAATGGCCAAATATGTGGCCATTGGCAAGGTGACCCCATGCAAATATATTAAAAATATAAAATTTTTTTTTCGGCGATTGCCGATGTGTAAACCCAGCGCAGCCCCGCGCAAACGGGCTGCGCTGCATAGAAAATAAAAACGAAGGTTTTAAACCTACAAATGTAGGTTTTATGCAATACATGAAATGTCAATGGAGGGACCAGCAGAGCAAAACCAACATGGCCACCGTGTAGTGGTTGCTAAGGGGGGAAGCTGAGTCTAAGAGATGTAATTAAGCATTAGTAGGCAATCTGATGCAAATGAGTGTAAGGATACTGAATTCCACTGTCACATAGCAAATGAGCACATTCTGAGTAGTGTAAGAGTTACATACGGGGGAGGAACAGAGTAGGAGATAGGTGACATCACAGGGGGGAATGGTAGAAAGAGATGCAGTTCATTGGAGGTTAGAGTTACATGACAGATGTCAGACAGATATCAAGGAAAGAGGTGTGCCACTAAGTAAACATGAGAAAGTCAAGAAATGGAAGGTGTACACTGTTGCCTACACCAAAGTTTCTTGCTGGGCGTGTATGCGCATGTGCCGCACGGCCAGTAAGGCGGTGTGCCCGTGTAAGACAGTGTCTTGGCGTGTAAGGCAGACTGAGCATGTGGGAGTGTGTTGGGAGATGTTTAACACCGTGTGCGGGCGTGCAGCGTTTAAAACCGAATAAGCAGATTCTGAACTGTGTAAGTATGTGTGCGCGTGTAAGCCACTGTGGCGTGTTTCTGCTGGTTTGCACACGGCTCCACCCTGAGGAAACAGAAAGGAAAAAGGAAGCAACAGATGTAGTAGGAAGTTAGCAGGGAATACTGCTGGAGCTAGCAGGTGAAAACAATTAGATGCAGGCAATTACACAGGCAGAATACTAGCCCAGCCCAGCACTTAAAACTCTGCAAACAGCAGTGCAGAATGTTTCTCTCAAGAGACACTGCAAGACAGGAGTTAAGTTATCAGAAGTGAAAACTGAAAAGCTGAACTCAGAGCAGAAATGTTAGGGGCTGCCATAGCTGTCATAATGAGACATAGGCGACTTGCTGAGGGTGGTGACAATGCAGATGGTGCCAGACAACCCACAGTGAGGAGACGGAGAAGAGTGTACAGGCCCAAGGTCACCTACCACGGGTTACATGAGCTGGAGATAGTAGAGCGCTATAGAGTGGACAGAGACCTCCTGCAGCAAATAGTGGAGCTGTGCAGGCCACGCCTCACACACAGAACCAACAGAGGGGAACCCATCCCAGTGGAAACCAAGGTATGTGTTGGCCTAAGAAAACTATCAACAGGTACCTTCCAGAGACCAACTGGCGATATGATGGGGATATCACAGGCATCAGCTTCCAGGGTACTGCACCAGTTCCTGGATGCCATGTCAGCACATGTCGGTGATCATGTATACTTCCCCAATGCCCGTGAGGTATTGGCCAGCAACATGCGTCTCTTCCAGCAAATAGCGGAATACCCTGAGATAGTGGGTGCAATAGACTGCACGCACATACGCATCAAAGCACCAGCCGGTGAGCGGAGTAGGGCATACATCAACCGCAAGGGCTTCCCCTCCATCAACTGCCAGGTCGTGTGTGATGCCCAGGGCATAATAATGAATGTGTGTGCTGGCTGTCCTGGGAGCAACCACGATTCCCACATCTGGCATTTGACGCAGCTGTACCAGACATTTGCCAATGGGGACATCTCGCACAGACACCTAGTGGGGGATGCAGGGTATGCACTGGAGCCGTGGCTGATGACACCCATCAGAAACGCACACACACCTGAACAGGAACGCCATAATGAGGCACACGCACAAACACGTAATGTAATAGAGCGTGTGTTTGGGCTGCTCAAGTCACGGTTCCGGTGTCTGGACACATCTGGTGGAGCCTTGCAGTACACACCAACTACATGTACCCAAATTGTCATGGTATGTGCTATGCTACATAATATGATCTTGCGAAAACAGCTGCAGCAGGACCAGCATAGGGCTGGGCCAAACAGCCCCCACCATTGCCAAGGCCACCACAGGCTGGCGTGACTCGGAGGAGGAACAACCTGAGCCTGCCCCAGTAGGCAGAAGGAGGCGTGCCCAGTATGCCCTGGCCTTGGCAAAGAGGCAACGCATAGCACATACATTGGCTCAGTAGGAACCTTGGGAATGATACCCCTCTCTGACTCACTCATATAGTAACAGGGATGCCTAACGTGACACAACCTGCTCTCAAACATGTACAGGGAAGTGTAATATGCGCATCCGACAGAGGCAGCCCTGCAGCACCACCTGAGGCATGAATGCTATGTGTTAAGTAATGTAACACCAAGTACCATATGCACACCTGAGGACCCTGACTAACATCCTACCCTCAACAAGCAGCATGCCACAACATGACAACGAGATGAACAAGTGCAACAATTGACTGAAGTATCGCAGTTAGTCAAAGGGGACCCAATGTGTGCCTGTCTGGGATGACATGCTGAGCATGACATGATACACCACCTGCTAGGACTGGCATGCACCTATCAGTGCAGGCTGTATGGATACTGGCAAAGGCTGTTGTCACGCACAGTGTGCCCTGAATAGGTAAGGCTCAAAACACAAACCTATCTCCATAGGTACCAGAAGGGATAAGAATAAGATAAGGGATAAGTTGAAACAGCAAGATGCATGCAGTCTAAGCTCACCCAGTATGGAGAATGTTGATAACTGTGCTGTAACAGAAAACTGAGGCAAGGCTCACAACAGCACCCTAACACTACCAGGTTACACCTCATACTGTGCTGTACAGCCTCAAAACTTGGAACAAGCTACAAAAGGAGGGTGACTAGCAAGAATTGTCAAGGATAACCACACCCCATGTTGGTACCACCACAAAAAGCAGCATGGACTAGCCATGCTCAAGTAACAGTGGCTAAAACTGCCCCCAGTTTATAGCCTGCTACAGACTACTGGCCCAACACCAGGAACTGCATCCGGCCTATGCTGGAATACATGAATATATCAAGTCCTCCAAACCACATTATATTGGGCGACTGCAAATACCCAGACATATAGACTGGGAGCATTATACCAGCTGCAACAGTGTAGGACAAAAGTTCATCGAATCCACAAACCAAAAGGCCCAGGAACAACGTACCACCCCCACAAGAGGGGTAAGCATACTGGATGTGATAATCAGTAACATGGGTACGGGATGTCAAGATGAGAAGTGTATTGCTCACTGGTAAAACCAGACCATATAGTAATCACACTGGATATACACATCCTGACCACAGTCCCTGGCCAGAAAACCACAGTGGAAAACATGTGCTAAGCAATATTTGCACACCTCCAAACTGATGTGGAATCCATTAAAGGTCCCATGCAGGTGCAAAATATGGGTCACACCTCAGAACCTGTAATACAGCCATTCCATGAACACTGCCAGGAATGCTTGGATTATGCAGTCCTAAATTAAAACAAGACACAGTGCCTAAATCTGGCATGGTGGACACCAGCCATAACCAAAACATGCAAGAGAATGAGGAAGCTACTACATGATAGAGCAAACATGAACAATGAAGTAATTACTGATCAGTAGTATGGCAATAAAATCTGTCCACACATGCAATCCACTAAGGCCAGCCACAACAAGTGGAATCTGTGAATCCTGAGGCAATGTTACACCTGCCCCAAGTACACAGACAACCCCAACTCCACCCAAGAAATACAAATATATATGAGAGATGCAACCATCCATCCAAACTGGAGGCTGAGCTCCCTCAACTCAGTACTCCCAAAACAAGTCAGTAGGAGAAGGTAACCACACACACCACAAACACATACCCACATAGACCTATCACAACTGCAAACCAAACACATAAACACAGAAATACATTCCCGGAGGCAGAAATCACAAACACAGCACACCAACAGAGGCCTCTAAAGCAGACACCCAATGAAACAGCCTCCAAACATAGCACATGCAACACATAGCACACAAAGCTAGTGTGCCAAACAGTCACAGGCCAGAAGGAGAAACAACATGCCTGATACAGTTGTAATAGGTGACTCCATAGGCAGACACACTGCTGTCCCGCACACCAGACTGAACAAGGGAAAGGGTACAGTAAGCTGCCTGTAGGCTGCCACAATATGCCACATAACAGAAATATGTAGGTCACTCCAAAGCAAGTAGAAATCTGATGCAGTCATAATCCATGCTGGTGTGAATGACCTGAGATGTACTGCCCTAGACTACATGTAAAGAGACACAGATGAGCTATCTGATTATGTAGTCCAGGCTGGTATGACACTCACCATTCGCAGCATCCTACCCTTACCAAGAATAATGCCACAGTACAAACACGGAATGATCAGTCATAGCAAGTAGCACACTTACTGGTGTCATTCCAAGGGGATCCAATGTCTGTCTGCTTGGGATGTCATGCTTGACAAGCCACGCAGCTGTCCTTGGGATGGCCTGCACCTGTTACCCCTGGGCGTCTGAATATTGGATAAGGCCTTTGCCACCTCCATAGAGCCTTTTGTAGGCAAGGCTGAAAACACTGACCCACCACCCTAGAAAACATAAGTGGGAAGAAACATAAGGGAAATGCTGACCAATGCCAGATGTGTACACCCCAATATGCATGCTCCCGAGGCCATCCCCAGAATAGAGAACATCGATGTCTGTGCAGTGACAGAAACTTGCTGCAAGCCTCCTGACAGCACACCAGCACTACCAGGTTATACCACGTACCATGTGTCATGGCCCCAAAACCTGGAACAAAACATAAAAGGAGGGTGAGTATCCATAGGCAGCACAGACACCCATACGTCCAGGTAACTGACAATGCACAAGGCAGTGGAGTTCACCCATGTGCAACTAACTGTAGGCAAGACTGCTGTGCAGTCTGTAGCATGCTACAGACCGCACTCTCACACACAATAACCCCACCCAACTGTCCTGAAGACACTGGACAGTATGAATGTCCCACCAAATACCAAACAAGGTACCATGAATTACCACATAGGTGGTAAACCATTATGTATGGAAGGAGTAACCAGGGACCTAGGGACACAAGTGGACAGTAACCTGTTATGTGACACCCACATTGCCAATGTGGCTAGGAAGACTATCTACATTTGACACCGTATCAGGAAAGGAATCACATCTATGGCAACAGAGGTTACTGTGCCCCTATACTTTTCTCTAATCACACCCATAATCTAGTACAATGCCTCATATGGGATCTACCTTACCTGACACCTGCAGCAGTTAGAAAGACCTCAAAGGTACCTCACCAAGAGGATAAAGTGTCTCAAATATATGTCATATGCTGCCTGGCTGTAGACACCCCAGCTGAATCCAGTCACATACTGCCCACACAGAGGCATTGCATGCCTGTTGTAGGAGGCCATGCCCAACACAGGAGTAATGGACATGCTCCACCCCAGAAAACACATATCCATTGGAGCTGCGAGAGTGAGAGATGTCAACCTCAACAAATAATGAAATAGGATGTGCGGTGGGACAGATACATAATCCAGAGGCTCCCCACACCCTGGACCAGAATCCCACTCCATGTTAGGCAGAGCCCCTCACTGACACTGTTCAACAGGAATCTTGCCAAGTGGATGGATGATTGTAGAGTTACACTGGGGGTCTTCACTGTGTCATGTCCAGACAGAGGCACAGCAAAGCAAATCATAAATGGCCATAATATCCACATAGCAAGGGGTCTCAAAAGCCACACACACTCTGGCTAGGCTAACAAATGCCCAGGGTGGATAGCCTAGTATGAACCTATGAACCTATGTAGATACAAATTGTACAGGACACTAAGGATAATCCCAAGGCTTACACAACTGATGGTAGGAGCCATGTTGGGAATTCACAGATATGCCCTGAATCACACAAATACCACAAACACACACACATATTGCCAACATACATCCTGACAGGTGCAGTGCAAACCCCCACCCCACGAATGCAGAATATCTATCCCAGCAGACTGCTGGCCCCCTGACATTGCAGATGCTGAGGTAACAGCCAACATCTCCAAAGCAAAACACACAGCAGCAATGGTATGAGATGGTGTCCTGGGCTTAGTGCAACATGGACTCTAAGATGAATGGAATGCCAAACCACACTACTGCTCAATGTCAGCCTTACCACAGAATATGTACCCAAAGAGCAGTGTACAACAACAGTGGTCCTTCTCAACAAAGGTGTTGCCTGAATGGATACTGAACAGTACTACCCCATAATCCTGAGAAGCTCAGTTTGCACAGCTATGGAAAGGATCAGCATGTACCACAGACATAAGGATGTTGGGGACCTACTGACACCGGACCCAACCCAGTGTGGCCTTCTCAAGTGCAGATCCTGCCCCTAACCATGTTTGACTCAATTGAAACAGTCATTAAGGTCATTGATGAGGGCAATGTGCTCCACACAGTGTATCTGGACCTTGCAAAGGCTTCTATACAATACCCTACATGTTCAGTATAGATAGGCTCACCAGCTTAAATATAAACCCACATGTCAGTAGAGGGTTGCAAACCAGACCAAGGACAGAACAGACATGGTCAGACATGCTTCAGCCATGTCAGACTACAAACCAGATATAACTGGCATCCCACAAGGCTTTGTCCTGGTATCTCCCTCGTCTGGTATATATGTCCCATAGGTACAGGCAAACATGGAAGGACTGTGTCCTAACATTTTTGCAGAGGACTACAAACTGCTCACCACATATGATCCACCAGCTGACACATGCATCCCACAAAAGGGCCACATAGAAACAGACAACTGGTGCCATAGCCATGTCAGCAAGCTAAGTGCAGAAACGTGTATAGTCAACCCCCATGGATATACAGTAAGTGCCCACCAATTACCACATAGGTGTCAACCCATTATGTAGTTAACATGTAATGAGAGACCTGGGGACACAGGGTGATAGATATCCTGCATTGGACAAACATGTGCTGTAGTGTTTACAGAAACATACCATATACCCACCTAATCATGAAGGCTGTCAGATCTACATAAGGGGAGATCATTGTGGCTCTGCAGTCATCCTGCATCAGTGGTACAATCGACTACAATAGCCCCTGTGGGATGTACCTCAGCAGACACCTCCATCAACCGTAAAGTCCCCAACAGTACCTCATCAGGAGTATCAAACAGCCTGCACAGATGCCATGTGTTGCCTGTGTTGCTGGCATCAATAAACATGCTGCACCTTGTACAATCTGAATGGCAGTGAGCTATGCACATGAGAGACCTGAACCCCAGCAGTGACTTACATAGGACAAGCTGTACTGTGTGATCCATAACACAGAAGCCACTCCCACCCATGAGTGAACCCTCAGCACAGGCTACCCATAGAGTCACTTATCAATCTTCCTCAATAGGAATCCTGATGGGTGGACGGAGATGGTAGGTTTATCCTGGGTATCACTGTCATGTCACAGGTAGACAGAGGCACAGTATACTAACCATGACATATGTCATGGCAAACTCCTCTTACAATGTGTGTTGAAGGACAAACACACTCTCCAACTTGCATTAGACATGGACTAGGGCACATCGCTAGTGTTTGCAATTGTACACCTATGTTGTGGAATACACTAACAATGTTGGACAAGCCTGGTGTAAGTAGTTCATATCTGAACAGAATGCAACATGGTCAGATGTACACAACTGGCCCCTAACCAGGCTGTTGTGCCCACTATCGAAATGTAAAGCAGTGATAGCAGTAAAGCCCAGGATACTGTCCACCACAGTCAAAGTACTACCAGTACACTATACAGTACTACAGTGTTAGGTCAGTGTGAAAGGATGTTGACAACTGTATGCAAAGTATCCCATGCAAACACTGCAGGCACAGTATAATCCTGTTGTGTTCACACACAAAGCAGTTGTACAGTAACTACACAACATGACACACGACCCACAACCATAAACGGGTGATAGTTGTTGAAGTTCACACACATCCACAAATGTGGTGGGCTGCAGAGTCCAACATATGGAATGCTCACACTGGGCATGCTCACACACTTTGACAACATGCCATGGGAAGGCTGAACTGGGCATTCTCACACACTTAGGCCAAATCTCGGTTTAGCAGTTGGACACACATATCTGGTATTGTTATGTGTTATGCCAGGAACCAACCACATTACAGCAGTCTGCCCAGTGCACACAGTTAAATGACTACAGAGACATACGTGATATAGTGGATCCCTCCCATATGCAAACATTTTCCACAGATGCACAAGTTGTTCATACAAACAGGGAATGCTATGGCAATAAAGATATGCAAACAGTCTATCAGCAACAAATAATGTGCATTTGACAATTAAACATAATGGTGTAGAGGTCAACACTAGGCTGTTTGCCCTAGGGAATGACAGCTTAGCCATAGTGTGCTTGGTGTCTGCCTCCCCACAGGATGCACATTCCCCTTTCTAAACACAGATGATGTCAGCACCCTATAAGTACAGCAGGAGAAAAGAAACTTCCCAGTAATCCGAATAGTGCACTCTGCTAATGCGTCAGTTTCAAGTGTCATAACATAGTTAGTTAGGGGCTTCAAATCCAGCAAGTGCTCAGTGTGTGTGTGTGTGTGTGTGCAAGTCTGTGCGAGGGAAATGTCTCTTTTGGCAAATAGGATAAGACACTACAGGATGCACATTCCCTTTCTAAACACCAATGATGTCAGCACCCTATAAGTACAGCAGGAGAAAAGAAACCTCCCAGTAATGCGAATAGCGCGCTCCGCTAATGCGTCCGTTTCAAGTGTCATAACATAGTTAGGTAGGGGTTTGAATCCTGTGAATGGCAAGTGTGTGTGTTTGTCTGAGGGGGGTTTGTGTGTGTGAGGGAAATGTCCCTTTTGGCAAATAGGATGAGACACTACAGGATGCACATTCCCTTTCTAAACACCAATGATGTCAGCACCCTATAAGTACAGCAGGAGAAAAGAAACCTCCCAGTAATGCGAATAGCACGCTCTGCTAATGCGTCCGTCTCAAGTGTCATAACATAGTTAGGTAGGGGTTTGAATCCTACGAATGGCAAGTGTGTGTGTTTGTCTGAGGGGGGTTTGTGTGTGTGCGGGAAATGTCCCTTTTGGCAAATAGGATGAGACACTACAGGATGCACATTCCCTTTCTAAACACCGATGATGTCAGCACCCTATAAGTACAGCAGGAGAAAAGAAACCTCCCAGTAATGCGAATAGCGTCCTCTGCTAATGCGTCCGTCTCAAGTGTCGTAGCATAGTTAGGTAGGGGTTTAAATCCTGCAAATTGCAAGTGTGTGTGAGGAAAACGTCCCTTTTGGCAAATAGGATGAGACACTACAGGATGCACATTCCCTTTCTAAACACAGATGATGTCAGCACCCTATAAGTACAGCAGGAGAAAAGAAACCTTCCAGTAATGTGAATAGCGCGCTCTGCTAATGCGTCAGTCTCAAGTGTCATAACATAATTAGGTAGTGGTTTGAATCTTGCGAATGGCAAGTGTGTGTGTTTGTCTGAGGGGGGTTTGTGTGTGTGAGGGAAATGTCCCTTTTGGCAAATAGGATGAGACACTACAGGATGCACATTCCCTTTCTAAACACCGATGATGTCAGCACCCTATAAGTACAGCAGGAGAAAAGAAACCTCCCAATAATGCGAATAGCGTGCTCTGCTAATGCGTCCGTCTCAAGTGTCATAACATAGTTAGGTAGGGGTTTGGATCCTGTGAATGACAAGTGTGTGTGACTGTCTGAGAGGGGTTAGTGTGTGTGAAGGTCATGTCCATTTTGGCAACTAGGTGAACAGACTACAGGATGCCCATTCCCTTTTCTAAACACTGATGATGTCAGCACTCTATAAGTATAGCAGGGGAAGAGAAAACCGCCAGTAATGCAAATAGCGTGCTCTGCTAATGCATCCGTCTCATGTGTCATAACAGTCAGATAGGGGTTTGAATCCTGCAATTGGCAAGTGTGTGCTTTTGGCAGAGGGGGGTTAGTGTGTGTGAGGACAATGTCCCTTTTGGCAACTAGGTGAACAGACTACAGGATGCACATTCCCCTTCTAAACACTGTTCAGCAGACGGCCGTGGCTCTGGCACAAGTTGTCTGTTGCTATGATGCCCCTTTGGAAGATGCTTGTGTCAGCTGCAGAGTCGATTATGGTGGCCAGTTTGCAGTCATCTGCATATTTGGACAGCCACAGTCCATCCGTGTTGGCCTGTACCTCCAATAAATATATACCAAACAAGAGGGTCCCAGGACTGAGCCTTGTGGGACACAACCCGTAACTGTTATGGGGTCTGGCATGGCTCCAGCAATGCTAACCATGTGGGTTCTGTTCTTGAGCCACTGTGCAATCCATCTAGTGACATAGGGGCTTATATTTAAGCTGGTGAGCTTCCCTAGAATGCCCAAGTGGGGTATTGTTGCGAAGGCGTTTGCAAGGTCCAGGTAGGCTGTGTGAACCACCTTCCCTCGGCAATGGCCTTGGTGACTGTATCAAAGAAATCAACCGGGTTACACCCGGTAGTGCTGGTGTGCTCTCAGTAGCCCTGAACCAGGCATCTGTTACTGCACAGATATCGATGTTTTCCATGCCAAGGAGTGTTTTGGGTGCATGCATCTGGAGGTTTAGACATCTGGCGTTGGGTAGCATTGCTCTTAGTGTCTTATCCCTTGTGATACCTATGAAGGTGGGTTTGTCATTTGAGCCCTGCCTAACATAGGCACTATGGGGGTAGCAAGAGCCTTTGCCAATATCTGAAAGGCTAGGGGTGACAGGTGCAGGCCGTCCCAAGCAAAGCAGGTAGTTCAACAGAAGATGAATGTGTGAAGGTGTAGTGCCTGTGATTAGTTAGCAGTAGCATATATGACTGCTCACGTGGACACATGCCAGGCAGGTCATATGCACTGTGTCACAGGCAATGTACATGTGAACAGGACAAACAGTGACAACCTGTCAAGTGGGACATGGACATACATATAGTAGGCTATGCAGATGGCACTAGGAGTCCACAGAAGCTCTATAACTATGCATTGCAGGTGTGATCAGTATTCCAGGGTAATTGCAAGCAAACATGCATGCAAACAAAGATACAGTAAACAGGGCTCCATGTAGTCCATTGTACAACAAACAAGCTGTACCAGTTCCAGTAGGTAACACTGCAAATATGCAGGCACTATGCACATGTACATGGAAATACACGGGTCAGATGGCTAGGGTCCAGTCTCAGTGCACACAAGTGTACAGAACATGCATGTACTGTCAGGATGTAATATAACTGGATAGAAACCCACGTGCTCATACCTGCAGTAATACACATGTCAAATAACAGACACTGAGCCTTCACTCAGTGGTTCCATACTTAGTAGGATGTATGCTCCCTGGCCTGCCACCACAGTATCCCTGACATATATGGGGACTCTCCCTCCTGTGACAGTTAGTTATGTGTGTTGGGGCTGTCTAGCATGGTATGAGATGTGAGCATGCAGTGCTAGGGTGCTCCTGTGTGTCCTGTACCAGTCTTGTAGTACTGCACACATATCAACATCCTCAAACATCTGCATTGCAGAGTCTAGTGTGGGCAACATGCCACTTGCAATTTACATGTCCATCATTGTGTATTACTACATTCATTACCCTATCCCTGTGCTACCTATGTATGTAGCCTTCTGTTGACATCATTACCACCAGTATGCCAACATGTGCAGATGATACACTATGGTACTTACCATGGGTGTAGACAACAGGACATGACAATCACACACTTACTGCATCAGGCATGCTGTGATATACCCACAATTAATTCAGCACACAGTACTGTTAACAACATGATACTATTACTACACATCTATGTGGTCACCCTGTGCATCAGCAACATGTTAACCTGTACCTGCACAGTTGTTACAGATTGCAGGAGGTGGCACAGTTTCATCATATGCACAGGGTGTGAACTTGGTATGCCTGAGTCAGCCACCCATACCACCAATTGACATGTATGTGTATGTGTGTTGGTGAGGGACAGCAGTAGAAGGTGGGGCAATGTTGATGCAGTGTGTGCGTGTATGCGGTAGCCCTAGGTGTTGTCAATTTGCATGTGTGTATGGATGCACACAGTTCCACCTCATGGCTGCCATACACTGGTGTTTGTGGACAGCCACAGACTGTACCTGCCAGGTCATACAGATCAGTGTCTCTGGCCACGGACACGGTACCTATGCCTTGCAGGGGTGCTACAGACCGTATCTGGTACCAACCCAGACTGGGTACTGTCATCAGAAGCAGGTGTTTGTTGACTGGACACAGATCCCTGTCGGGCCTGGCCAGAGCCACGTGCACGTGGTCTCCTGGGGCGGTCTGATGACAGCACAGACCCAACATTGCTGGGGCTGCTGCTGGCACTACGGGGGCGGCTGCGGCCCTGTTGTCGTCCACGCCGACTGCCAGCTGCTGCTGTTGCTGGCATACGGCCACGTCGATGCCTCAACCGCCCACCATCACCCTGGCTCATGGACATGTAGTTGTGGAACCGGTCTAATATGTCCCCACAACGTCTGTCTATGACATCGGTGAAATCACGGATGGCAGCCGCAATGTCACGCATACTGTCAGTCATGGCTGTGCGACATGCTGCCAGCTCCCTCAGACCCTGTCTGGTGTACCGTTCCATACGTGACTGTGCCTGCATGACAGTCCGAAACATAGCTGAGGTTGTAAGACCTCTGTGGGCACATCTGATAGGGGCAGTACGCCCATGGATGCTCCCACGAGAACCCCTGGACATCTGTCTGTGTGGTACCATCTCTGGGCCATGCCCATGGCTGCTGTGTGGGGAGGCATGTGCCACAGATACCACATTACCCTGGTCAATGCCCACTGTATGCTGTCCATCACCTAGGGACAGTGGTGACAAGGGGTGTATTGGCAGGATAACTGTGCGCATTGATGGGGTCGACAGCTGTGTACTGTCAATCGGCTGACCAATGGCGGACCCTGGCATACCTTCCTGTGCCATTACACTGATGTCATCATTATCAGTACCCACGGCACCTGACTCAGGTTCCCTGCTACATGACACCAGAGCAGCAACAGAACCTGTGGGAAGGAAACAGGAAACACAGTTTACAATATCTACACATTACCAGCGATGCACACATGCACAGGTGCACACGTGCTCACCTGCACACATGCACAGGTGCACACATGCACACATGCACACATGCACACATGCACACATGCACACATGCACACATGCACACCTGCACACATGCACACCTGCACACCTGCACAGGTGCACACATGCACACATGCACACATGCACACACGTGCACACATGCACACATGCACACCTGCACAGGTGCACACATGCACACATGCACACGTGCACAGGTGCACACCTGCACAGGTGCACGCATGCACACATGCACACATGCACACAGTTTCACACAATTGTACAGTACTCAGTATGCGTGATATCAACACACAGACACAGACACACCTACATGCATACAAAGAGCACTACTAAGTGAGCCAAATAGTACTATTACTATCAACACTATTACAGGAATTGTTAATACACACTCACCAGCATGGATAGGCTGCATTGCTGTTATACCAGAGGGTCCTGCAGACATGAAGAAACTAATGTCAGTGGGCACAACTGTGCCATTGTTACTGAGTATGATACAGGTCAGGAGTACAACAGTCACCTTTCACAGGTCAGCAGCTAATATTGAGGATATCACACTTGCACATTAAATACTATGGTGACAGCTACAAACCAAGGACACACCTCACACATGCATTAACTACCAGTGTACACAACAGTCAACTATACATATGACATATTACCTGCACGTTCACTGTCTTGCTGCTGTGTGGCTCCAGCCTCTATCATGATGCATGTCTGCTGCTGTTGTTGCTGGTGGACTGGAGCCATTACACTCAGGAGTAGTCCCTCCATTCTGGTGAGTGGGGGATGTGTAGCCACCCCACCACCTGTGGCGACCTGTTGCCTGTGGATATCTGGCCTTGCGCTGACGGACATGTCTGATTAAATCACTGCAGTGATATCGTACCTGCTCATATGTCCTATTATGCGTGCCTATATCATTTACCCGACGGACAAGGTCTTGCCACAGTTCAGCCCTCTCCTGCTGATTCTGGCTGGTGCGGGAAAAGAGTATTGCATAGTCCCACACCAGGCTCTGGTGTATCTCCTCATCCTCAGCTGTGGAGTAGGTGGGGTTCCGCGGGTGGGCCATGTACCTGAGAAAGGAAATAACCTGGTATCAGCAATATATGTCAGCAGAATTTGGCACACATACTACACATGCTACTCGACTGTTATGATACAACATATATCACATATGTAGCATCTGTCTGTCTATTGGTGGACACACATGTAGATGGCCAGGTATCAGTGCTCGGCCAGCAACTGTGCAACAGTACCTGGCAGACTCTATACGACATACTACCAAACACCAGCAGTCAGAACACCGATTCAGGTCAGAAGCACCTCCTCACTCTGGGGGTTTGTATCTAGGTACTGTATGGCCTACATCGGCAACTACTGTGGGCTGACCACACACTGATTGCCCTGGATATACATATCCCACCTCCACCACCAGCACAGATGACTATAGTGCATAACATTACAGATACAAACTTTACACTTTGTAACAGTGATATGGTATCCTTACAGCCCACTGGGCCTGTGGCAGATACAACCCACAATGCTGACCCCTACACAATTGCTTTCTACAGACATCTCCAGAATGCATGGATCATGCAATCCCATATATGACCAAGACACTCTCCACAAAGGGACAGCATCCTGTCTGGTGGACCCCAGCCATAGACAGATTGTATTACAGAAGATGGAAGCTACTGCAAGACAGAGCATCATTCACTAAAGGGAGGGCATGTCTGAGCAGCACTGGTAAGGATCTATTTCCCATCATACTGACTACATGGGCAACGTTGAGAGGGAAATCAAGAGTGACACTACAGATGACCAGGAGGCCTTCTTCAGTTATGTTAGCAACCTGGTCAGGAGCCATCCTCTATGCCCATAGGTAGTAAACAACACATATTTCACTGACACCACAGATATCGACAACATTGTGGCGGACAGGTTCAGTGCAGGTGTCACCCCGCCCTCTACCCTGTAATAAGGCATAGTTATCCCAGCTGACTGTAACCTCCCCGTCATCAAAGATGTCCAGGTGAGAGACACCTGCAGGACAGCAGAATACACAACATGGATGGTACCTGATGGTATCCCCAGTTGCATGCTACATAACCTCTGACAGGAGCTAAACACACATATAGAAGTGCTATGTAACACTAGCCTGACTACAGGATATGTACCTGTACACTGGCGCACAGCAGCAGTGGTTCCACTCCATGAAGGAGGCACCTCACCATACCAATACAATACAACACAATACATTACATTACAATACAATACTATACAATATGCTATTGCCCGTGTCTACAGCAGTGTACTGTTCTGCTACCCTGACCATTGTGACACATGTGGTGTGATGGTACCTGCTGCCGTCACACAGTTACACAGGGTGACTCATATGGCATATTACCTATCTGACTAACATTCAGCAGGGGTATGTGTGACATGTACTCATGGGGAGTCTCGCTGCTTAACACTGTGTGGTTTATTGCAGGGTGTGTCTTATCTGTGAGTAGGAACTCTTACCTCCACATGTGCACACTATTGCAGTGGCACGGACGACACAGCAGACATTTAGGTTGTGGATGGTGGGAGGTGTTACTATGGTTGTTGGACATTTGTCATGGGTGTGACCTCCATATGTAAATCTGGGAGTGGTAACCTCTATGTGGGTAGCATATGTGTACTCTGTGGTGTTGTCAGTCACTGTGCATTGGTAATGTGTTTGAGTGCGTTGTCACAGTGTTGTACATGTCACTGTGTCCTTCTCCATATCTGTTGCTGTCATGTGAGGTCCATACCATGGCATCCATTATGTGGTGTGGGGGTACACCGACCTACATGTCCATACCTGACTCACCATGTCTGCGGACACATACCATGTGCAGGTATTCCAGGGATAGTGTGCCACTGTGACTATCATTGGGGCCACTATTGTACACATTCTGACCCTGCTCACCCCTGACACATGCAGTGGTGGGCGGCCAATCACATATCTGGTGGTTACTGGTGTAGGTGATCTGGAATGTGGTATGATACTCCAGATTTGACACTGGTGTTCACTCCATGCCTTTGTCACCAGGCACCTGTTGCAATACATCTGTACACATGTGCCTCACTCAGACTTTATATACATCTCTCTCTCTATATATATATATATATATATATATATATATATATATATGTATATAGATATATCTATATGTATATATATATATATATATATATATATATATATATATATATATATATATGTCCGTATACATATACACATATATATATATTGATGTACATATATTGCTATAGATGTGGAGGGGGCACAGAGGGGTGTGAGTGAGAGAGGGGGTGGGACAGGCTGTGTTGCAGGTCATCATATACAATCATACCTGTAGGTAGTCAGATCAGTCTGTCTATGTATATGTATCTACATATATCTATATCTGCATGTGTGCATTACATAGATATGTTGGTACAATATTCTATCGACATCTGTCTATGTATTCCTACATCTCTCTCTCTCTATGTATGTATACATATATGCATATCATATATATATATATATATATATATATATATATATATATATATATATATATATATATACACATACATATGTTGACATACATACATATCCATATGTTAGACAGGTATATCAACATATTTGTCTACCATACTGTATACACACACTAACATACTGCTAAACATACATAGCTGTGTAACCTAATTTGTACATGGCACTACAACCTACAATCAAACAACATTGATATGTGCACATAGATGCTCTCACATACAAATGTATGTACAGCCTTCACTGATAGTTGCTGTATGTCTCCTGCCCTTTACACATCTTCATATACATATGGATACAGACCAATGACACATATGGAGGGTTTACAGTATGTAGACCTTTATAGTATTACTTTACATTACCTGTGTTTGTCACAGCTGCTTGTGCTGCTGTCTGGTTCTCTGTCCTGCTGCTCCACTTCCCAGTTTTCAGCTTTCAGGTAGCTGTTGCTGAACAATTTGTTTCTGTCTGCTTAATTGCAGTTTTCTCTGTCTCTCTCTCTCTCTCTGTCTCTGTCTGTCTCTCACGTCCTTCTCAGGGTGCAATGAAAGTATTGCATGCGTGGACATGGAGGACAGCATACTTTTGTAGGTATCTGCATATGCCCATGTGATGGCCTCTGCACCAATTGTTAGCCAGCATTTGCTAATTGCATGCAGCCAGTTGTGTACTGATTGCAGTTCTCACTGTGATTTCAGAACAGTGCTATAAAAAGGTGTGTGAGATAGGCGTAGCCCTTTCAGATGTTAAGGGCAGGGACCATGCTGTTATGCTGTGGACAATGTTCTGTGAGTGTAAAGGTTGGTATCTCTCTCATATTTCCAGGTGTGTTGTAGATTAACATTCCTCCATTCATTTCTCCAGTATCCTGTACTAACTGTGTATGTACACTGACAACTACAACTACTACTATTGTTAATGTGTGTGTGTGTGTGTGTGCTTTCCTTTCACTTTTGCTTGCACTCTGTTGCTAAGGCTTCAATAGTTGCCCTTTACAGTCACTACTTGTATGCCTGCTAGGTGTCTTGACTGTAGTGTGCTGCTGTAGCTTTCCTATTTTCCATGTACATTCACACCTTGGAATGCTTGCTATATCTGCTAGGGTGTTACAGCATGCAGTGTGGTCTGGCCATGGTGTGGGCCTTGACATCTATTAGGGTATTTGAGTATGCTGCTGAGCAGGCCCAAGAGACTTTCAGGTTCATCAGTTATGTGCCTCATGGAATGGTACATATCAGTGGGGTACACCCATTAAAATGTCTGGTATGCTGCAGTTGTGACTGTGGGTTAGCATGAGCATATGTATTACTACACTTTTCTGCCATGCAGTGGTGAATACTTTCCGGACTCCATAGTTACCATTGCATGTGTTACACCTTTCTGCCTACTGTTTGTACATTTCACATGGGGTCTGTGGGGCATCCATGTAAGACATTCACTGTTGCTATGTCTAGGTTCTTAACTATTCAAATATGGTGGTGTTGGACCCGTCATGTGTACAGATATTTGCAGGCTGTCCACATTTCTGCCTCATAATTTGGTCAATATCTCATGCACACCTTTATCTGGCAAGTCACTCTGGGCTCAAGTCAGAATATGGTGACAAACATTCAAGTTCCAGACTGCATACCCTTCCAAACATCCCACAAAGTGTAGACCCTGTTACTTTCTGAACTGTCTGCGTTTGTTGTAACTTTATTTGTAATGTGTCCCTGGTTTTGGGCCTTTGCTCCACATATTTTATTACTTGGTCCGGATGTGTTCCTGTAAGAGGTTGTGGGGTATGGGCAGTGCTTATCCTGCTGTGAGTATGTGTGTGTCTTGCAAGGTGCTATGGTGACATTATTACCTACTAGCTTCCAACTAGCATGGCTGTTTCTGTTCACACACTACTATTATGGAAATCCACCAGTTTTGTTTGTGATTCTAAATGTCATGCTTGGTGTACTACACATCTATATTCCCTTTACATTCATTCCTACTGTTACATGATATATTTACTTTAGCACAATGTTTTTATATAAGAGTCATGGCTTAGTGGTAAGTCATGCAGACTATAGTTGCCAAGGTCCTGGGTTCGGGACTCACAGTGGGATTTTATTTTTCTTTTGAACTGAGTACAGGACCTGTCAATCAAAGTGCCTAAGGCACTTTTAAGAAGTTGTAACCGGGTTAGCGCTGGTTTGCGCAGAGCTCACGCATGTGCACTGGCGGTTACCTCCACAGCACAAGCGCACACCGCTTACAACTGCTTAAACGTGCTTACTCTTGCGCACACCAGCTATTTTCCTTGAAAGAAAAGAAAATGGGGAGACAGGAAAGTGGTGAAAAGGGGTCACAAAGAGGGTAAGACAGTAGGGAAACAAGCTTGGGATGTGCAGGAGGGATGTAGGTAAGGCCCATAGCTGCCCATTTCTTCAGCAGCAACAGCTGTGCATATGTATGTAATTTGGTGTGACATTTGAAACCTTCCACCCCTGAGAGAGGTGTCAGGACAACAATAATACTTGTTGTACAGCCAATTGGAATTGATAGGTTCCATGTCCAGTAGACATGTGTGCGTAATGGGCAGCTATGTATGGGCGTAATTTTTTGTGGGTACAGAGTGCCCTTTTTTTTTTTTTTTTTTTCAGGTGAGAGTGGTATGTCAGGTGAAGGTAGTCGGTACAGCTGGGGAGGTAGGTTGGGTAGGTTAACAGACAAGACAAACAAGAAGCATACAGGGGCGGTGTATGACACGTGTGGGGGGGGGTTACACAATTGACGGGGACGGAGGTTTGGATATCCAGAGCCCATGAGCCCACAGATGGCAACAGTGGAACTGATATCCCCACCCATAGGCAGTTGCCACTGTTCCTTCACTGCCCAGGACGGGGCTGTGCTGGGGGCTGTGTAGGCGGGGCAACGGGCATGCCTGTTAGTTGCACCACCCATGCCTCGAGCTGGCGTAGGGGCTTGAGGACAGAGTCCCGAATCTCCCTACGCACCACAGTCCGGACGCTACGGAGGGTGAGTGGTGGATCTCCTCCGGCCACACTTGCAGAGGGGGGGCGAGCCCCATCCCCTGCAGCGCTTCCACCCGCAGGTGGCACAGGGCCACCGGAGGAGGGTCCGGACTCAGCACTAGTGCCAGGTGCACTCGCCAGCTGAGGTGGGAGAGGTGGGTCCGCTGGAACCCGCCTTCCCTGTCGTTCTATGTTTTGCATTATGTCATGACAGTTTGGGTTAGTGACATATAATACCATTCACAATTAGTTGTAACAGCATGCATTAGTATTCCCATTAACCAAACACCCAGATATTCACACCATTGAACAGCGTGCATAACACATGCATAATTTGAACAGAAATACACAGTCCAACAACATGCAGGGTTAATTGATGGCAACAGGCCATCAGGTGTGGATGTATGAACAGGGCAGATGCATCAACAGACATGCAAATATATATGACCCAACAGGACAGACATCCAGGGGTGTTAATTGTGATTGCACATACCATTTTCACATTGAATGGGTTATATGTAGTTATAGGTTGGGGTGAAGAAAGTAATATTAACACCTTCGGATAACAATACATATGCTGTACATTTCTAATAGCTACAGTTATATACACACTACTGTTCTAACTACAGTTTCCTATATGTTAACTATTTCAACTTGGTGATAGGACTGTTAATGCAACATCAATATACATTCTATGGTTCTTCATACACATTCATATCTAGCTTGGTTCAGCTACATCTAGGGTACATTGGCTTCATATGGCTGTAGACAAGTGTGGATGTATGGTATATCAGACAAACATCCTATCTGCATATTGCAGACTGAGAGCAACATATCTTGATTTTGGGATACACATTCCAGATGCAGCAACACTTTGAACAGATTTAGCTGTTTGGTGTTGAATCTCACATGCATTTCATTCTGTCCTGACTGCAGTATACCTTATTCAGGGGTTATTACTACTGTATTGCTGGATTCATGGCACTTTCTCACGCTCTCTCACTTGCTTTCATTTTACTATTCAGGATGGTACATCTAGGCTTTATTGACATGTTTTAACAGTAGTTATTACAATCCTTTCCAGCAGTCTCACTTCTGTCATGTTTCAGTATTTCCACAGGGATATATTTCACACATGTGATTTATCATCTTCTGCAGCTATACTTTTCAGCCTGCTGCAGGTTGTGTACTATTTTCTTACAGGCAGGGCATTTTTATTTCAGGATATATGTCAGCACAGTTTCATGTTTAGCTTACACTTACAGGCTGCAAACTATTGTGATCAAGCAATACTTTCATACACTTTCACACTGTTACTTGCAGATTTTATTCCTTACTGACTACACTGCACTCTTTTGCTGACTGTCATACTTTGATATTTCTTTACAGTTACTGGTAGTGGATTACTGACCTGCCTGGTGGCGCAACCGCACCAGCCTATCGCCATAGGCTCTGCGGTTCGCAGAACGGACACCTGCAGCTGTAATATAAATGAAGTAATATTGGAATACACATCTCCATAATATCAGCTAGTTTAACTTTTTACATACATAATTAAATGTTACTTACTCAGTGGTGGGGCGTTGGGTGTTTGCCGGGCCTTCTGGATCCAAAGGTTCAGTTGGTCCTGCTTGCATCTCTTCAGGTCCGCATGGTGGTGACGGACCTGCTCACCTGTCCTTGGAATTCCTGTGGCACTGGTGAGTTCATGAGCCAACTGGTCCCACGCCTCAGCCCTGTACGCTCCCCAGAGGACCTGGCCCTGCATGAGTTGGGCCTCATGATTGTGGACTAGGAGCCAGGCCATGTACCTGGACTCCTCAACATCCCACCTCTGCTCTCGGAAGCGACTACCCTCTCCTACTCCTGACATTCTGCCTGCAGGTCTGTTCTACAATCGTTTATGCTGTGTATTCCCACCTATGGGGCTTATATAGTCCGTTTTTCCCAGACATATCTGTGATTGGCCATTTTGGAATTGTATCAACTTCAGTAAACCTGCATTGTCATGCTCTAGTTTGTATTCATTCCTATATATGAGCTATTATTGCATTTCTAGGTACTGCTGTCATGGCTTAGTGGTTCTGTACCTTGACTATGGTGTATAGTATCCTGGGTTCGAACCTGGCCACTGCTTTTTATTTTTCATGACTGCCTAGACATGTTGAGGGGTGTGTCTGTGTAAAGGCAGTTTTGATACGGCTTGCTCAACGTTGCCCGTCGGTTAGCTTGTTTGCGCGGTGCGCAGCTCCGCGCAAACGGGGTACGTTGGTTTAAGCCTCATTTGGCTATCGGCACGCATATTCTGCTCAGCTCAGTTAGGGGCACATATATTTAGCATGGTAAACCACTGCTCAGCTACGGGCACTCATTTTGCACCAGTTAAACCAATGCTTATCTACGGGCACATACACTCACTCTGTTGAACTGTAGCTCAGCTATGGGCACATCTGGCAGTTTCTATTCATTTCTTAACTCACATTTCTTCAATATAAATGGGCTATGTCATTGCATTTTACATATATTGTGGTTTTATGTGTACATATTTGTCAGGGACTTGTTTCCTGCTTATTTTGCAAAAAAAAAAAATTTGGTGTTGTGGGGGCTCGAACCATGAATGCCTGCTCTGCAGCCAACATCTCTACCGCTACGCTATTGCTTCCTGGCTTATTTTGCATATTTAGTTCTTATATGCTTTCCCATTGACTGCTAACTGTAGCTGCGCTACGGGCAAGCCCGCGCAAACGAGCGCACTCACGGTTAAACATCTTTACAATTTAAAAAAAATATGACGTTCATTTAGATTGTTTTATGTTTAATAGTCTGTAGGGGCATGTGTTGTGTTGTGTTTATTCACATTTCCGTGGACTCTGTTGTGGGTGTCTACTTTGGGCACTTTTGCACTTCTGGGGGCATGTCCGCTTGCAGGGCTCAGCCTACGGACACGCCCCCTACTGTCTTACACGGACTGTGTTCGACTTAGGTGTGATTCAGCATGCTCTCATGAATATGCAGAGCATGCTGACATCACTCCGTTTAACTGCAGCCTCCGTGTAAGAGTTATAACTCTTACACGGAGGCTTCGTGAATCCTGGGGACAGTCTGTCAATCAAACAAGCCATAATAATACACAGATTTCTTTCATTGGTATATATGATGAGGCATTAATGCCCTCTGGATCACGATAAAACCTTGATATCCATATACCCCAATGATACAATGGCTAGCCCTTGTGATATAACATAAATTAAAACTAAGAAACCACAATGCTGCATATCACTGTAGGCAAGAATTCAAACACAGACAGAAACCACCATATAGGTGAAACGTTGAATGAATTAAGATACCAACCCAAAAAAACAAGAAATAGGGAATAACTCCCCATTGGTTTAATAATAATGATACTATAGCTAGCCCCTGTGGTAATATGAGAATTCAAAACTTCCCTGAAAATAACCACAATGCTGCATATCACTATAAACCAGAGCTAAGAACTACTAAGCACAAGTCAAACCCAATGAGCGCAATCAGAAAAATGTTCACTAAATGGAACAACAACACTCAAATACAGTGACCATGTTCATATAATGGACCCAAAAATAGTGTCTAAACTAATCAACCAATAAACAGTGTACATTGCCATAGCTGTATTAACTGTATTAATTATTGTAGGTAAAATGACAGCCCCTCTAGATAACCAACAAAATGATTCAACAAGGCCGACGCAAAAGATGAATAATGTGTCTCACCACATATAGTAGTTGAATAACAGACTAGCCCCCAAGAGAAAACAGAGCCATTATTCAACCCAAATCAATCTAAATGAGGAGCCATTCATATCAAACATAATATGAAAACTGGTTATCTTAATCATTAATCTAACAACAAATAATGACTTTATAAATAACTGCATGTATGAAAACGAAATCCTAAAGTCAAAATCAACTAAGTTTAATAATAGCTGAACTACATGTTAAATAGTTATACATGAATTACACATCAAGAAAATGACATTTATGCCACCTGCAGGCTGACTTCATACATGACATGTACAGATCCCAAAATTAGGTTCCAATGAAAATGGTGTCCATATAAGTCCCCAACAAAACTTCTGTTAAATGTCCTTCATTGTAAATGATAAATAACCAAGTCCATTGTAAGGCAGAACTGTTTCCAAAAAGATTTTCCATGAAAAACAGTAGATAAAGAAACACATAAATATAATTCTACCCCTTAGACGGCCAAACTGCTAGCTCAGATCACAGTACTGACAGCGATAAATTATTTATGCCCAAAGTTCAAACCCAAGTTCCTTTGGACGATGCTGAATGTCCAAACCAGCCAATGTTGACCATTCAAACCATTTTCTGAAATGCACCAAAATGCCAGTCAGTGAAATAAGTCAAATAGTCACCTGAAATTGCGTGTTGGTAATTCCAAATCAGGAAGCAATGAAATCCAAATTAAAGATAATAATCCTTATAAAGTTACGGACATTACTAAATAAATCCACGGGGCAAATGGAAGTAATCCAACAAACAAAACCACTGATCAATGAAAGTAATCCATACTCATGGAGGGAAACCACCAGACGCCAACAGCAACAAGGAAAGAGGAAACCAAGTGATTGCGTGATGCACGTATGGCTGCTGCACGGCTCGAGAATTGACACATCCAACAAATAATGACTTTATAAATAACTTCATGTACGAAAATGAAATCCTAAAGTCAAAATCAGCTAAGTTCAATAATAGCTGAACTGTATGTTAAATAGTTATACATGAATTAAACATCAAGAAAATAACATTTATGCCACCTGCAGGCTGACTTCATACATGACATGTACAGATCCCAAAATTAGGTTCCAACGAAAATGGTGACCATATAAGTCCCCAACAAAACTTCTATTAAATGTTCTTCGTTGTAAATGATAAATAACCAAGTCTGTTGTAAGGCGGAACTGTTTCCAAAAAGATTTTCCGTGAAAAACAGTAGATAAAGAAAATCATAAATATAATTCTACCCCTTAGACAGCCAAACTGCTAGCTCAGATCACAGTACTGACAGCGATAAATTATTTATGCCCAAAAGTCAAACCTAAGTTCCTTTGGATGATGCCCAATGTCCAAACCAGCCGATGTTGACCATTCAAACCATTTTCTGAAATGCACCAAAATGCCAGTCAGTGAAATAAGTCAAACAGTCACCTGAAATTGCATGTTGGTAATTCCAAATCAGGAAGCAATGAAATCCAAATTAAAGATAATAATCCTTATAAAGTTACAAACATTACTAAATAAATCCACAGAGCAAATTGAAGTAATCCAACAAACGAAACCACCGAAGAATTCAGAAGGCTATTACAGCCGAAACCGGTTTGGGGCAGGTAGTTGGGTTTATTTCCCTCTACCTTTTTATGTGATTTTATTATTTGAAATAAACTGTGGCTTTCCACCTTTACTGCTGGCCTTTACTTTTGTTTAGATGTGTCAATTCTTGAGCTGTGCAGCAGCCGTACGTGCATCATGCAATCACTTGGCCATATTTTGGTTGTCTGTTCTTCAGTTTGTATTTGAAAGTTGGTATCCCACAATTTCATTGGAGTGGGTGGGGTTACATAATTATGTATGCAAATTTGATGTTAATCAGCGTACGGATTTGTACCTATTTTTCCTGGGCCATGTCCAGATATTTGATGTTTCCAGGTTGAGAGGTATGAAGGTGTCATTACTGGGCACAATGCAGGTGCTGCAAAGACCATTCTGGCTAACCTCAAAAATTTAAACAATACTAATTTCATTAACTTTAATCATATTTTGACTTAGGAATGGGGTCCATTCCTGTCATGGTTTTGAAACCAAAAAGACTTGGAGAAATTAAACAGCTAGAAGATATAGCAAACCTACTGGCAGAAATATTCAGCTTTAGCTTTACCCATATCTTCATCTCAGACTCCCCTCAGGAAATATCATCAAATATAACTCCTCCAACTATCACTACATAAAAAGTCCTCAATTTTCCCTGCAGGGCCAAAAATACTGTGTCAGTGGTTCCAGACAATATCCCAAGATGCCTTCTAAACAGAATGAAACATGACTTATCAAGCCCTCTAGAATCACTATTAAACTATAGCTTACAAATGTGTTTCATGCCTCATGAATGGAGAACAGCAACTAAGATGACCCTGGAAAAAGAGGAAGGTCATCTATAGACCCTGGAAACTGCAGACCCATAAGACTCACTAGACTCACATGCCATCCATGGAAAGAATCTGCATGGAAATGATTGATAATAACAGGAAAACAACAGACACTGGATCCATCACAGTTTGGTTTTGCCAGGGGCATGTCATGCCTACTTAACCTGGAGGAATTCTTTAGGATGGTCAGCAAAGAGATGGACAAGGCAAAATGGGTCACACTGCCTACCTTGACGTGGCCAAGGCATTTGACACAATACCCAACTCATGTATTGTTATCAAACTCAGGAGGTTAGGTATAAACACATGTCAGTCAGCTGTCTCACAGGCAGGGCACAGGAAGTTAGAAGTGGGGAATCAGCCTTTACAGAGAGGCCAGTCACCAGCAACATCCCTCAAGGGTCAGCCCTGGGACCACTCATTTTTGTCATCCACTTCTCTGAAGTTAAGGCCAAAGTCAAGGGCCTCTGGATGACCAAAGTTGCAGACAACTGTAAATTAGGAGCAGTCACAAAATACCCACCAGCACTAATGTTCTCCAAGAATGGCTGACACTAACAATAACTTGTGTCAGAGCTATGGAATAAAACAAAATGCCAATAAATGCATAATTGTATTCTTTAGAAAGTTAGTCACCCCAGTAGCTACCACATTGACAGCACACCTCTAACAGTCAACCCAGTAGTCAAGAACTTTTGAACACATGTATGCAGTAGTGTAGCCTTTGACCATCACTTGTCTATGGTAGTGAGGAAATAATTCTGTGTTGTGCAACTTATAATCAAAGCTGTACCTAGGTCCAAGTAAGTCAGCATTCATCAGACCTATTACTGAGTACAATGCCGCATTTGCTATGTTCCTAACCAGGCACATCCAACAATTGGAATGTCCACAAAGGTTCCTCACTAAGTGAATACAAGATGTTGTGATGCCCATGCCCTGGCACAGCAATCAAGGAGTCTCCATCCTCACCACTAACACCAGTGAGGGGCATCTCATATAGGAGGAAAGGATAACAAATAAACACAGTAAAGTGATATTTCCCTTAAGGGCACACAGAGATCACAGTCAGTCTGGGGCTGGTCACTCCCTTGCTCTTCAGGTCCCCAATAAGACTCCCCACTGGCACAGCTATATGTTCCAGATCTCAGCCTAGTGGGCAAGCTAAATCATCCAGCACCCTCTCTGTCCAACCAGTGCTTCGTGTCCCTGCCCAAGTAACTGACACACACACACACACACACACACACACACACACACACACACACACACACACACACACACACACACACACACACTTTGAGAAGAGTTTATACAACCACACAGACACTCCTGGGGAAAGGTGGCACATGTTCTCCAGCTGTGCCCCTTTTTCCCAGACTATACAGTAGTACCAGCTGCCACCACCCACTAATATTTATCAGCTACTCAAAGGCCCTTAAAAGGGTGTCCAATTATTACTGTGCAATATTATTATATAATTGGTAGTATAGCCCAGGGCTAAAGCTATTGAAGTGGCTTTGTACAATTTTACCAAAGGCATGCAAGTACTCTAAAGAGCTTAAATTATCTCTACAAAAACAGCCACAGTTGAAAGGGTTTAAAAATGTTTAATAACAAATAGTCAAAACACAAGGCAATACTTTTTACTACACAGAGTTCAGAGATCACAGATAAATACTTAAAATAATTCAGTAGTACAGTTCTGACATCACAGGAAAACACTTAGTCTAATCTTTCTAGTTTCTAGCTATTTCTAAGAGAAAACACATGTTTAAATAAACTTACATATAGAACAAGACAGTGCTGATGAGTTGGATGGTCAAGACAAAAATATTTAATGCTCTCTGATTCTCTCTGTTTTTAAAATAACACTCCTGGTTCATATTACATAATTTTTCACACTTCCCTGGGGTTCCCAGGCTAACAGGCTACATTCTTTAGTAAGCTCACACCAGGTCAGAAAGCAAAGCCATTAAGGACATTTATGCATGCAAATATTGCCCATTAACTCTGTCCTTAAAACAATAGCAAGAATTCCTTCATCTAGACTGTCCGGGGCCGTATTTGCATCACACAGTCACAACATGCTTTACTTGGTCAGCAGAGTGCACTGTTATTACATTTTTTTCCAGTTCCACATGTAACACTATTTTTACCATTTAAGACAACAAGCCTGTGGTTTACATTAATATTACAGATGACAGAATTATCTACAAAATTATATCTGGATAGGCTGGCAGCCCTCATCTATCTTCACCCAATCTTCGCAGATGTAAATAACATGTCCTATGCAGACTTCCTCAAAGTCTTATCCCTATATTCTTTCTCCTACAGGTTGTAATGGGGAGATCTATGCCTGGCATACAAGACATCATTGGACCCCACTCTGTTGGACCTCCTGGATATGCAAAAAACAAATAGCACCAGAATTACCAATTCTGAAAATGTAAACCTTGCCTGTGGTGTAAATAGGACCTGCTGGAGAAATGAGTATGTATCCAAGAGACTGCCACTTCTCTGGAGCAGACTCATCATCCATGTGAAGCAGAGCACCTCCCTAACCCAGATCAAGTATTACTTGGACAACTGGATGGGGAACCAGAAATTTACTCCTGGTTTGACACCTTCATCTGTAATGGACACAAGCAATCTGTAAATGGATCATCTGCCAAGCCCATGAATGCAAATGTTTAATCTTCCAAGGCCCTGCTTATACTACCAAAGGTATCAGAGGGTCAGAGATCAGGGGTGCATGTCTAGGTTTACAAAGGGTCCAGTGGTCTTAGTCTAGTATACACCTATGAATCTATTAAGTTTGTTTCATTTTCAGTGTGTGCACTAGATAGTGTGATAGGTTTCAGTGCCTTCCACACAGTTAGACCTGCAACTGTACAGGCAGGGACTAAAGGGAGATGTCTCAAGCTACATCAATAAAAATAATACCACAATGTTGATTAAACAGGATGACTCAATGGAATTTCTCCATGTCCAGATTACCATAGATGAATTCTCATACCATATCCTAGCAATGTATAACTCATTCTCTATGACACATGAAATCCATAGCATATACAGAGATCTACTGTTGGCACTCAATTCAATCAAATATCATAGTCATGGGTGATTTGAATTACCCCTCTATAACCTTGGAATTCTACATGACCTTAAATGTGAAGGCACAAAGATTCTTGGACTTTGTAAATACAAACACCCTAGATCAAATATCACATGCACCCACTAAGAGAACAAGCATATGGGACATGGTGCTCACGAATATAGAAAAATACTTTACCCTCCTGGTGTTGTATCCTCTTTCATAACATCAGACCACAAAGCTGTCTCCTTCAAAATAAAAATTAATTATGTAAGTTCAGTAAACAAATATTCCAAGGCAAACTACTTTTAAGTGATAGCCTGTCAACATTTTAAGCCCCGTCAACTCCAAAAAACGAAGAAGCCTATATGGAATTGTTTGCAAAATCTCTGCAAAACCATTTCAATAACTGCATAGAGGCTGCAGTGTCTACCAGAAGTAAGCCTAAACAAATGCAAAAGTAATACCAACCTTGCGGAATCCAACATTAAGCAAGTTCTACAACAAAAGAAAAAAAAACATAATTAAAATTAGAAAATGCAGCACCCAAAAAGATAAAAACTCTCTCCTCAACCTCACAAGCTCAGCAGACAATTAATATGGCTAATTAAATTCAACAAAACCAATTTTGAGGTAAACATAGCTTCCCAGGCCATGGACAACCACAAGGCATTCTTTAACTATGTCCATACTGGTCATAAATGGAGCCATGTTAATGGACACAGGAGATACAGTAAATCTACTGGCCAACAAATTCAGCTTCAATTTAACAACTTGGTCACCCTTAGCTCCCCCCCCAGAAAATGCCATCAAACATAACCCCTACATCTATCAACAGGGAGCAGATCTTAAAAGCACACTCTAAGGCCAAGAATAGGGTCTATATCATATATTAAAATGTTGAAGCACCTTTATTCGACAGGAAAATGTCAAACGCTGACTTTGTCGAATGGCCAAAACACTGATGTCTTTACAAGGGAAAAAAATTGGTTGGCTATTCTGTGACACCTGCCCTTTCCCCGACTGTAGTGTGGTCTCAGAGTTAGAATATTTAGTTAAGGGGGCATGGGGGGCACAGCCCTCCACTTAAATACATTTGTTTTTATGTTGTATTGTCTGTTGGCCTTCCGATTTCTTTCCCTTGGAAAAAATCGATGTCTTGGCCATTCGACAAAGTCATCGTTTGACATTTTCATGTCGAGTAAAGGTGCTTCAACATTCTGAAATGTCAATTATATGATATAGATCCCCAAGAATACAGCTTTGATGGGCCCTGATAATATCCCATGATACCTCTAAAAGCCAGATGTATGACCTGGTAGGGCCACTTGAGTCACTATTCAATCAAAGCCTAGGAATAGGCTTTCTCCAACATGAATGGAAGACTGCACAAGGCTGGACACTCAATGGATCCCAGGTGCTACAGACCCATTAGTGTGACTAGTCTCATATGCAAAGCAATGGAAAGAACTATCATGGAATTGATTAATAATGACAAAGGAAACCTTCAGTCACTGGACCCAATCCAGTTTGGTCATGCCTTCTAAACCAAGTGGACATCTTTGAGAAAGATACCAAGGAAATGGATGAGGGCAAAAGAGTGCATACTACCTATTTTGTTCTGGCTGATGCATATTACACAATACTCCACTTGGACATTGTAAAAAAAAACTCATGGAATTAGGCATAACCCCCTGTGTAATATGCTAGATATGGCACACAGATTGGACCCAGGAAGTTAGGATAGGGAAGATCACCTCCATTAAGAGGTCAGTCACCAGTGGAGTTCCTCAGGACTCTGTGCTAGGTCCTTTCCTCTTTGGTCTCTACTTCTCAGAGAAGTTTGTAGATGACTGCAATCTGGGAGCTGTCATAGAAGCTGCCCAAGATACCAACATCTTACAGGGAGGTCTAACACAGATGAATGACTGGTACCAAAGCCATGGCTTAAAACACAACACCTCAAACAATGCTGACTTTATTGAATGGCCACAACACCTCAAACAACACATAGTCCTTCAAACCCCACACCACCAAAACCCACACATAGCAACACAAAACCCACATATGTGGAGGCTCTTAAAATTAACCTGTCCAAGCAACAAGGACCTCTGAAGCTGAAACATAAACAAACACCACCCCCAAACACAACCAAAGCGTCACATAGGTCACAACACCAGTGTGCCACCCAACAGCAGCCCCTAAGGCAAGACAACGTACCGAACACTTTAGTCATAGGTGACTCTATAGTCAGGCGCACTGATGTCCCACTTACCAGACTGAACAAGGAGAAAATTACAGTTAGTTGCCTGTCGGGTGCCAGGATCGGCCACATAATGCATGCACTCAAGTCACCCCACAACTGGTACAAATATGACTCTGTCATTGTCCATGTTGGAGTGAATGACTTAAGATGTACCTCCCTGGACTACATGAATAGAGACATGGAAGAGCACTCAGATCATGTAGCCCAGGCAGGTATGACCCTAGCCCTGAGAAGCATCCTGCCATCGCCCAAAATGATACCACAGTGTAAGGACAAAATGATTGACTTCAATAATTGGCTAAGCTTCTGGTGTCATTCAAAGGGGATCCAGTATCTGTCTGTCTGGGACGACATGGTCGACAAACCATGATGCTTTACAAAAGATGGTTTGCACCTGTCGCCCCTGAGATTCAGGTTACTGGCTAAGGCTCTTGTCACTCCTATAGTGCCTTTTCTATGCAAGGTTCAAAGGACAAAACTACCAAGTTAATGGCTACAAGCAAGCAAAATCTGAAGGTAATGCTACTCAGTGCTAGAAGTCTAAACCTCAAGATGCACTCTCTTGAGGCTCTCCTAAAAATGGAGAACATTGACATCTGTGCAGTAACAGAGACCTGGTTCAAAGCTCCAGAGAGCACACCTGCAATACCAGGCTAAAACTCATACCAAACTTTTCGGCCTCCAAACCAGGACCGCAACACTAAAGGTGGAAGAGTGTCCATATTCACCAAGGATATTCACACCTCCAGGCTGGTTGCCCAACACAATGCATCTGAAATTCTCCAGGTGCAACTAACACTAAGTAAGACTGCAATACAAATTGTAGCTTGCTACAGATCCCTCACCATGCCTCAAGAGTCTCACTACACCTTTCTAAACATACTGTAAAATATTAAGATACAACCAAACACCCTAATACTGGATGATTTCAACTACCCTGCCATTAACTGGGAAAACTACTCCTGTACCAACACCTTTGCTCAACGGTTTCTTGGAATTCATAAATTCAAATGCCCTAGAGCAACTAATTCATAGTCACACCAGGGGTACCAATATTCTAGACCTGGTCATTACCAACATGGGAGATCAATGCTCCACACCAGTGGTCACCCCCTCGTTGGTTAGATCAGACCATAAGCTAATCACCCTTGACATCCACATTCCACCCCCATCCCCCTTTAAGGAAACCTCCGTAAAAAAAACTTCTCCAAAGCCAACTTCATGCTTCTCAAGTCAGAATTAACAAACTTCATGACACCTATGCAGATGGGAACTGGAAGTTCAACTGGTGAATCCTACACTAAGGTGCTGTATGAGCACATGTACTTGTGCATGGACCGAGCCATCCCAAATAGAATTGAGACGCTGTCCTCTAAAAAAAGGAATATAATACCCACGGCTTACAGGACCCAGATTCAACCAATATAATGTAAGGCAATATAAAACCAAAAATAGGTTTAAAATGACTAGTGTATTCCAAAAAAACACCGTGAAGTTAAGCACTTTCAACTGAGCTTCCTCAGAACAAAAAAAAAATGTTTTTTTTTTTTTTTTTTTTGTTCTGAGGAAGCCCGGTATTGACCGAGGGAAAGTGCTTAACTTCACGTTATTTTTGTGGAATAAACTAGTCATTTTAAACCTATTTTTGGTTTTATGTTGCCTTACATTATATTGGTTGCATTTGGGTCATGTGAGCCATGGGTATTATATTCTTCTTGGCTTCTTATTTTGGACATTTCCTCTAAAAAAAGGAAGCCAATCTAGTGGTCCCCTGCCATAGTAAGCTGCACAACAGAAGGAAGAAACTATTGCAGAAAAGAGGAAGAACCCAGGATTCAAAATCTCCCTCACCAGCCTCAGTAGAAAGCTGAGATCCCTCATAAAATATTCCAAAGCTAGTTACAAAAACAACATTTCCAAAGATTCCAAAGACAGCCACAAAGCATTCTATAGCTATGTCAAGAATCTAAATGGCAATACTCAGATCTGCATCAGAATGGCACTAGATATACTGATCCCAAGGATATTGCCAATATCCTGGCAGATAGATTCAGTGCCAACTTCACCCCCCCTCTCACCCCCTAAAGGGCCCATCTCAATACTGAAAGAATGCCAAATTCTGGTAATCACAACCACTCGGGTAAAAAACACACTCTCCAAAGCTAAGAATACAGCATCCATGGGACCAGATGACATCCTGGGCTGTGTACTGCATGAACAACAAAATGAACTGGCACCTCACCTATGTGTCATGTTTAATCATAGCCTCACCTCAGGCTTCGTGCCCACAGAGCGGCACACAGCTACAGTCATCCCACTCCACAAGGGGGGATCCACTTTGGATCCCAGAAACTACTGTCCCATCAGTCTGATTAGCCTGATCTGCAAGGCCATGGAATATATTATCATGGAACTTATAAACAAAGACATTGACAACCTTCAAACACTGGACTCCACCCAGTTTGGGTTAGTGAAGAGCCAATCTTGCCTCCTGAACCTGATCGACTTCTTTGAATCAGTCTCCATAGCTGTGGATAAGGGTAAGTGGTTAACCCAGCCTTCTTGGACCTCGCCAAGGCTTTCGACACTATCCCCCACTATGGAATCATAGATAAACTTTCTAAGCTGGGCATTAATCCCTACATCACTCGATGGGTTTCAAACTGGCTTACTGACAGAACACACACTGTAAAAGTAGCCAACTCCGAATCCAGCTCCAGACAAGTGACAAGTGGTGTACCACAGGATTATGTCCTGGGACCACTCTTGTTTGGCATCTACTTCTCTGAAGTACAGGCCAACACTAACGGACTTTGGCTTACAAAGTTTCCAGATGACTGCAAGCTGGGAGCCATTACTGAATCCCCAAATTATATGGATATACTACAAAAGAACCTTACCGAAACAGATGCCTGGTGCCAGAACCATGAGCTCAAGCTAAATGCCAAAAAGTGTATAGTTTTCCCCTTTGGGAAAAAGCATGTACCTGTGAACTATCACATAGGTGGCAGTACACTAAACACTGAAAGTGTGATAAGAGACCTAGGGACACAGGTGGACAGTGGTCTCACCTTTGATAACCACATAGCCACAACAGTTAGAGAATCCTTCTACGTGGCACACCTCATCACTATGGGCGTTTCCTCCAGAAAAAAGGAGGTCATTGTCCCACTGTACTCATCCCTTATTAGACCCCTTATAGAATACAATGCCCTATTTGGTATGTACCTCACAAGACATCTGCAACAACTAGAAAGTTCGCAGAAATACCTCACAAAAAGAATCACAGGCATAAAGCAAATACCTTATGCTGACCGTCTAAAGAAACTCCAGCTATACTCTGTCGCATATCGCCTACTCAGATGTGATCTCTGCCTAACATACAAGGCCATGTCAAACCCAGAGTTGTTGGACATGTTACACTTAAAGAAATCCCAATCCCTCTGAGCCACATGTTCCAGGGATCTTAACCTTGTCATCACAATGAATAGAACATGCTGGAGGGATAGGTTCCTGACCCAGAGACTCCCCATGCTCTGGACTAGGCTACCCATACATGTCAGACAGAGCTCTTCAATGGCCCTCTTCAAGAGGAACTTTGATGATTGGATGGGAAATAGGAAATTCACTCTAGGGATCACATCAGTAGCCCTGCTAGACAGGGGTCCAGGAAAGTAAATATTTGTGGGAAACAATAGCCAGGGAATCATTATGGCTAGGCTTGTATAGGCCCTAGGGCCAATAGCCTAGTACCTACCTATGAACCTATGAACCTAAAAAATGCATGTTAGTATCTTTTGGGAAGTCAGCCTCTCTGGGAACCTATCTCATTGATAAAACATCCCTGAGATTAGACCCAGTAGTCAAGTATGTTGTGATACATGTAGATAGTAATATGGCCTTTGACCAAGATGTGTCTAATGTAGTAGGTAAATAATTTTATGTAGCTCACCTTATAAGTAGGGGCATGGCATCTTGATCCAGGGAAGTCCTTGAGCCACTGTATTTGGCCCTCATCAAGTGCATCATTGAGTATAATGCCCTCTTTGATATGTACCTGACCAAGCACATGCATCGTCTGGAATGTTCACAGAGGTTCCTCACATAAAGAATACAGAGTTTAAACACAATGTCTTATATGGATCACTTAAAAACTTTTCTCTATACTCTGTTTCCTATGGACTGCTGTGAGGTATCTATGTTGAACACACAATGCATTCTTGGATCCCTTTCTGAAGGACCTTCTGCATATCTGCATACTGGACAACATTAGAATTCCAAGATCTAAAGAATTAAACTGTTTCCAACTTAAATAAAATATGTTAGAGGAACAGGTGTACATTTCAGGAAATTCCCATTCTCTGGGATATGCTTCCCATCTGTATGAAACTGATCCTGCCCCTAGCCCTAGTCTAGTGTAACCTAGACAAATGGATAGAAAATCAGAAATTCACCCCTGGCCTGGCAACTATTTCTCTGATGGCTAGAGTCATCTGCTAAATCATGCCCTAGGTAACATGCACTCCTTAAAATAACCTCAAAGCCAAATAGTTAATGTGATACTTGTGTTTCTTGGCTAGATTTATAAAGACCATAGTAGTCATTAGCCTAGTATTATACTCCTATGAACTATAAACCTATATAGTTTTGATTTAATGCTTTAAGTGATATTTTCTGTGTCCCTTAGGGTAGTGGCAACAGAAGCGAGATTTGTTAGTCATTAGAAAAAACAGACACTAGCTTGGGTAAAAAATCCTGCAGTGGTGTATGGTTCTTGATTTACAGGTTGATAAATGGTGCTTGTTTTTGTTGGATGGCATGGTACACATTTACCACGTGGAACATATTACTCTGCTGAGGGACAGAGTGTAACCTAATGCTCAGCTATACAGAATGTTTCAATATGTCTGGTGTTTTGCTTCATATTTTGGACTGTAGCTTGTAATACCTGTGGTTTTCTAGCAAATCATTGAGGATCTCACTTATAAAGTCATGACAGACTTGTGAGTTAGACTTCATAGCCTTTAGTATTGCATGCTTATGCAAGGCCCAGTGTTAACAACTTTTGTAAGTAATAAGAGCAGCAATTAAAATTCATTCCATTTTGTATTTTGTCCCTCCATGCTCTGGTTTTGTCCCAGATTCTTCCACTAAGAGGTTGAGTACATGGAAATGAGAACGCTGAAGCATAGCTATCATCCTCCTATCCCTGAAATGTGAAACACTACCTGTCAAAATGTGGAAGAAAGTGGCAAAATGTGGAGGATATACTAACAACGTAATAAAAACTTCAAGGAAGCTTCAGGATGGTAAAATGTGTTAATTTATACTTAAAAAAGTACTTCTGATGAATGAATATGGTTCAGTATTAGTTAACATGGCTATTAGTTAAAAAATTCATTTCTTATAAAGAATGTGCTACAGACGCTTTCAGTGTGGACCAGTTTTGAACATGGACTTTTTAAAACTCAAAATGAGGAATGTTTTTCATAATGAGCTATATTTCATAGGTATGTGCCAAATCACTTAAGGGCACTCCAATCACAGTAACCACAAACCTGCTAGATTAAAGGTCCCAGGCAGGTACAGTTCTCCTGTTGTAGCAGCAGCTGGAGCACAGCTGTTTCAGAGAAAAGTAGCTCCAGAAAGATGTTCTGCATTGCATTGTTTTGATTTTTATTGTTTTCAGAGCCAGACAAAGCTTTCAGGAAAATAGTCAAAAAGTCAAAAGTAACTTTATTGTCATTTAACCATACACAATCATAGCATACTGTTGAATAAATATTCATTTCTCCAAAACTCAACACAAAAACATAAGACACAATAGCAACATAAAACAAAAAACTATGTGATGTTCCCAGAAGAACTTTTGCTTAAGGAGAGCATAGACATGATGAAGTTAAAATGCAGCATGTGTTCATGTATGATCCAACGACTATCATCAGGCAGTTTCAGGATGCTTGGTCAGTCCAGCTGGATAATGAAGCAGTCATTAGGCTGTTGGAAATATAGGAACATGATTGATCACTTTTAGGGACGCAATTAAGAGGCAAGTTTTTCTTGTATAAGGCCATGCCAAGGGGATGTATAGTAACATGTGCCACTTTTAAAAAGTTAAACAGTGCACTACAAATGGTCACGGCAAAGAAGGGCAGCAGATCAGAAAGTAGTACGTTCCCAAAATGACTTCCTCCTAGTGGAAAAGGGTCAAGACAGAATGCAGCAAAGTAGAAATCTCTACCAGGAAGTGTGCAAGGAGCTGAGACCACCACTGGTATTGGAAAAAAAGGAGTAGATAGCAAAGATTTAAATATTGTTAGGGTTACTGATCTGTGTGCCTTTACAGATGTTTAGGTTGCCAAATGATAAACTTTCTCAACTACATGAAAAAAGGGCAGGTGCAGCAAAAGTGAGAATCAGAGATGTCATGGAACTACTAATTCTCTTGAACATAATGTGCACAACTGCATGCCTGAGTACAGCATTTACTAGATCATTGTCTCACATGCTACATGAGTACTTCAAAACAGCACAGAGCGTTGATGTGCAAGCAGTTTCAGACATGACCATGACGTCTGGGCCTTGTTCCTTAGACACTACAATAGTGGTTGCATGTAATGAAGTGATTGGGTTAGCACAGGTGACCTTCAACTTTATGTGGAGGCATTAGAGCCACATGGCATTGGTACTTTGATTCATAGTCCCTTGACCACAGGACTGAACCAAAGAAAAGAGAAAGGATATTACCTTCCTGGAGCTGACACCCATCAGGCAGGGGATGGAAGTTTGGCAGCAGGTGCTGAGAAACAAAAAGTAGTCCTTTATTTGGACATGCAGGCAGTAGTACAGGCACCAGACCACATTGTCAGAATCATTCCAGGCATTCCTAGTGGTGTTTATTTTGCACAGTCTGACAATAAATCTTTCTTTAACAGCAAAGTAAATGCCAGGCTATATGAGATTAATGGGTGATAGTCTTTCCTGATTCAAGTTTCCCAGGTTTAAGTTGGTGGCCCTAGAAACAGAGGGGAGAAAGTGCTGGATCACATAGGAAATGTGTAACATTGGCAATCAGTGAAGGCTGGCTTATGCCTCAGTTTTTTACTGCATTCCTGTTGTTTATAATGAATATGACAAGCAGCAACAGGATCTGGTTAATTGATTCGGTGGACAGATATCTCATGTCTAGATGGTTGCATGATGAAATAGCTAGATGTATTAGAATTTATATGGCAGCATTAAGTGTGGCAGCCAAAGCCATGTAATAAGGACTGGTCAGTTTTAAGAAATGAAATAATATGGGGCTAGCCTGAAAATCAAAGACTGCATACTGGGAGACATGCACTCCAGCTCATACTTTAAGGGATCCACAAGGTTAGCCCATACTACACAGCTGATGTACTGTAGGCTACTCTGGTCACCTTTTTGTACATGGAGGCCATTTGCATTTACGAGTTACTCATGGACCGTGGGAGAGGATAAACATGGGTAATTTTGGAGGACTGTTCAATGTTCAGACAGCAGGTTGTTGGTTTGAATTTTCCAGTCCAAAACTGATCAACTAGGGAAAGTTTAACAACTTATCTTACTGAGAAACAGCAACCATTTCTTGTGCTCCATCAGTTAAATCCCTACAAATCTTACTGCCAAGGTCGATCCATAGTGACCCAGAGTTTTGTATACTCAGTGGTATGCTAATATAATCCAGGTGATTCAAGCTCTTGCCTAGAGGAACAGCAGAAAGTTATGGTTGCCCTGCTGCCCACTATTCAGCACCTTTCCTTTGACTGACAGAACATCCAACCTAAACAAGGAAGGTCAGTGTATAAATATGTCAAAAAGGCAGGATGGTTGTTCTTATCTAGTTCCTCCAATGCCTATTTGTTATATATCAAGTAGTGACTCAAACAATAAAAAAATAAAATAAAAGATGTTGTCTTGTGTTAATGCTGAAAAATTAACATTATTTTTTTTCTGGCAGGACACCAAAAGGTGCTGCTAATGGGATATTCTTACATACTCTGTGCTGTTCAAACAGCAGTGTTCTGACTGTGAGGAATCTGCTTGAGGCTTGATCCTGACAAGTGGGAAGGTGTATGAAAGGTAAACACAGGAATGCACTGAAATGAGCTGAAGCTGGTAATGCACAACTTTTTTGAAGCAAGTTGTTAGCCGCATGTTTTGATAATCCATCTGGGGAACAATGACATAGGTTACACATCAGAACATAAAGTTACTTTCTCAGATCACCAGGGATCTATTTTTGGTACAAAGCAATTGCCCTACATCAGAAATAGTGTGTTTTACAATAATACACAACTTGACCTGGGCCTAAGCACTGCCTGTTGTTTCATCCCCTTCCCATATGCACGTCCTCCAGTGGTCCCCTCTGTTTTCTCCTATCCTATGCTTTCCCCACACCATACACATTATATTTTTTCTTCCTGTTCTCATATTCTTCCTTAATCTTCAGTTTTTTCTAGAAGCCATGACTTTCTATGTACTCTGAAGTGCATTTTATTTAATTATTTTTTTCTTTTTATTCAACCTTCTCATTCAGTGATGGTTTGAACAGAACTTATGATTAAGAGAAGCAATTCAATGTTGGTGTTCAACTTTAGTTTTCATTACATCCTTTCAACACACCTTTCCTGACAAAAACAGCACAGTAATAACCATTTAGAAAATAACTCAATTAAGCTGGGACCCACAGAAGGCACAGGGTTGTGTAGATGTCTGGGATGCATTTGTGAGTAGTTTCCCAACCTTTTAATCCAGTAGCTAGCCTAAACTAAAGACAACAAGATATCAAGGAGCACACACATTGTGGTCAATGATTAATGTTCAAAGCTAACAAATAGTAGCTCACAATAAACTAAGAAGACAATTATGAGGCTACACAAATCCTATCTGGGAATACTGCCTGCCTCCCTACCCCAGTCCAAAATATTCACTCACTGCATGTACATTCTTGTGTTGTTGGATTAGGATGAAATCAGATGCTTAGATGGCCACAGTCATGTATTTCAAGTGACTGCTGACTTACATATACACAGCATACCGTGTCACTCATCACTCCTACACCCCCAAAGGCAGCCACCTGTATACATGCCTGATGTGTGGTTGTGAGGGAAGTGAAAAAATAATGATTATGGTAGTATATTCTACTTTGTTTTTCCCTAAACAGTTCACTGACCCAACACAAGCTATAGTAACCTTGTTTGTGCAACTGTGGTCTGTGGGAAAAGTAAAAGAAACAATGATTACACTGTCTCCAGACCACACAAGCTATAATGACCTCCTATACACACCTCTAAGGTTTGATTC